>NW_004955412.1:12316807-12360532 GCF_000276665.1 Chinchilla lanigera | reverse complement strand
AGGTGCGGTGAGGTGAGCTGCGGTGCAGTGTGGTGTGGTGAGGTGTGGTGAGGTGAGGTGAGGTGAGGTGAGGTGCGGTGAGGTGAGCTGCGGTGTGGTGAGGTGAGGTGAGGTGAGGTGTGGTGAGGTGAGGTGAGCTGCGGTGCAGTGTGGTGTGCTGAGGTGTGGTGAGGTGAGGTGAGGTGAGGTGAGGTGCGGTGAGGTGAGCTGCGGTGCAGTGTGGTGTGGTGAGGTGAGGTGAGGTGAGGTACGGTGAGGTGAGGTGAGGTGAGTTGCGGTGAGGTGAGGTGAGGTGAGGTGAGTTGCAGTGAGGTGAGGTGCGGTGTGGTGAGGTGCGGTGTGGTGAGGTGCGGTGAGGTGAGGTGAGGTGAGGTGAGGTGCAGTGCGGTGCGATGCACTGAGATTCAATGCAGTGGCTCTCATTGCCTTACTCCTGCGGCCCCCTTAGCCCTTCCACAGCCCTTCCTTCCATGCTGAAGGTTCCCAGAGGCAGCAATGTGGCAGCTGCTGCCCCTTGGCAAGGCCTCCGCTGGGAGGGCAAGTGCAGGGGTCCGGCTGTTTGGATTGAAGTCCTGCCGCCTGTTTGTCAGTCTGTGACCGTGCCAGTGAAAACTAACTTCGTACCACAGGAAATGCGTTACACGGGCACTGGGTGGCGGCCAATGGACAGGCATGCGGGAGCCAGGTGGCCCTGATATCTGTGCGCAGGGCCTCCACAGCCATCCTGCCCTAGCTAAGTGCGCCCACCCCCAACCCTGACCCTGACCCACGGGTGCATCTCCCCTCAGAGACCCACAAAGGACCATTTGCCTATCTGGACTTTGACCACTTGTCTGCCTGCTAGATTAGGGGAAAGCAGGCATCAAGACCAACATTCCCAGGGAAGCTACCCACGGCAATGTGACGATTCCCCCAAAGGAAAAAAAGAAATATGCTGTGAGGAAGAGGAGATTGAGCTGAGGAGTACGAAATCCCAAAATGTATTTTCTTTAATAAAGAAATGAATAGTTTCTTTCCTTATTCAAGCCTCCCTTTTCTGGCGTGAAAAATGATCACTAGCATTTTCCAGAAGCGGTTACTGTGAGGAGTGAAGTAAGGTGAGGCAGATGCTTGGCAGATAATCGGCGCTCAGCACGCTGACTACTGTGCTTAGTGCCTGGAAAGTAGCACCTTGTCCATCGTAGCTGCTGTCGTTAGCACCTTGCATCTACGGCTTTGTTCAGAGTCCTCTGTCTGCCTCCAGCGGCGGTTTCCTGGTCTCTGGAGGGATCATATTTTTGCGGGATGACCTGGTACATCGTGATGGTAGCAAGGATCAGGCTCTTAGTCACCATTCCTGCCAGCTTGCACACCAACGGGAACAGGAATCCCTACTGCTGGAAGGTGAGTCTCAACATCCCTGCGCTGTCCCTCGGGTGGCCCTTGAAGGATCCGCCACCCCACGCTAGTCCTAGCAACACCTCCTGTCTTGGCAAAAACACTTCGTCCCAACGTCTGTATTCTTTAAGTGTATCGATCCCCCGTTGTCAGCAGAAATAAAAAATGTGATTTGTGTCTGTCACCCACAGTTTTCACACGGGAGGGTATCGATGTGTCCTGGCCTCCCCTACCTCACCACTTACGGCTTCTGCTGTCTCCAGACGGTGATTAAACCTCTTAAGCTGCTTCTCGGAACTGTCATCTCTTGACTTTGGAATTCATGTGGCAGCTTGGGGGCTCCCACACCCAAAGTGCACGCACTGACTTCTGCTCTGCTCCACTCAGATACACACGTGTGTGCCGGCTCATTCCCGGGACTTCTGTGTCCACCCCGCCCTCTGCCTCAGACACCCGACTCTCTGAAAGCAGGGTCCAGTGCGTCCTTTTCCAAGCTTATCAAGTCCTTGCCACTGCTGGCCCTCCTTCCTGCTTCTTCAAATGCAAGCGGCCAAAGCCACTGTCTCCAAGAAGGTTTTCTACCCCTGGCATTAAAGAAGACCTCCCTGTCTACACACACACACACACACACACACACACACACACACACACACACACACACGGTATCCCTCAGGACACTTCCTTCACTCAGCACATCAGGAAATAGTGTTTAAAAAGAACCCATTATAATTCCCACCATAGAAATAGGCTCAAGACAATCTGTTATAATTTCAGCCATAGAAGTGAAGAACATGCGGCATTTTCAGTCTTTCTGCCTAAGTCATCCAGTCCACCAAACCCTGACTTCGCAAAACTTGACTCTGCTCACCAGACTCTACCTCCAACCCACCCCTCATTTTGTAGAGAAAGTGAGCTGTCCACATCGCCATCCCATCCTGTCAGCCTCTTGACTCTCTCCACATAACTATGTCCGCTCCTCTCCCCAGCACTCCCAGAACTAGGCTTTCCCACTGTCCTAGACTAAAGTTCAGATACCATATCACGAGTCCAGAGGCTTTATTTCTGGCTCCTGTCTGCCTATGGCTTGCACCTAGATGTCCCCACAAAGCCTCATGAGCTCATAGGTGGGGATTTTTGGAGCTGGCTAGATGTAGGGCATGTGATTCTGGGGTTAAGGGCGTGTGGTACTCAATTAGTTTGGAATCAAATGGAAAGGCAGGCTTGCTGCTGGCCATACACTGCCTTCTGCTTGCCACACAGGGACTGTTCGTACTTCGCCAGGCCCCTCTGCTGTGCCACCCTGCCTTGGAGCCCAGCACTATGGACGGAAACCTCTACAAACTGTGAGCTAAATACACCCTTCCTCCTTTAACTTGTGGGTGCAGGGTATTTGGTCTCAGGAGTAAGAAAAGTAACAGAGACAGCTCCTCCCTTTCCCCCTCTCCTTCTCTAGCTCATCTGATGGTGTGTGCTCAGCTGAGCTCTCTGCTCTTGGACCTCTGCCCCAGTCTCTCAGACCATGGTTTGGGTCACTCCTGTGTACCCACTCCAGTCGAAAGGAAGATGGAGATTGTGTCCTTCTTAGCTGTAGCTCTCGATGCTAACTCATCTCCTGGTCCAAACAGATTCTGATTAATTACCGATTGAATTTAAGTGTGGGGATGAACAGACAGAGTAGGGACAGGTGTCACTGAACTGAAAGATGTCCTGCTTCACAGGAGGGCTGGAGGCTGAGCTCCCAGAACAGTAGGCCAAGCCCACCCGGCAATGAACGACTTATTTAGAGAAGAAAGGTATTAGCATAAGCACACAAGTAACAAGTGAAGTGGCTTATCAGTGAGGGGGAAGCACTGCTAAGGGGAGTCAATTTCATCAACTAGCTGGTTCATTCCATGGGAATTTATAGAGCATACATCACGTGCCTAGCACAGTAGGAGGTTCCAAGGAGGAAAGAAAATAGAAAAAGTCCTTCTCTCAAAGATCAGGATTTACTATGCACAAACAGACGTGTAAAGAAATTAATAACAATGACAATGAAGGATACTAATAACAATAGTATTACAACCACCTTCTGTTGAGCAGCCCCTATATCCTGCATCCTGTCCTAAGCATTTTATAGACCTCGTCTCATTCTAACTTCCCAGCACATCCCTGGGCTGGATGTGCGGGAAAGGGAGGGAGGATGGGCATCAAGAAGAGGGTGAATGTGTGAGCCCAAGCTGGGCCCCGGGGAGGGCCAGGCTGCCTCTGCGCCTTCAGCGGCGTCCCCTTGAGCAGCTCCAGGCCGGTCAGTGGTGCCTACTGCAGCTGGACCTGAGGGCTGAGCCAATCAATCTTGCAGCCCAGGCAGTCAGCGCTGGGGCCTCAGCAGAGCCTATAATTAATCTGGCTGGAAACAGAACTTATTTTTACACCTCTTCACATTAGTCCCCGTAGACAAGGCCTGAGCTCAAAGTGAGAAAACGTGAATTGATCACAGCTGTGTAATTAGTGCTGCGTGCAGAAACTCTCGTTTCTGTGGCTGGAGCCCCTGCCTTTCTGGCCACAAGTGATTATTCATGCAAATACTTACACCCCAGGCTTCCACCTTAGTACCAGGCCCCACCAGCCACCCCTGCCGACCTCCTGCCCAGTGATGGCCACCTCCAGTTCCATAATGCGCTCTGGACTCTGCGACAAGCAGCAATAGCCACAACCAGGGGCTGAATACCCGGGGGGTGGGGGGTGAGGCACAAAGCCTCAGAGCTCACAGCATGGTCCCCAACACCAGAACGCGAAGCCAGGTACTAAGGCCAAACCCCAGCACCTACCTTGGTAGCTGTGTGAGACAGAGCACATAAGTAATCTCTCTGAGCTTTTATTTCCTTGCCTGTAAAATGGAGATAATATTATAGAGTTGGACTTCTTAAACTGTGTGAGCTAAAGAACCAAGTTTGGTTTATTGTTTTTTGCTTTTCAAACTTGGACTGATATTTTTATAAGGACAATGAAAATAAAGCACTAGAGGGGCTGGGGATATAGCTCAGTGGCATAAGTGCCTGCCTGGCAAGCGCAAGGTTGTGAGTTCAATCCCTGGTACAGCAAAAAAAAAAAAAAAAGAAAGCACTAGAATAGTGATTCCCATGCCTGGAGGTTGCAGTAAAGTCAAATTTCTACAGAACATGTTTAAATGCTTATCCTAAAATTGTGTACCTACCACCATCAACCATGAACAAATGATCGTGGGGCTGGCCTGATCCCCCACCAAGAAGCACAGTGTGCAGAATAAGGACATTCGTCACTGTGATCGTCTGTTAGTTCCCTTGCACCAGAATAGGTAAAATGTTGGCTAGTTGTACAGTACTATTAAGCAAATGTGATGTTATTAGCTATTTATTTACTCTTCACTGCAGGGATCTGACTAAAAGTTATTGCTTAGATTTCTTGGCATTTCTAGTCAAGACTGTGTAACATCTACATGTTTATCGGTCTCTGAAGGCAACGTATTTCCTTTCTGAAGGATCCCGGGATGACAAGACTGATTCAGCCATGGACGGGCTTCTGCAGCCTTCACAGGATGACCGGCTTCTCTCCTAGGGACTAAAAGCCCCTTCCCCCAGAGGAATATAAAGGAGCCAAAGAGCCTCTGTATACCGGCCTCTGAGCTGTTTGCTTTTTCACAGCAGGCTGCGATTCTTTAGTTCAAAAGTACACTGGCACCAACCTCAATTTTTTACAAATGCAGTTGTTCTAAACATAATCCAAATAAGCAGACTTTTAGCCACTTAGAGCCTGCCTGCTTTGCATACTTCAAGTGGCTTCACTCAATGTTTACTTGTCATCGACAGGATAGAGCCTACGGCTAGCAAGACTGCGGTCCCCTGCTGCCCTTCTGATCTCCCCCTCAAATACTCCCTCCCGCTCTGCTGCGTGCCGTCACCTAGACACTCGGGCCCCCTCTCTGACGCCCTTCCTGGGCGTTCCCTCGCCCTGCTCCCCTTCTGGATGGTGGCGTCTGCACTGCAGCGTCTCCCAGGCCATCTGTTACTGGGAGGAACGTCCCCTACCTGTGCTGTCAGAGCATCACCGGAATATAGCCTGTGTGCGCTACTGCCACCTTGTGGCCCCAAACCCAGCCCCACATCCCATGGATGCCCCACACTGGGGAAGGTCAACATCTCTGTGCTGTGAACTTCAGCACTTAGTGTGTAAGGCCGCAGTGATATATGCAGGACTGGTTCTGAGAACAGCTGTGACCAAAGGAAAATCTGTTAGTTGCGCCTTCCTGCTGCAAGAGGCTAGAAACTGAAGTCAGGAAATCTGTCCTCAATTCCTTGTTCTGTCTTGCTGCCTGTGTAGCTATGAACAGGCTACCTGCCCACCTAAGCCTCGTTTTCTCAAGAAAGAAATGAGAGATATAACATCCACTTCTGGGTGTATATAATATAGCTCTAGGCAAAAGACTCCACAAATAGTCATCACAGTCATGATTACTATAATTGCTCCTTCGGTAGATACTGCCTCAACCTCGAAATCAAATCTCTTTTAAAAGACAAAAAGATCAACAAAGTTGGTAAAACTTCAGCTACACTGACTCAAAATCTCAAAATACTAAATCAAAAATGAAAGTGGAGATATTACTACTGGTTCTACAGAATTATTTTAAAAGGACGATAAGAGAGTACTGTGAATAATCACACACTGAAAAGGAGGATAAATTAGATGAAATAGAAATATTCCTAAAAACTTAAAATTTATCTAAGTTACAAAGCAATAGAAAATCTAAATAGATTTAAATGTAGCAAAAAGATTGAATTAGTGATTTCAAATCTCCCAAGAAAGAAAATCTGATCTATGTGACTTCTCTCTGATTTCTATAGAATATTTAAAGAATAATAGCCCAAATCCTTTTCAAATGTTTACGAAATATTGAAGATAGAACATTTCCCAACTTATTCTAGGAGGCCACCAAAGCCAGACAAAAATGTACACAACAGGGGCCGGGGATTTAGCTCAGCAGCACAGCACCTGCCTGGCAAGCATGAGGTCGTGAGTTCGATTCCCAGTACCGGAAAAAAACAAAAAAACAAAACAAAACAAAAAATGTACACACCAATTCAACTTATGAATATTGAGGCAAAATTTTGTAAACCATAAATTCATCAGCATACTAAAATATTATTTACCATGACTAAATATGATGTATTCCTGGAATGCAAAGATGGTACAGCATACATACAAAAATAAATCAATGTTATACAACCATGAAGGAAAAAAATGATTATCTCAGTTGATGTAGCAAAAGCATTTGACTCAATTCAATGTCCTTACATGATTTTAAAAGCATTCAATAAAGTAGAAAAATTCCTTCAATATAATAAATGTTGTACAGTATATAAATAAATGCAGTTAGCATCATATTCATCACTAAGACTGAAATATTTTTCCTTTCAGCTCAGGAATGAGATCAAAATGCCTATTTTACTGCTTCTACTAAACATTGTAGTGAAGGCTCTTAGTTTAATAATCAGGCAACGAAGCCATGTGTGGTGGCACACACTTCTAATCCAAGCACTTGGGACCACTGACAGCTCAAGGCCAGCCTCAGCTATATAGCAAGACCCTGTCTCAAAAAACCAAAATAATAATGCAAGAAAAATAAAAAAATGGGACTGTAGTTCAGTGCTAGGGTACTTAGCTAGCATGTGTGAGGTCTTGGGTTCAAAACCCAGGAAATAATAACTAAATTGAAAAAGAAAAAGAAAATATCTGTGTGTGTTCACAGATGATATGATTTTGTATGTAGAAAGCCCTAGATATTACCCGCAAACACACACAGACTCATACACACGGTAGTTATAACTAATGGATTCAGCAAAGTTGCATAAAATATAATATAAAATATCAACCTGCAAAAGTCAGATACATTTCTGTTCCTTAGGAATGAACAATCTGAAAAAAAATAAAGAAAATTACTTCATTTTGAATCTTAGAAATTAACTTAACCAAGGAAGTGAAAGATTTATATATTGGAAACTACAAAACATTGATGAAAGAAATGAAAGAAGACAAAAATAAATGGAAAGATACTCCGGGTTCGTAGATTAGAATATTTAATATTGTATGTCAGTACTGGCCAAAACGTTCTATAACTCAAAGAAACCTCTATCAAAATTCTAGCACTCTTTTGGAGTAAAAGAAAACTCTCCTAAAATTCATATGGAGCTTCATGGAAGCCTCAATTGTCAAAACAGCCTTAAAAAAAAGTTGGAGACTTAAATGTTCTGGTTTCAAATTTTACCAAAAACTTACAATAATCAAGACAGTGTGACATTGTCATAAAGGTACACATATAAACCAGTGAAATAGGAAGTCCAGAAATAAACCCTCACATATATGTCAAATGATGTTCAACAAGAGTGATAAGACAGTCCAGCTGAAACTAGGTCATGTTTCAAATAAATTGTACTCAGGAAAGTCTATATTCACATGCAAAAGAACGAAGTTGGATCCTTATTTAACATCATATCCAAAAATTTGATTAAAATGGATTAAAGAACAAAAAACAAGAGGCCAAATTATAAAACTCCTTCAATAAAGCATAGGAGAAATTTCATGACATTTCTTTGATAATATTTTCTTGGAAATGACACCAAGTCATAGACAACTTAAAAATACACAAATGAAATTTCATCAAAATTTTTAAAATTTTTGTGCAGCAAAAGATATTATCAAGGGGCTGGGGATTTAGCTCAGCTGCACAGCGCCTGCCTGGCAAGTGCGAGGTCAGGAGTTCAATTCCCGGTACCAGAAAAAAAAAAAGATATTATCAAGAATGCAAAATATTCCCAAATTACATATCTGATAAAGAATTAATATAACAATATTAATGTAATAATATAATATAAATATATAATATAACAATATAATATAAATATAATATAATGTTTATTATTATAAATAATATGATAATTATATAATATAAAATATGTAATGTATGACATATAATTATATATAATATAATTGTAATATATTATTAATTATCTGTATTAAAAATATCTGTATTAAAAATGGATAAAGAATGAGCACAAATTTCTGCAAAATACATAAACAGATGGCCAGTAAGCACCTGAAAAGTTCCTTGACACCACTAATCATTAGAGAAATGTGGATCAAAACTGCAATGACATACCACTTCACATCTAGTAGGACAGCTATTATAAAATTAAAATAAGTAAATAAAATAAAATAAAACAGGGAAGCCAGGAGTGTTGGCACATGCCTGTAATCCCAGCACTCAGGAGGCTGAGGCAGGAGGATCTTTGCCAGTTTGAGACCAGCCTGGGCTACAAAGTGAGCTCAAGTCCTGCCTGAACTGCATAGCAAGACCCTATCTCAAAAAGACAAAACAAATAATAAAAATAAAAATAGAAAAAATAAAACAGGGACTGGGGATATAACTCAGTTATAGAATACTTGCCTAGCATGCACTGGGCCCTGAGTTTGATTCCCCCAAAAAATGCAAAAAAAATTTTTTTCTTTAAGTATTGCTGAGAATGTGGAGAGATTGGAACCATGGCATACCACAAATGGGATTGTAAAATGGTACAGCAGTTTGACTGCTCCTTTAAAAGAAAGCACAGAACTGCCATATAACCCAGAATTTTCATTTCTAGATTTATGCCCAAAATAATTGAAAATGGGGACTCAAGCAGCTACCAGTGTTCATGGCAGAGCAGTACAATAGCCAAATAAAAAAAGAGAAAGCAACCCAAGGGTCCATCAGTGGATAAATGGATTTTTTTTTTTTTTTTTTTTCATTTCTCCGGTACCGGGAACCATTCAGTGGGATATCACTTTTTTTTGGTACCAGGAATTGAACTCAGGACCTTGTGCTTGCCAAGTAGGCGCTTGTGCCGCTGAGCTATATCCCCAGCCCTTATAAGTGGATTTTAAAAACCATGATACACACAAACAATGGAAATTCTGCTACATGCTGCAGCATGAATGAAACTTGAAGACATCGTGCTACTTAAATAAGCCAAAAACAAAAGAACAAAGGTTGCATGAGTTCACTTATATGAAGCAATTAAAAGATGGTTACCAGGCTGTAGGGAAAGAGAGAATGGAACGGCACTGTCAGTTTCAGTAAAAGGTGATGGAAAAGTTTGGAGACGGGTGGTGGAGACAGTCTTAAAACAGTGTAGACGTACTTAATGCTACTGAATTACACACTTAAATGGTTTAAATTTGGTAAACTTATGTTATGTATATTTAACCATAATTCTTGAAACAGGCAAAACAAAGTTGTATTGCTAAGGTATTCATACTTAGTTGATAAAATTATGCATAGAGCAAAGACATGATTTTTTTTAAAAGAGTAAAGTACTAATACATGCTACAACATGAATGAATTTTTAAAACACTATCCTAAGTGAAAGAAGCTAGAGAATGAAACGCCAAACATTGCAGACTGCATGTATAAGAAATGTCCGGAATAGGCAACTTGATAGAGTCAGGAAGTAGACTACTGGTTGCCTGGTGCTAGTGTGAGAGGAGTGAAGTTACTGCTGAAGCAGACGCGGCTTCTTTGTGGGGTAATGAAAATATTCTTAAGTTAGATAGTATGGGTAGTTGCCCAAGTTCACGGCTATACCAAAGACCATTTGATTTTGCACTTCGAAAGTGCTTATTGGGCAGGGAATATAGCTCAGTGGCACAAACACCTGCCTGGAAAGCACAAGGTCCTGAGTTCGATTCCCAGTACCAAAAAAAAAAAAGGGGGTGCTTATTAGCCAAGTTAGCACGTGTAGTTCCAGATACTGGGAAGGCTGAGGCAGGAGAATTGCTTGAGTCCAGGAATTTGGGCCAGCCTGGGCAACATAGTACGTTCCTATCTCTAAATAAAATAAATTGAGGAAGAAGCACTTGTTGCATATTTGAATTATGCCTCAATAAAGATGTTACATGTAAAAAATGACAGGTCAATTTTTTAATGGTTTCTTCCCAGGGAATTCCTTGGCCGTTGACCACTCTCCCAAGATTCCTTCAGGTGTAGCCTTTCCCTTTTACCTACCATAATTTATATGTGAGTAATTTAAAGATAGCGTTTAATGGTTCCTCACAAGGTGACTTACCTCTACTAACACAGAGAGGTAGCTGGCAACTCTTGAATAGCAAGCTTTCTTTAAAAAACAAGAATAAGAAAATTTGAATTCTCTCTGATCCATGTGTTTATGAAGATGAACTGAACCTAGCTGAACTGACCCCTCTGAAAGCCTAACCCTCTCACCTTCCGTTTCACACCCAATTCCTGGGTCACAAAGGCCAGTTAGTTTAATCTCTGCTATGATTGAGCTGTTCCAAATGTTTCTCCTCTCGAAAGCTTGGTCCTAAAAAGCAATAGATTTTTCGAGATAGCGTGATTCTGTGATTTTCCAGAAAAACTGGTTAAGAGGGTCCAGATGTGATTAAGATGGTTGAGATGTGCAGTTTTCTTTTAGAGATTAAAAAATAAATCCTGCCTGATGACAAACCCAACACTTTTGCAGAGAATATTTTTGAGATTTTTATTTTCTTACAAGAGAACTCTGGGCAAACCCAGGAATGTATCTTTAACAGACTACACATCCTACATTGGAAGGGGTGGGTCCAGTTGGGATTATGAATAATGATCCCATTTATAGATATAAACAGCAGTAGCTATAATATGTGGAGGGAGAAAGCTAGACTGCAAATCTGCGCTGCCTGAAATGTGGAAGGAGACTGGACTGTCATTTCTAAAATACACTCTGGATACAATTTATAATATAGAATAAAAGCAGGAAATTGAATGAGGGGTATATTCTACTATATTTTCTTAATATAAGATATGCAAGGGAAAACCCAAGATAATTAGTTTCCTGGGATAAGTAAGAGGGGAAAGCAAAATAAAATAGCTTAAACTGTAGGTGAAAAGTATTGGCTAATATAACTGCAAATGCCAAAGGTCAGGCAGACTTCAGACGCCGCTTGATCATATTCTCACTCCATGTTTTCTCAATTCTTTCAGGCACCAGTCAACTCTTCGAGCACTGGCCGCACCTTTAGTGGCTCCCTTCATTGGAGTAAAAGCTGCAGCAGTGTCCAGCAAAATATCCACATTCCCACACTGTCCGGAAGATGGTTTCCTATCCCTCCACCACTGAGCCAAAGTTTGTTTGAATCACCTGCTCACTCATGAGCTAATCCCTGTGGGCAAGCAGATGAGATGACACCAATTGCCTTGGGTCAATCCAGGCCCACCCTGGTCAGTCCCCCTTACACCACATCTGCTGCTTGGAAGTTAAAGGTGAGGTAGCCATCCAATTCCCAGCAAAGCCCTGCCAGTATTATCTGCTTACTGAAACTGAGCGACTGCTGAACCATGGGCTCCTGGTAAATTCAGATACTTCATGCCTAGTTTATGACCACGTTCTAATGCCAGCCCCATCTCTTCTGGTTGCTCCAAGTAGTGGCTCCAAAATCTCAAGAAAGCCCCTGGTTTGAATGGGCTAGAATTTACTACAATCTTTTGCTTTTCTGTGGCTTTAGTTAATTGGGCTGAAAAAAGAAAATATGACATGCTAAGAGTTTAAAGCCACACTCCTCAAAGCTCTTATTATCCCTGTGCAAAATGAGGACGTCTCTGCCAATCTCAGGCTGTACTTGGCAAGCTGCATACTGACAGAAAATTTCACCAAGCCTGACAAGAGTGGCTGTGGGCTAGGAATGTTGCATAATAATAAAAAAAAATCTCATGGCACAACTTTCCTCTTAATCTGACCCACTTATTTTCCACTGGTCCCGAACCTGCTCTCAGAGATCCTGCCACGGCGTTCAGTCCCTCCGCATCCCACCCACTCACATCGCCTGAGATTCAGAGACTGCGCACTGCGCTTCCCCGCACCACTAACACCTCTCTTGGCAGCACACATAGGCTACAGTCTGTCCATCCGTGCCTCCTAGAGCAGCTTCAGCTGCCCGGCTCCCATCACCCTGCACCCTAGGTCAGCTGTACCGTCTCTATGATGATCCACCCATATAAGCAGTGCATGCAAATCTCTTCCATATCTGAACTATAATACCTGAATGAAGGCTATGAAATGACGCCTTAGTATTACCCTGAGCCAAGCACCGAGGCAAATCCTGGACTACAGCGATGTACTTGGTCGTCTGTTTCTCCACCTTCACCAAGTTTGCAGTCTACATGTAGACTCCAACGGAGTTCTCGGTTTTTGAAGATAAAGACTCCTGTTTTCTCTTCTCCAATTAGTTCTCAGCCCAGGATCTCGGTACTGCCTTTAGTCTCAGCTTGGTTTTTTCTGGCAATTCCTCTTGTTTTTGTTTTTTCTAACGATTTCATGACAGAAGAACAAAACTTGGCCATCATCTTGTTCTCTCGGTAGTCTATTTGGTGACTTGTTCGTTTGATAAACTGGGAATTATAATGAATTTTGTTTGTCATTCTTCTTAGATACAGTGCTTTAGCTCAGAGAAATCAGTAGGATAAGGCTTGAGGCAAGGCCATGGGTGTTGCTATATGAAGGTATGGGAAATATTTTACTGTTTCCCTAACTGCATCATTGGAAAGATAAGAGAATAATAATCATTACTACTCGTATTTTTATTCTATAATGTAAAAGTGCATTCATGTGAGTTACATTCCCCTGTGAGGTAACAGTGTCATTCTTCCCATCAGAAAGTAGTTCCTTGCAAAGAAGGGGTGTTTATGTTTTTATGGTTTTTGCTCCCTGTTGTATTTTCAGCATCTTGAAAAGTTTCTGACACACACTGGCACTTGGTGGATATTTGGTAGGTGCAGGAATGAATAAATGAATGATCACACATTTTATAGAAAGACCTGACATACAGATACCCTAAATGATGAGCAAAATCATGGCTAATGTAGTTAGAACCTAATAGAGGGGCTGGGGATTTAGTTGGGGCTGGGGATTTAGCTCAGTGGCAAAGTGCCTGTTTGGCAAGCACAAGGTCGGGAGTTCGATTCCTGGTACTGGAAGAAAAAAAACAAAAACAAAAACAAAATAGAACCTAATAGAAGCCTGAAAATAAAAAAATAATAATAATAATTTATCAGAGGATACATAGGCAGATGTAAAAAGTGTTAAACATTAGCTATCAAAAAAATTAATATGAAAAACAATGCACTTGTTTTTGACCTAGGTCTGTTTTTGTACATTTCCCATGTGTACTTGAAAAGGATTTGTATTTTTCACTTTTTGAAAATAGTGTTCAATAAATTATAAGTGGGACAAGTTGACTGATATCATTGCTCACATCTTGTATATCACAACTGACTTTTTGCCTACTTCTATCATTTGCTAAGAGAGGAATATAGAAATATACCCAACTATAATTATGAGTTGATCTGTCTTCTCCAGTTCCATCTATTTTTATTGCATATATTTGGGACTTTGTTATTGCATCCACACACCTTTAATTTTTTACGTCTTCTGAATCAAATGTCTCTTTATCATTATTGAATGTCCTTCTTTAGCCCTAGTCATAGTCCTTATCTTGAAATCTACCTTTTGATATTACCATAGTTGCCCCAACTTACATGGTAGAATTTCTCTGTGTCTTTATCTTACAAACAACATATAATTGTCTCAATCTTTGTAAATCTCAATAATCCTTCCCTTTTCATTAGTGCCTAATCCATTAACATTTGCAGTGCATTAAACAGTGTCACCCCATCCATGTTCTCCCAGAGTCTCAGAATGTGACCTTATTTGGAAACTGGCCTGTGCAGGTGGGACTTAGTTAAGGTGGGGTCATACTGGATGAGGATAGCCCATAAGTCCAGTGACTGACATTCATGAAAGAGGAGACTTACATAGAGACACAGAGGAAAGAAAGCTGTCACTAGGCAGTCAGCTGAAGCTAGGAGAAAGAAATGGAACCAATTCCCCTCCATCTCAGAAGGAACCAATGCTGCCTGATGCCTTGATTTTGTACTTCTGGCCATTTGAACTGTGAGAGAATAAATTCTGCTATTTTAAACACCTACTTTGTGGGCATTTGTTATGCCAGTCCTAGAAAACCAACATAATGTTTATTGCAGTCATTGCTATGATTAAGTTTGCATCCACTATGATGATTAATTTTGACTGGGTGAAGGGATACCCAGATAGCTGGGCAGAGCTGGTGAAACATTACTTCTGAGAATGCCTGAGGTTATTTTCAGAAGAGATTAGCATTTGACTCAGTAAACTAAGCAAAGAAGTGCACCCTCACCAGCTCCTCCAATCCATGGCAGTCCACCTGAATAGAGCAGAAAGGAGAGGGAAAGAAGAATTTGCTTTTTCTTCTTGAGCTGGAACATCCATTTTCCCCTGCTCTCAGACACTAGCACTCCTGGCTCTGGGACCTTTCGACTCTAGGACTTACCCCAGCATTCTTACCCACTGCAACCCTTGGTTCTCAGGTCTTCAGACCCAAACTGAACAATACCACCAGGTATTCTCCAGCTGACAGACCATGGGACTTCTTAGCTTCCAAAATGAAGTGAGCCAACTCCCATAATAAATCTTCTTTTATCTCTCCCACTGTTTCTCTTCTCTGAGGAACCTAATATAGCTAAAAACTTGCTTTTTGCTTCTATATTTCTCATGGCTTCTTTATTTCTTTTTGCTAAATTTTTAACTGATATAGCATTTTAGTACCTTATTTCCCCCATCAATTTTTTAAATCTTTATTTCCTTAGTGTATATATGTAAGTGATTGCTCCAGGGATTACAGTATGACTCCTTAACTTATCACAGTCTATCTAGAGCTAATATGGTAGCATTTCACATAAAATGAATAAATCTTACATCCGTATCATTTAAGTAAAACCTCTTTTGTGCCACTGGTTTCTAGTTTCGTCTCTGCAATTCTCCCATTTTCTCTCTCCTTTCTCTTTTCCCATAATCCCCATTGCCAGGGGAGCTAACGGTGAGGTCAAGGTTTAGTCCCATTTTAGAAACCTGAGCATGTCTGTAATGTCGGATGTTTCCAGGAAGTAACTGAGTATGTATGGAAGGTGATCTGTGCAGGGACAATGTCACAGGCGTGCGGACCACAGATCTGTCCAACTAGGCCTTCGAAGCACAGAGAAGCGTATAGTGAGTCCGTTGGGCTGGGGGGAAGCACCGTGAGTGAACCTGGGACTGACTAGACCTCCGCTTCAGGAGCTTGGATTTTATCATGATAGAAATAGGGAAAGAAAAACAGCAAAATAAATTAAATTGGGGAGTAACGTGGCAGGATTATGGTTTTAAAAAGATTGCTCTGGCTGAGCTGGGAAGGGCCTGAGCTGCAGGAGGTAGGAAGGGAAACCGAAAGGCCAGTTAGGAGGTCATTGCCGTCATCCAGGAGAACTTATGGGAAAGGCTGATTCCTCTGCACTTCCTGGAAACCTGTCCCAAAACTCCATAGTTAATAAGGGAGTAGTCAGACCATGGGATAAACGAAGCATTGGCCCGCGTGCGTGCAGTCGCGAAGCCAGCAGTCAGATGGGATAAAGTGCATTTACCTGAAGAGAGAGAGGAAGTGTCAGGATTGCGGCAGAGATTAGCTCCTTACAAAGGCTTACTTCCTCCTCCAGCTGACGCCTCCAACTGACTTGGGCAGGCCTAAAGTAGATGAGGTTGGTTATGATGGAGCCGAGTGGTTGCCTTGGCAGTAACGCACTCCAGCTTCTCCAAAGTTGAGGAAATCCCATTCTGAGTGGGAAAAGAAATCCTTGAAGTGTTTGGTCCAGATGCAAACTTACAAGGTACCGGGAAAGCCCTGAACATGTGTGTGAAGGAAAAGTGTGCCCCTTTTAAGGTTTGCTGACTACTTTTTCAGTGTCAGTACAGGTGGTCCCAACCATTTCCCTGCCGGGAACTGTCTGAATTCAGGGGCCTCTTCTCACAGGCAGATGCTGGTGACAGTGAGGAGAGACTGGGGCACTCTGCTATCCTGCTTTCCCCCACTTCTGCTCCCTTCTCCTTGTAGTACGGCAACCAACAGGCCCTACTTGTCAACCTAGAACGGCGCGCCATCCACACGCCCTACCTCCCAGAGAGGAGACGGTGTTGGCGCCTGCCTCTCACCAGCAACAGGGCACAGAGCAAGACCACATTTAATGCAGCCGGAGGATGCGCTATGACAGACCATCGCCAATTACAAAATGTTTGAGAACATGCTGTTATGCAGCAGTCACTGTGATACGTGCTGGGGACAGAGTGGCGAACAACAGAACGATGCGTGTCTGCTGTCATGAAGCTCATTCCAGTAAGACGAACAGAAAAGGAAAAGTTCCCCACAAATAATCTGTACCAGTTCCCTATTTTCAACCTCTTACTCCCTGCAGATACAGCCGCCATGTCATGCTTTGTCCTCTGACTCAGTTCATGTGGTTTTGGCCTGATGTTCACGTCCCCAAACACCAGCTAGGTCACTGCCTGGGGTGCACTCTTTTTCCGGAATCAGAAAGCCACCACCTTCCTGACCCACCCCGCCCCACCCGCTCCAGGTTTATCCTCCAGAATGCTAATGCCGACCCAACTTTCCTCCCAGTTTTCCAAGCCCTTCAGCCCACCCAGATGTTACATCAGCCAATGTGGAATTTTCATGCCCGTTGCATCAGTTTCTGCCTTGCTATCAGGAAACTCAGACCCCAGTACCCTCCTTACCTGAGCCTACATTAAAATAGTACTTGGGTATCATTTATTCACAGCAGGCTATCAAATTCTTTGTTCTTTCCCTTTGGTTATTAAAAAAAATCATTAATGTATCTAGAATTTTCTTTCTCAACAATATTTCTCTTTCTAGATATAACTTGAATCTAAATCACCATCTCCCAGGGTAGCAGATCTCAAATCTGGCTACATAACACAGGGGAATACAAAAGTAGCGATGCTCGTACCCTATCTCAGACTAACTCAGAACTGCTGGGAATAGGGCCACAAGCAACGGTATTTTTTCCAAGCTCCCCAGGGGAATCTGCCATGCATCCCGAGGAGTGCAGACCCCAGCTGAGAGGAGTGATGGGTGAGGGTGGCCAGAAATGCGGGGTGGGGACAGGCAGTGGGTTACACAGGTGGGTAAGGACAGGCAGCAGACCACAGTACAGCCAGCAAAAAAACAAAAAAAAAAACAAAAACAAAACCAGGGCCTGATTTCCCTAGAGGAAGCACATACTGCTTTGCACTGATTTGGTTTTGGCCAGGTTTTTGCAGAAATCCAAGTCTGAAAAAGCACTGAGCTCCACATTTGGAAGGTCCAGCAGAGAAGCAGAGCTGTCCTCTGGGGTCTGAGCCAAGTGTCCTCAGGAACCAGGAAGCTCCAGAGGAGGAACGAAGAGCGGTGTGGAAGCTACAGGCCCTCCCCTCGCTTCCCAAACACCACCGCCAGACCGGGCTACTACCTGGAGAGCAAGGTGCTCACAGACATACAGATAAATCCGCCTCCAGTCCTGGTTGCAAGGGTGGAATGGCCCAGTGATCTTGGAGTCCAGGCTTTTTTCAAACCTGGCTGCATATTAAAATTTAAAAGGCCAGAAGAGGGTGAGCAAAGTAATTCCCTGTCTCTACCCACACCAACTAAAAGAAAAACCCTGGAGTGAAGTACCAGCAACTCTGGCTGGACAAAGCGCCCCAGATGATTCGAAGGGCAATAAGGGTTGAAAACCACCTCTAGTCTGGCCTCTCACTTTGTAGATGAGAAAACCAAAGCCCAGTGGATCTGGCAATAAAAGCCATTAGGCCAGTGCACTAGCCACGCTAGAGAAATCACGTCTAATCCTCAACACACTCCACACACTAAAATTAAGTCCAGAAAAGGAAATGTGAAAATCTCAATCCTGTAAAAAAAAAAGAAAAGAAGAATGGGGAGGGGGGAAGTGGATGAATATTTGTGTGTTAAAAAAATGTCACAAGAGTGCTGAGGGTGACACAGGCGCTTGTACTCTTTATTTCTCCTCTTTGTGAATTGTCAGTTTATGTCCTGATATATATTGTTGGGGAATCGTTGCTAAACCTTTTGAGAAGCAATTTAAAAGTACCTATCAAAAACTTCGAAAACATTCTAGCCAAAGAACGTTATATTAGTCAGAGTTCTCCACAAAAACAGAATTAAAAGGATGTATAGAGAGAGAGATTTATTTTAAGAAACTGGCTCACATGATCATGGAGGCTGGCAAGTCCAAAATCTGCAGCGTGTGCCTTAGGAAAGAGCTGTGGTGTAGTTCAGGTCCAAGGGCTGTCTGCTGCTCAGTTTCCTCTTAAAGAACAATCTTTTTTTTTTCTATTCAACTGACTGGATGAGGCCAAGAGCCATGATGGGGGGCAATCTGTTCTACTAAAAGTCCAGGGATTCAAATGTAAATCTCATTCAAAAACACCTTCACACAGTCAGAAAAATGTCTGGCCAAATATCTGGGCTCTGAGGTCCAGCCAAGTTGACACATAAAATTAACATCACAAATGTATTTCGGAATTAGACAAACCTGCACTTGAACCCCAATTTTGCCACTAATAGTTGGGCTCGCCTTCATCTGTAAAATATAAATAATAATCCACATCTTGCAATTCTGTTATAAAAATTAAATTTCAAAGTATAAAGTGCTTGGTACATAGTGAGTGCTTCATAGATAGTAATAATTTTAATATCTTTATTCAGAAGTTTCTCTTTTGATGCTCTCTACAGGAAATTATCTGAAATGTGAAAAAGTTTTGTTATCAAATATGTTTATTACTATAAATTTCATAATATCGAAAACTGCCTAACAGAAGAGTTAAAGAAATTATATTAGCCAAGAACATGAAGCAGCTATTAAAACTAATGATTGTGAAATATTCTCAACACTATAGGAAAACACTCCTATTAAATGAAGTAACAGATGCAAGAAAGAAAAATCTATGCTCTCTGTGTTCATCTATTTAAAAAGAAACAAGTGTTTCTTTTTTAAAAAATACCCCAAAATATTAACAATTTATTTCTTTGGGTATTTTCGAACTCAACAGTGAGTTTGCATGTTTTAATGATTAGGAAAAATTACAATAATTGCGTTTTTGTTCATAGCCTTAGCTTGCTCTCAGTGATGTCCTCTCAGGCCGAGCGGAAGTGTGGTGATAAAGAACACCTTCTCACTCCAGCTGGGCCCGAGCTGCCCCTGGGTAGGCAAGGTAGGCTCCCACAGGCTGGTTGTCAGCGTTCTTTGGATGGTTTCTGCTCAGGATGCTCCGGATAGAAATGTTCCAGTGTTTTTCATCAGTGGGCTTCCCTGAAGAGTGAAATCTATGATTCCAGCACTGTGACATAAATAATGGTAGCTCTATGTTTGATTTACTGAAAAAAAAAGTACCAATAGGCATTAGGACTGTCTCATTTCCTAGTGTTACAGGTATAGTTCGTAGACAGAAGTTTCATAAACAGAGACCCTGGCAGAACCGTCAGAGTGCCCTCTGCGTTCATCCACAGTACTCTCAGTCTAATTAGTACTAAGATCAGATTAAGAAAGACATCCAGCTAACAGTACCAACCCCACCAGACAGCACAGGATGGATGAACAGAACCTAGAGCTTAAGAACCAAGATAATTCCTTGCACTGCCTCATCTTGTGAGCTGCATGTGATTAGAAAAATAAATAACTCACCACAAAAAGAAAAACCCACAGAGGATGAGTCAATCAGGGAAGAAGAAAAGAGGAAGTTGCTTTCTTCCGGTAATCAAATATGCATAAATGAAGCATAAACTAGGGTCCGCGATAGGTCATGTGACAAAAGCTGATTTCGGAAAAAGACTTGTGTTTATTAATACTTCAGTTAGGGTTTTTGCAGTGAGGATCATAAACAAGTATGTTTTCCCAAAGGCACAAGCCTCACGCTAAAGAGAAATGTGTGAGCAAGCACCGTTGTCACAGCGGGGCCTCGACCACAGGCGTCTCCACGGAAGGGGGCGCCGCCATGATTCTCAGCAAGAGGCTGCTGCTGGCCATGTCTGCGGGGCGGGGACGGGGAGAGGGGGCTGGAAGTGAATGCTCCTGGCTCCAGAAGCAAAGGGAAGGCAGGAAGTTCCTTGGTGTCTCCCACCTTCCCTGCAGCATCCCCTTCCTCTTTCACCTTCTCTTCTTTTCTCCTCTAGGATTTTTTTGCACTGGATTTTTTTGTACTATTTCCTGGTCAGGACTCAGCTAGCTAAAAGGTTAATTAATGAAAGTACATAGTATGCGCAGCTCCCCAGCAGATTTCTTTGCAAGAAATCACTTTTTTTTCATTAAGAAAGATGAAAGATACCACCATTAACATTTCAGAATAACTCCTTCCAGTCCTTACTCTGCACATAATTTTTGTTTGAGGCTTAGGAGGATAGTTGAGTTAACACTACGTATGGATATGGAGCCTGCCTGTTTTCACTTAGCAAGCATTTTCTCCAAATTATTATAGACTCATAGGAAAGATCGTTTTCATGATATATATCGTTTTCTGCTGAGATGATGTGCCATAATTTCCTTAACTCCTTCACCACTGTCATCATTTCCTGTTAAAGAGGGACTTGTCTGAGCTTAGAAAAAGGGCGAAGGAACAACAATCGTTATGGAATACTTACCATAGGCCAGGTCTTATTCTAAGTATGAATTTATTTAACCCACACAGCCAATTGTATAACACAAGTTCTATTAATTTCAACACCACATTATACATAAGGTAATTTAGCTGTGGAGATGGAAAACAACTTGCTGAAGCTCCCAGCTAAGAAGAGAGAGCAGAGCTTGCATTCACTTTGTCTGCAGAAGTTGTGATCTGAATGAGCCACAAGATGGTGTAAGGGCCAAGGGCCCAAGTCTGAGCTGGAGTCGCAAACGCAGAGTGCAGAAGCAAAGGCAGAACTGCTCGGCGTGAGACAAAAGAGGAACTTGATGGCTGAAGTCAGAGAAGGCAGGGAAGGAAAGTGGAAGGAAAAGCAAATGAATGAATCAAAGGTTAATGAGGAAAGAACTACGAGTAGGAATTTGGAGAACAGAAATGTCTAGGATGAATTTTTCACCACAGCTTTATCAAGTATAATGTGAGAATTTATTTAAAAGGGGCCAGGGATATAGCTCAGCAGCACAGCCCTGCCTGGCAAGCATGAGGTCGTGAGTTCAATTCCTGGTACCAAATAATAATAATAATGATGAATAATAGTAATTTATATACAGAAAATTATGTCATAAGTTAAAAACCATCCCCACAGTCCCCAAACCCTTTCTGACCCAGCTCACCTTTTTATCACTATAGATTCTTTCATTTTTTATACATGGAATCATATACTATGTATTCCTTTTTTTGTCTAATATCTTTAATTCAGTGTAATTATTCTACTATTCCTTTGTGCTCTATTGTGCATCAATAAATGATTTCTTTTTATTTCTGAGAAGTATTTCATTGTATGAATATATCAAAATATGTTCATCCATTCACCCATTGGGTTATTTCCAGGGCAATGACAAGAAAAGCTGCTTTGAACACTCTAGTTGAAGTCCTTATAGGGACACATGCCTTCCTTCTACTAGGAATGGAATCGCTTTATCAGAGTCCAGATTTGTGTTTAAGAAACTATTTTCCCAATCTATGAGAATTCTAATTCTTTCACATCTTCACCAAGACTTAACATTGCCAGTCCTTTCAATTTCAAATGTCCTAAAGATGTATAGTAACAAATTTCTGTGACTTTAATTTGCATTCCCTAATGACAAATAATGTTGGATGTATTTTCATGTGCTTACCTGCCCCCCACCTATCTTTCTTGATGAAGTACCATTTTTCACATTTTTATGGTTTTATATTTTGAATGTTATTTACATATTTGGATATATGTATATATATGTATATGCAAATATTTCCTTCCAGTCTATGACTCAGCTTTGTATTTTATTAACAGAAGTTATTAATGTTGATTAGGTCTCATTTATCTTTGTTTTTCTTTCATGGATTGTGCTTTTCGTGTCATAGTTAAAAAATCTTTGCCTAAATGAAGACCACAAAAATATTCTATTAAATTTTTGTTTAGAAATTTCATACTTTTAGGGGTTTCACTTTGATTTATGACTCATTTTTGCTCATTTCCCCCCATATTCCTCAGCCTCCCCCTAAGTTAAGATGGGATCATGTGATTGAGTCCACTGGCCAATGGACGATGAGATTGGTGCTTTCTCCAGCTCTTCCTTCTGCAGCAGAAACCCTGGAGACCTGTGTTTCAGGTAGCTTTGCTGTAAGATAAAGGAGCATGGCCAGACTCACACTGGACTTCCATAAATGAGAAGTTATCGTGTATTATTAACTCACTGAGTACAGGGCTTTGTCTCTTTGTTAGCTACTGCTGATTATGTCAATGAATTTACCCGAGCTTCTTACTGAGGGTGAGAAACAGTCTCATGGCACAAAAGCAAGTCAAGATAAGTAGTGAAGTCTGTCATCGAACGTTGTTGACTAAAGTGGAGGCAGCCCCTGGGGCTGCCATTTTGCCTTAGTTCTGTCTGACTAGCAGTCGTATTGAGCTCACACTCTTCAGGGAACCATGTGCAAAGCTAATGGGGCAGCATTTCTGTGATGATATAAATGATTATCTTGAAACAGAAATTTCAAAACCCCCCTAAAGGTAAATTGCTGCCTAATTGCTTACTGTGTTTTAGATTGCAGATCAGAAGTGGAAATACTTCAGCTCGCACGTAGAGAGAGCCCCGTGAACAGGCTTTCCTTCCAGAGGTGTACTGGACTCCCACCCATGCCAAAGGCTGACCTCAAAGCAGTTCTGCAACGGGAGAAATTAGGGGGGTGTTTGCTCACCACTGACATTCTGCCCTTGCTGTATCACAGAGAAGTAAGAACTCTCTTGGTAGGAAGACTGGAGGTGGTTTTGATCTAAGGCACCAGTTACATAACACGGTCTCCCCTGGAAGCCACACTTTAATAAGAATATTGGCAACACTACCCCCCAATAAATACATGAAGCGCTCTCCTTGCCCCCATGTTTACCTTCGATCTCCCATAGAGCAATCACAAAGGATTCAACAAGTGATTACAAGGACTCTCCTTCAGGGGGAACTATGACCTACAGATAGTAAGGAAGTTGCACCTGAACCATATTCCATCTTTTGCAAGGATAGCTTTTTTCTGGAGCAGTGCAAAATGCATCTATTTAGAGCTAATTGCCAGAGGAACAAAGTAAGCTTTGAGATAAAAGAAGAAAAGGATCTTTTAGACAGCACATTAATTTCAGAAATGGCAGAGACGTGCATATTGAAAAGGAGGAAAGCTACTCAGAACAGTTTCTGCTCATCACAAAACTTGGGTATTTCAGAGTTCTTTTAGAACCGGGATGTGACTAACTTTTTATACATTACTCAAAATGATAGCCCGATGTGACAGAAACAAGTGACAGTTTTGTCTAACTGGACTTTGATTTTTTTCCTACTCTGCCTGAGCAATTTCTAAAGCTCACTGTTACTGAAAAGAGACCAGGCCTAGTGAGGGCTTGGAGGCCCCAGAACAGACCCCTGAAGAGCATCCTGACTTCTAAGCAATCATAGCTGTGTGTGGCTTATGGAGGCTCAGGTCTGGGGGCTGAAACAGTTATCCTAGCACCCTTTTCCATGTTTATCTGCGCATGGCCAAGGCAAGTGGATAATTCCCTGTAACACTCTCAGCCGCCCATCTCAGTTGGGAGCGGGAGACTTAGCTGTCATTCTTTCTCCAATTCTAGTGCCACTTGCACACTGAATGGGATCACTGCATTAGTGAGCTGAGAAGGGTGGCTCAGAAACTGAAAGGCAAGAATGCAACAAGTGCCAGGAATGATAGTACACACCTGTAATCCCAGCACTCAGGAGGCTGAGGCAGGAGGATTGCCATTCACAGCCAGCCTGGGCTACATAGTAAGTTCAAGGCCAGCCTGAACTACATAGTGAGATTCTGCCTCAAAGAAAAAAACAAAATGCAAGAAGCAGGCAGGTGTCCAACTGTGTGCCTCATCCAGAATCACACTTGGTTACTTAAGTTAGAAGTGGTCTAGATGCAATAAAGCTACCAACACTTTAAAAATGTATTGACAAATGAAGTGATGATCTGTCTGGTGTTTGCTTGGAAATTGCCAGGTTATATGAGAGGGGTGGGTGGGGGTGTTGGAGATTATAAGTGAAACAATGGTCACTAGGAGTTGATACTTGTCAAAACTAAGCAAGGGGTATATTCTTATAGGATAGTTGTGTGGGTCACATCAGCTAGTGGATGCAAATGCCTGGCATGTAGTAAGTGCTCAGTAAATAGTAGCTCTTATCCTTGTTTTACACTTGAGGAAATGAGGCTCAGAGACGTGAGATCACAGATCCAGGAAGTAGTAGAGCTCCATGTCTAAACTGCATGTATCTCATGCCAAAGCCCATGCTCTTAGCGAATCTTGTGCCTGGCACATCACCTGTATTGAGCAGTTTGTATGGATTACTGTATCTAATTAGCATAACAGCCCTATCACGCAAGAAAAATCAATCAGAAATAGAGCTCAGAATGGAGCCCTAGCATGCTGACTCCAGAATCTACCTTCCCGCTCCTAGTGCTGCGTATTCCTGCTCCCTCCGTGTAAGGCTGCGTATGAGGCAGGAGGAGAGCAGCTTGTGGAAATGGTACCAGGTCCCCCAGTCTGTCTTTGGAAACTACCAACAAAAGCTTAGCACTTACCTCTTTGTGGATGCTTTTCTTACCCTGTCGGCTGGAGGATTTTCTAAACTGCCTGATAACTTGCCTAATAAAAGCTGCTTCCCAGGTTCTATGCCAATCTCCCAGACCAGAATCTTCAGCAAAGATGCTTTGAACCATTATTTTCCATAAACCCTCAGGTGATTCTTATGATCAAGTAAGTCTGGACAGCCTGAGACAAAAAAGCATCAGGAAGTGATCCTAGACCATGTTTAATGGTGAGTGTCCCCACTCCTCAGGGTCCTCCCACCGCCTCAGAACTCCACCTCCTCAGACCTGGCCAGCAGACTTACAGACCTCCTGACTTAGTAAGGCTGTGTGTGACCTTTGCCACTGGAAGCATCTGATTTCCTCAGGCCAAAGTCAAAGCCCAGACAGAAGAAACGGAATACACTGTTTCCAGTTTTCTTTTTGTTAGGTGATAAGGCCTTCCATTTGCACCATGCACCAACTAACTGTGGACAAATAGCACACTGCCGTGATAAAAGGTGTGGAAGGAAACAGAGGGCACATCTGACAAGAAGGAGGGTGTAGTGACTAGAAATTTTTATGGGTCAGAAAATCGTGTTCGTAGCCATTTGGCAAACTGTGCTAGAACATGCCTGGATGAAGAGATAAATGGAATCTCGTCTTAGCATTCTTCAGAGTGCTGGCAAAAGCTGCCTTGCAGTGATGAATGATTTGACAGTACAGACTCCATACATGCTGTGTGAGTGGACTAGGGATTATGTTTCGTTATACCAAGTCAGGGTTGCTAAAGCTTCCCTGGATGGAAAATGCTCTGTATAGGGAGTGTCTTGGCTTCGGACCGTTCAGAAAGGATTAGTGAGGAACTCCACTGCAATTCATGGTTGACACAAAAAAGGGTGGGGAGGGAGGAGAGAGGAGAGAAAAGAGAAAGAGAGACAATGCCAAAAAATGAAAACTCATTTTAGCTCTTCTATTAAAGCCAGATGTATTTTAGGCTCTGTTTCCAGGCAACTGCATAATGGCAATGTGGAATACTTTAAAAAAAAAAAAAGACTTGGAACTGTCAGAGTCAATAAAGGTCAGAAGGTAATTATAAAGTAATAAGGATGACAGACGAGGGCAGAATCGCTCCAACACTGCCTGGAAAGCAGTGACATTTTATATGTTGCATTCATTTTCAGAAACTCTAAGATCTTCCTTGGGGCCCTTGGCCATGCTGCTTTGACAAGACCCTTGACTCAGTCAAACCAGAACAAGGCATTGGCGTCTAACCTGGCCATTCTATCATCGAACCTATCAAATCATTCATCAAGAACTGATACAGCCCCCAGCAAGCGTAACCCTGCTCTACTTGGTGAGCAGGGTACGCAACAAAGGTCTAAGGACACCGCAGCATCAGTGAACTGTACACCTGGCCGTTGCCATGGTGAGCAGGTAAACAGGCTTCATATAGGGATAAGGAAACGACCCGGAGAAGAGAGAGGGTGGAGGAAAAAAGACACTAAAATCTGTAAAGCACATGACTGTCTGTTCTAGGCTCTCCAAGGATGAAGCAGATCCCCTGTCTACTGACTGGTACTGTGCGTGTGGACTTGCATAAGAAAAGGAAATTAATATGGAGCTCATCAAGCACTTTGCTAGGCCATGTACTTACATGATCATTTGATTTTCAGAACTGCATAGGGCTCATACATAGCATTCCTATTTTACAGAGGACGAAGCGGGGAGTTAGGTTAACAGTGGCACCGGGTCCCTCACCTACTGCAGGTCTGACCTCAGAGAAAATCCATGTAAATCCTCATCTGCAAAATGATGGTCACACCACGTTCCTTACAGAGTACAAGATTAAATGAGATCGCTTATGTGAACACCTAACACGGGACTGAGCAGATGGTCAATCAACATCAAATTGCTCTTGTCAAAACCTTTCAGGAGCTTCCATGCCCCAAAGGTAAAAGTCAGGTCCTGGCCTAGCCCATGGGCCTTACCATCTGGAGACACCTCTTTCCTCCCTGCTTTTACCTCCAGCCACCCCTCCTGATCCTCTGCTTCTGAAGCCCTGTCATTCCTGGCGTGCTTCCTGCGGTACCCACCTTAGAGACCGTGCCATTTATAATGGTAGCTCCTCACCCTCCCCACTCATGACACCCTTCTCTCTCTACTTGGCTTTATCGTTCTCCATAACACTTACATTTTTACACCCTATGTTTTTATTTTCCATTCCCTTCCCTCCATTAAAAAGTAAGCTCTGAGAATAAGCATTTATTATTTTTGGTGGGGTTTTTTGGGGGGAAGTGGAGTTGAGGGTTTTTGTCCTCACTAAATCCCCAGCACTTAATAGATATTCAGTAAATACCTATTAAATAAATAAGTGGATATTTTCTTCCCCCCTCCCTTCCTGCCTTCTTTCAAGGTCACACATATTATTAGACCATAAGTCTTTGCCCTTCCAAACCTATAAAAGATGAGAAAATTGTGTACTGCCAGCATCTCTAAAACACATTTGAAGAACATCAAGACCCAAAAAATATGTCCAGATCAGAAATAAGCAACGTTGCTGGGCCCTCTAGTCCTCAACTATGAATCTTTACTGAGTTTGACGTGTCTAGAACTGTGGTTCCTTTTGTGTGTTTTTAGTGTTCATGTGGCTTGGGTAGTGTATTAGCTTTCCTATCGCTGGGACCAAATAGCCTCCACCCACGGAGAGTTCATTTGGTTAAATCTCACAGGTTTCAGTCCAGGTGCCAGGGAAGCAGAGCAAGAGGACAGCATCAGAAAGGAAGGGGTGAGGGACCAGATATAGACCTCAAAGTCTTGCCTCTGCGACCCACCCAGATACCCACAGAAGTGTGCTTTACTAACTTCCTGGGTGGCTCCCAAACCAATGGAGTTGGCCATTAAGCCTAGCTGTCAAAAGCAGCACAAAGCAACTATTCTCTGCCTTCCAACAGTTCCATAGATGTATTTATTGACTACTGTGCTTTGTAGAGGATACTATAGAGGGTGTGCCTACAGCTTCGTGGCAGACACACACCATCTATCTTAATGACCTACAATATGGTAGATGTCAAGATGGAACGATATCCTGGAGGTCCCCAAAGGCGGGTATTTAACCCCAGGAAGGAGTGCAGAGAAGGCCTCCCAGAGACATACTGAGAGATAAACAACATTTGCTTGGGCCAAGAAGGGCCAGAGAGTGCTCCCCCAGAGCTCAGCCTAAGCAAGCACAGACTTCTCGATTCGTAGGACCTATTTGGGGAACTACAAAGGGTTTGTGCTGCTAGAACCTAAGACATGAGGCTCAGCATTCCTTGTGTGGCGTGTGAAAGGGCTCGCATTTTACTTGTGGAAAGCCAAGCAATCCAATTTGTGTCAGAGATCCTCCTACTGAAGGATGGTTTCAGTACAGGCTTACTGAAGATTTAGAAGGCCTATTAAGCAAGACTTGGGGCAATCACTTAAAGTGTTTTTGAGAGAGGGGGAATTTCCTGACTTCTTAAACTTCGATGACTTACCTGGCCCTTAGCAAACTGTGACAGGAGGGGATAAAGACCTTCAGAAACTATGTGGCTGAGAGACCTCCTGAGATTAAGGCATATGCACTAAAGAAGCAAGATAATCTGTTCTGGTCCCTGGGAAACCTGCAGGTTCAGCCCAGGGCTGGCCATCCTCCAAGAATAAGAGAAGCTCTGAGCAGGCTTCAGTCTCAATTTTGGGGTTGCTTTAAAATCAAATCCATGGGAAAAGACCCACATTACTTCAGAGCCTTCCAATGAAGGTCTTAGTAATTAGGACTCAAGTGATCCACTTCTCAGAGAGTCTCTAGACCAGAAGCTGCAAGCTGGGAGCCCCCACTATCAGCTCATGACGGTTTTATTCATCTATTAAAACTAAAACACCTGGGCTGGGGATTTAGCTCAGCGGCAAAAGCGCCTGCCTGGCAAGCACAAGGTCATGAGTTCGGTTCCCGGTACCGGAGAAAAACCAAAAAAAAAAAAACTAAAACATCTTAAAAATCCTTACAAACATATAAAGATCAGATTTCACATATAACGCTGGGTTTCAGCTACTGCTGGAAAAATAAAGCTTGAAACCAGCAGCCTACCTTCTGCTTTGGCACAGCAAGCTGGATGAAATAGTGGCTGCGGGCACCCTCCCACCTCCTGTTCTCCTCCTCCGAGGCAGGGCGTCATGTCATTTGTCAGTCCCTACGTGGCCTTTCAGGTGACCCCTGAGTCTTTAGAAACAGACACTAACATTCTTGTTTGCTTATATCCCACTTTCAGTCTGGATTTATCAGATAACTGGGTTCATCAACAAACTTATTTCAAGATGAATGAATTCTGCCAATACGGACCGCTTGCAAATTACTCGGTGCATGGAAGAGCCCTCGGAAGAGAAAGACATAGTAGGCATGATGTAAAAGAGAGAATAGAGGAAACAGTAGGGCCGAGTGAGAAGCCGGGATAGGCAAAGAACGCCACAGAATCAGATGTCGGCCTGAAGCAGCTGGGCTGAATATTAAAACATGAAAGATGTGAGGGGGTGGGGGCAGGGCATAGAGGAGCTGGAATGGAATTAATATCTGGCAGGAAGTATGGGTAGGACAGAGAATTCCTCTGTTTTTCAAGCCTCATGGGCAAATGTTTACTAGAGAAACATTCTCCTTATGCGCTTTTAAGTTACATTACTAATTAGACCTCACATGCTTGTGAGTTTTGAATGAGGTGCTAAGTACAAAGTATGTTAATTTGGGCAAGGGGTAAAGTTTTCTAGCTCAAAATTAATGCCCCCAAAAAAGAAATAGGAGTAACGGAATGTTTCATGCAGATGCTTGGCTCTTTGATATCTACAAACATTTTGAAAACACTTGAAATATTTGTCAACTTTTCTTGTGCAGTTGGATTAGGTGGTGACTGTTGGCTTACTTATTTCCTCTTTAGTTTTTCCTTTGCTCTCTCCCCAAACTTCTCTTGGCCTGGAAGGCCGGAGTCAACCCACAAAATTTGACTTGTGGCACAAAAGAGGTGGGTAATGATGGAGACATCAACAGGTGGTTTCCTAATCCAATGCCTTGTGACTCCACCTGGTATCTTATCACTCCGCATGAAGCTGAGCTTATGACAGATATTTCAAGGTGTGCACTCTATCACAGTGAGGTGAAGCTATGTACCCCCACATGATGCAGTTCACTGGGTCTCCAGAAGAGCTACAGGATTGGGGAAGGTTAACGGTACAAAAGTAACATGCCGGTTGGCTCAGAGCAGGAATGGTGATTGGAAATAGGTTTACGTCCCTGGTAGACAAAGAAAATGCCCAGAAAGTCAGCTTGCTGGGGCCAGCGTCTGTCTCATACAATAAAAGAAACCTCTGTATCTTAAAGGTGTAACCCTTCGACACTGCACCCCGGGACACACTAGCAGCATCAGGAGGGAGATGTCAGGTCATACTTTTCATGCCACTTTGTTGTGCATGTGAACACTTCACTTTCAGTTTTGTAAATTTTGGCAGTGTTCTTAAACAACTGACTTTCCTGAAGAGTTCACCTATCTGGTAAAAGCAATACAGATTTAAAAGCACTTGAAAACTTTTCTCTTTATATCCTGATAAGCACTGATAAGAACCCAAGGCTCAAAGCTGCTGATTTTGTAACTTTTTAAAAGAAATTTGGCTGATTCATTTAACACAATCACACTTGTGATGCAAAAGCTCTAGCCAAATTTTCCTTAAACTCTTGCTCTGTTATAACAGAAATCTTCTGGGGCAAAGGGATGGGAAAAAGGAGCGGATCTTTTTATAGGAGATTCATTTAACAAATTCAACCAGTATATACTGACTGCCTATTATGTGTCAGGTACTTAAAGCTTTTGGCATATAAAAATGAGTAAGATTTGGACTTCTAAAAAAGACTGTAGGAAAAGACAGGTGCAGTGGTCCATGCCTGTAATCCCAGTACTTGTAATTATAGTACATGCCTGTAATCCCAGGACTGCTGTGAGTTCGAGGCCAGCCTGAACTGTATAATGAAACCTTGTTTCAAAAAGACAAAAAATAAAATAAAAAATTTAAATAACACAATTGTAACAGAGGACCTTAATGCTCCATTGTTACAAAGAGACAGATCAACTAGTCAAAAAATCAGCAAAGAAATAACAGAACTGAAACAAACAGGTGAACAAATGGACTTAGTAGAGCTTTACAGAGTGCTCCATCCAACAGCATCAGAATACACATTCTTCCCAGCTGCACATGGGATGTTCTCTAAAAGAGACCATATACTTGCACATAAAATATGCTTAAGTAAATGCAAAGGAATTTAAATTTTTCCATGCATACTATCAGACCATAGAGCAATGAAATTGGAAATTATTGACAAAAGAAACTTCAAAAACTCCATAAACACAAGGAAATTAAATAACACACTCCTGAACAAACAATGGGTCACAGATGAAACTAAAAAAGAAATTAAACAATATCTATAATCAAATGAAAATGCAAATACAACTTACCAACACCTGTGGGACACAATGAAAGTGGTCCTCAGTGGGAAATTTATAGTGGTGAATTCTCACATAAGGAAAACAGAATGAGCACAAATAAACCTAATGCTGCACCTCAAGCTTCTAGAAAGAGAAGAGCAAGTCAAGCCTAAAGCCCATGCAAGGGAGGAAATTATAAAGATCAGAGCAGAAATTAATGCAATGAAGACTAAGAAAACAGTATAAAGAATTAATAAATCAAAGAGTTGGTTCTTTGAAATAATAAATAAAATTAATAAATCCCTAGCCAATCTTATCAAAAAAGAAAGAAAAAATTCAAATAAATGCAATAAGGAATGAACAGGGTGAAATCACTACAGATCTTGTAGAAATTCAGAAGATCATCAAGACCAACCAAGAAAATCTTTACTCTCATAGGGTGAAAAACACAGAAGAAATGACAGACTTCTAGATACATATGAATTACCAAAGCAGAATCAAGAAGATATGAAATCATGAATAGGCCAATATCAGTCATGAAATTGAAAATGTAATTAAAAACTTACCAACAAAGAAAAGCCCAGATCTGATAGATTCACAGCTGAATTCTACAAGAAATTTAGAGAAGATTTAATGCCAATACTCCTCAAAACCTTTAATGAAATTGAAAGGGAAACAAATCTCCCTAAGTCATTTCTGGAGGTATTACCCTGATACAAAAACCAGAGAAAGACTCAGCCAAAAAAGGGAACTACAGGCCAATCTACCTAATGAACATATCCTCAATAAATTACTAGCAAACAGAATGCAGCAAATCACCAAGATGATTATACACCATGACCAAGAGAGATGCATCCCAGGAATGCAGGGATGGTTCAATGTATGCAAATCCATCAATATAATACACCATATCAATAGAGTCAAAGATAAAAATCACATGACCATCTCAATAGATGCAGAAAAAGCTTTTGATAAAGTATATATATATACGATAAAGTATATATCTATATAGGCACAAGATAGCCAGGATTATTGTGCTATTAATTTCTATTAGTTTCCTGAAAGGAACAATTAATGCTTAATTGTTTGATCAATTTTACATGCCTATGTCTGGTAATCTGACCAACTACTTTGAAGATAACAACATGAAATATAACAACCATTATTAATTTCCTATCATCTTGTTTTGAAATTTTGTATCATTTTTATCATTTCTTCCTTTATTCTCTTTAAAATAAAAAAATGAAAAATAAATTTAAAAAATTCAAAAGACCATGGGAGTTGTCATTTTTGACTTGGTAATTCAAATCTGACCTTAAGTAGAACATATTATTTAATATTACCATATACATGAAAATCACAGACAGTAGCTCCTTTCACTGAGCACCTAGAATATGCTATCTACCCTGAGACAGAATTATGTTAAATGGAACCCTCTGGAATTATTAAAACTTTTCTCAAGGTACAGCCTGTGCTCAAAGGACAGTCTATCTATCAACCAAGCTATATCCAATGATCACACTGAAAAATAAGATTAGGCTATCAAGAAATGTGTAAAAATATTTCTTGAAACTCTTCTGTATGTTTCACTTTAGTGAGTGGAGGGTATGGTAAACATGGTAGAGTGCTGTTTCCGAACAGGTATCCACATGACAGTTTTCTTTGTAGTATTATTCAGAACTATATGATTTGAAAGAACTGATATTGCTGTAAAGTGAATAATCTACATTTTCATTTTCAGGCACAGATACTTGCACTTTTACTTTTATTAGAAGTATCACTCTTTACTTTTTCTTTCAACAAGGTAATCAGTCATTTCCAGCCCATTTCCAAACAATACATAGCTGAATTCTGCCACTTGCTCCCTTGTCTAGTTTTTATAGCCTAGAAATTTTCAAACCCAAACTACCTACTGAGAATTTAATGTTATCATTAGAATATTTCTCTACCATAAAATATTATAATAAAGCACTTCTACTGTCAATAACATGCCTCAGATGACTAGACTTAAGATAATCCCTTTATATATTTGCTTTTTAAAAATTCTGAATGCAGAAGTCAAAGCATCAAGTCTGCATGCAATCCATACATCACAAAATTATAACTAGGTTTTAATATCTAAGATTTAGATTTTGTCCAGAAGCAGTAGTCAAAAATTACATAGTATTTTATAGCTAATGGTGTTTACACATAACATCTTTTTATTACAAAACTAAATCCAGTGGATATTACTACATGGTGTGAGAATAATTGGACAGAGATACTGGGTACAATTATCTGTATTTAAAAGAGAAATGACCTGAGGCTACATAGGATTAAATGATGGCCCCAAAATAGAACATTCAAGAGGAGGCACTGCCAGGCCTCTGTTACTATCTAAGTTTCTATAAGATATAGACTAATATAAATGTATTGTGAGCATTTATTCAACTCACTAGTGAAGGGACCAGAAGAATGAGAAAGTTGGTTCAAAGAAGGATACAGGAAACTGATACATACACAGTCCAATGGAGAAAAGAATGCAGTAACAATATTGCACAGATACACCAAACTAGATAATGGTCAGTATGCTAGCAGATACCTGTAATCTCAGCACTCTAGTAGGCTTAGGCAGGAGGATCTTAAGTATGAGCCCAGGTTGGGTAACTCAGCAAGACTCTGCCTCAAATTTTTAAAATTTTTTTTAAAGAGCTAGGATATAGTTCAGTATGAGCTAAAAAACAAACAAGGTTCTACTAAAGAAACTACAATATCAAAAAAAGTTGTTTTTTTTTTTCACTATTTTCAATCTTCTCTTTGTTTCTTGGGGAAAATATTTTGTAAGCCACTCTTTCCACTGCCCAGAGGAATCTCCATCACAGCCAGAGGGAACTACTGCTGAAATCACCGAGGGTGGTCAAAAGTGGGTGATTCCAGGCACGCTTAAGTAATGGAGGAACACGCAATCTGGAGGCAATGTCATGGAGCTACCACATGATTCAAGGGTATGGACTTATGAAGCATTCATAAACATTTTAAACATTTTTCAGCCCTCATACTTCAGGACCTCTGACCTCCAAGACTGAAATCAGCAGAAGAACTCATATTTAAGCTCAATGAAAGGTGTTTCATCCAAATTACATTAAAGAAAAATAGATGCACTGAATACAATCCATTTCAGTTCACTATAAATTATATGATCTCATGAAAACATTCAGATACATAGTGACTCCTGGAGTTAATTAGGCATAGGTTCTGTACACTGGCTTACAGTGAACTCATGTAGCCCTAGCCATCACAGATGACTGTCACAGAGCCAAAGGCTTAGAAGCATGTTCTGTGTAGGTTTTGATTAATGCAAATATTTACCTCATATACTATAGGCTAAATACCATGACAGATGCTTAGGGTTACAAAAATGCACGCAGGAAGAGTCAGAGACTGACCCCACTCCTGCCACTGACCCAGAGCTGTGGCAGCTGGCAGGAAGAGAGAGTCAGAGACCAGCTCCTCTCCCTGCATTGATGGGACTCAGGGAGCAGAGGCCAGAAGGAACACCAACATAGTAGGACTCTGGCTACAGTGCACAACATGGACAGGTGGGACTAGTGGCATGGAAAACTCTGAAGCAACAGTAACAATATATGACAGCAGGTGTTAACTTATGTAAAACAGCCTTGTGGTTGGGGACAAAGACACACAGCATAGAAGTGGATGAGCAGGGCTGTCCCTTTATCTTTTCTTTTGTTTTGTTTTTGTTTTTGTTTTCTTTTTTACATGGCTGGGGAGAACTCTGGCCACAGAAAACTAATGCCATTCCCCAGATCCAGAGACAAAGATCAGACCCAAAGCCAGGACCTGCAATCTTGGCTACAGTACACATTCTGGGATCAGACTTGGACCTGCCACAGATCTGTAGACACTAGAGGAAACTTGCTACTTTTATTTTTCTCTTTCTGATGGTTTTCCTCTTGATAGTTGGCTGGGTTAATGTGTTTTGTTTGGCCTTTGTTGTTGTTTGTGCTTTTCCCTTTTCTTTTCTCTTTTCCTCTCTGTTCTGTTTTGCCCTTTTTTTTGTGTTTTTCTTTCTGTATGTTTGATTTTTTTCCATGTGTGTGGTTATTTGTCTTTCTGAGTTTTTCCCTCTTTTTCTCTCTTTTCTTTCTCTTTTATACCTTCTTTTCTTCTCATTCACAGTTTAGATCTCTAAACTTTCTCTTTGCATTATTCAACTCATCCTCTTCTCTTTCATCAACTGTCTCACTTGAGTTGATGATAGTTTCATGTGAATAAACATTGTCTCTTCTCTTTCCGGTTCACTTCAATACAGCACACTTTGTAATTGCTAAATCTTGCATACAACCCAAATGCACATCACCTGAGCAATAGATAAAAAAAGATATGTTTTTTCTATATCATTAAGTACTACCCAATCAGAAAGACAGATAAACTGGACACTTTTATAGGTAAATGGATGCAACTCAAGATCATACTCATGTGAAGTAAATCAGATCCACATGTGTAAACATTGTATTGTCTCACTAGTGTGAGAAACTCAATAAGTAAATAAGATTCAAAATGTACAATAGATATTATGAATAGGGAAGAAATTATTCAAAAGAAAAGAAAAAGTGTGATGGGAGAAAGGGGAAAGGAAGGAAGGGAAAAGGACATGCACACACACACACACACACACACACACAGACAGTTAAGATAGTTATACAGCTAGTTTCTCTCACTTCATTGAAATGTTTGTGCTAATATTTTTAACACTATTCCATGTCTATATCTTGTACTCTGAACAACTACTATGAATCTAACAATATGCAATGCATTAATTATTACTTTCCTCCTATTACCCTGTTTTCTTATTTCTACTTTTAATTTTTTCAGTTTAAAATAAAAAATCAACACAGTACAATGCTTATGTTCATAAAGAAAAGCTGTTATTCTATAAGGAAAAAATCCTGGTGCTACATAGGCCATATGTACTAAACATTCCAAAGGACAGCCTGAAATTCCAGAAAGATGGCAGAGTGGTGAAGGGCAGAGAAGGAACTTCTCTGAGGTTTGGTATCCAGATGCTTGAATATAGGAATATGAAGAAAAGGAGGAGGGAAGTGGGTCCCTGCGACCCAGGAAGGACCTGAAGAGAGAACTGAAACCCAGAGGGTGAGTGAAGACAGAGAATTCAATGAAGAAGGAAGTGACAAGCACTTTCTCCCTGAGCTCTGACTCACTGCATGGGAGGGGCAGTTTGAACCTGAAGACACAAGGTGACTGCTGGCAACCTCTGAGGCCTCAATGGAGGAACATACCAGTGGAATGGAGCAGTGCACACAAGAGACGGCAGTGGCTGGTGAATTGAGTTTAGACATCCCACAGGAAAGGGAAATTGGCCAGTAGCCATCTTGGAGAGGGGACAACTGAGCTCAGAACTTGGAACAGCTGCAGACTAATTCCATCAAGCAGCTGCCAGTGTCAGGGTGAGACTGCTGAGATCAAGTCAGCAGGAGGTCAAAAGTTCAAGCTGGCAGGAGGCCCACAGAGTGTTGCAAGCTGAACAAATTGGGTTGCAGCCTCACAGCCAGAAACCAGCCTAAACTTTAGTGGAACTAGAGGCGCAGGCTCCCTGGGATTATCAACTACCTGCCATAAACCTATAGTTGGCTTGTTGAGATTAATCAACATGGATCTAGACTTTGTCTGCCCACTTTGTCTACCACAGACAGCAGAGACACATCTTGAGTTGGACATAACTTTTTCTTGGCTTTGATTTTTGTTTTTTCTGGATTGTTTTTGTTTTTGTGTGAACACTCTTTCTAGTTTTATGTTGCTATTCTGTACTATTCTTGTTTTTACTTCTTCCTTCTCTTTCCTCCTTTTTTGCATTTCCCAAAATTTATGTAATCTTCCTCTGTCCACAAGCCTTGTTTCTAATGTCCTCCTGTATTTCTCTACTTTTCCTTGTAACCCCTTTTAAATTTCCTCCCCAAGGGTAAAACTGCCATGCTGAGGTCTTATTTATTGTATACAATTTTGATTGTTTTAGATTTTGTTATATAACCACATATGCAGTTCACATGGTCAAAGGTGGAAAATTAAGTTACCAGTTTGTCATTTTCTAGACTGCTTGATGCTATCATTATTGCTGATTATACTACTTTAGCCAAGTTGACGTAATTGTTCTAATCAGCTGTTCTTCCTAGTATACCAAGACTGAGATTGTCAAAGGGTTATAAACAATACCATAGGCCTGTGCCAAAAAAAAAATTTGGCGGGGGGAGTAGGCAGCAACTATAAATAAATTAAAGAAGTAAAATCTTACAATAGACTCATAAGCCAAAAGCCAGCTTCACCTAGAAGACAACTCTGAGAAGTAGTCATTTCCTAAGGGTTCTAAATACTACCAATAAAGTTATTGACCAAAAGCAATCTATAAGCACCAACCCAGAAAATAAACTAAAAAATATTCATGTTAGCTTTCCAAATTTTTTCTTCCTTTTCAAAATTGTTTTAATAATTTCAAGTCTTTTGAATTTTCATAGAAAAGTGTTATCTTCAAGTGTTTCACCTTAAAATGTTCCTTGAAATTTTAAATTTCTCTGTAATGTTTTCTAGTTTTTTTGTACATAGGTCTTATACATTTTGTGGTGAGATTTATCAATATTTTATATTTTAATGCTCTTGTAACTGATGTGTTTTGCTTTCATTTGTCACCATGAAGTACAGTTTTTTTCAATAAACATTTAAAAATTAAACTAACAAAACAAAACAAAACAAAACAGAATGAGAAGACAATTAAGCAAGGTGCAACCCCAGACTTCCAGCTCACCAAAGGCAAACCCAGGGGGCAATGAGATAGAATAGCAGAAGTAACACAGCACATGAATGTAGCTCTAGAAAAAATTAAATCTGAAATAATTTTTCAGAAAACTGCAGAGATGGTGATCATAATGAAAGACACGGTTAGTAACTCTAGAGCAGATACAGATTTTTTTAAAAAAGATGAGTTTAGGAAAATAATGGAATCCACAAACATCCAACATGGGAAAGAAACGGAATCCATGAAAGAGTTTCAAGCAAATATACCAGACATTAAAAAGACTATTAAAGTATATGCAGGAGAATGAGCCACTGTGAAGATAGTATCTCAAATATAGAAGACAGGATTGAAGTTAGCAATCATGAAAAGAAAGATTCCTTAAAATAACAAAGGACTATGAAAAATCAATCCAGCAGCTGCCAGATGATGCAAAGAATAACAATGCAAAATTGATCAAAGTAAATGAAGAAGCAGGAGATTGTACAAAGAACATAAAAAATGTGTTAACAGAAGTATGGTGGAAAACTCAAAAAGTTAAAAAGAATTTGACATACAATTAAGTGAGGCATACAGAACTCCAAATAGCCATGATAAGTAAAAAATCTACACCAACGCGTATAATAGTCAAGATTCTAGAAATTCAACACAAGAATAGAATATTAAAAGCTACTCAGACAAAAGAAACAAATTACATATAAACAAATTCCATCAGAATCACAGCAAACTTTCAACACAAACCCTGAAGTGAAGGAGCGCTTGGAGTGAAGTACTTCAAGGCCTAAAGGAAGACACTCTCCAACCCGGACTGATGTACCCCACAAAAATATCTTTCAAAATTGATGGGAAAATAAAGATACTTCCATGACAAAGAACACATGAAGAAACGATACACCAAACCAGCACTCCAAAACATTCTGAAGGACATTCTAGAAAGAGATAACTAGGACTACAACTCCATGAACCCCAACAGGATGAATCCACCAGGCAAGGTAAGTAATTAAAGAAAGGGGAAACAAGGGGCCAAGGATAGGAAAATAACAGGACAACAATAAATAAATGCATATCAGTTATAACCATCAATGTTAATGGCCTCAATTCACCAATCAAAAGAAATAGACAGGCAGAATAGATCAAGAAGCAAGATTCAACAGTGTGCTGCATCAAGAAACACATTTAATTCAAAAAGAAATCCATAGACTGAAAGTTAAAGGATGGCAAACAATACTCCAGGTGACAGGAACCCAGAAAAAAGTAGGGGTAGCTATTCAATTTGCAGACAAAGTGGATTTCATGCCAAGACTGATAAAGAGAGACAAAGAAGGTCTCTACATCCTTGTAAATGGAACCATCCTAGAGGAAGAGATAACAATCACAAATATATATGCACCAAATACCAGTAGACCCAACTACAGACATGAAAAATCAAATAAGTACTAATACAGTTGTAATGGAGTACCTTAACACCCCACTGTCACAACTAGACAGATTAACTAGGACAAAAATGAACAATGAAACATTAGAACTGAACACAACTTTTGAACAAATGGACTCAGTAGATATCTAAAGAGTGTTCTACCCACAGCAATAGAATACACATTCTTCTCAGCTACATATGGGATGGGATATTCTCCAAAACAGTCCACATACTACCTCACTGAACATGCATAAGTAAATGCAAAGGAATTGAAATGACCTCATGCATATGATCAGACAATAGTGGAAATCAATGGCAAAAGAAGCCATGAAAACTTCATAAACACAAGGAAATTAAATAACATCCTCCTGAATAACCAACAGGTCACAGATAAAATTAAAGAAGAAATTAGTGGCTATAAGTAAATGATAAAGCTAGTACAACATACTGGAATGTATAAAGTGGAAAGAAAGCAGTCCTACAAAGGAAATTTATAGCAGTGAATTCCTGTATCAGAAAAAACAGAGTGAGCTCAAATAAACAACCTACATGCTCAGTCCTGGAGCTTCCAGTCACTGCTGGTCATGCTGGTTCTGCTGGGATTCCTGGAGCCCTGTCACCTGCTTCTGACCTGATTTCTCAAAATGTGTATGCAGAGCCCACCATCTCTGTATGAGCTGGCCAAGCAGAGCCTGCTGCAGAGTGAGACAATGCTCTGCATGACCTGTATACCCTGATCTTCCATGACATATTCATGGATGCCTTCATGGGAAGACACAATGAGGCCCTGAGTATCAAAAACAGGTTAAATAACCCTAAGTTATTGCAGGCTGATCAGGTGGCAATCTCCCAAGCAAGTGCATGGTGAAGGCTTAAACAAATGCAGACAAGGGCAATGATTTTAGGGCACCAGGAGGGACTAACTCTCTTACAGCTTCAGTATTCTCTGAATTTGCCAAAGACCTCTGGGCAGCCTGTATTTATCTGATTTTCAAACAAAGGAGGAGGATACTCAAGAAAAAGTGGGAATCTCGCAGGACCTTGGGAGATTTTCCCAAGTAGTAAATTATGTCAATCAGGAGAACTACATTATCTCCAGGAAGGCCTTCACAGCAGGAGTGAGATGCCTGCAGCTGTAGTCTCCTTTAAGTTAATTGGGATTGGAGCCAGACAACCTCAGCTGTGGCTTTCAGACAACTCACAAGTAAACAGGGAAAGCCAATTGGTTAATATTAAATCCTGCTCAGAGACACTTTGTAGTGTTCCCCAACACTGAGGGTGATGGTGCAGGCCTGGCCATTGCCTTGCTTCTCTTTGAGGTCCCTGCTGGAAATGAGGAAACCTACAACCTGAACTGGAAAAACTCCAGCTGGAGGAGAGAAACCTACAGACATTGAAAGTTGTACTGAATGGGCTGGATATGCTGCTGGCCCAGAAGATTCACTCCAGCAGGTAGAAACTGTAGGTGCTAGATTTGAGGGATGAGCACCAAGACTTCTGGACTGAGGGTCCCGGAGCCATGGTTCATGCCTGGGCACCAGATAACAAGTGTAGGGACCAGACAGTGGATGACTGTCTAGCAACCAGGAAGCAGCAGCTCCTAAAGGTGATGGAAGAACTTCTCAGCATGACTCAATGGATTCCAAACCTGTCTCTTTGAGTGGGCATAGCAGAGAAGACATTTGGACCACACATGCTCTAAGAAGATGAAGATTTATGAGATGCTCATGGATGTCCTAAAAATGTTGGAGCTGAACTATGTTCAGGAAGTGCAAATGTGCCAATTTTTAGGTGTGAAAAACCTAGCATCATTTGCTCCTTATCTGGGCCAGATGAGAAATCTTCAAAAACTTGCTCTTTTCATTCTCTAATGGGTACTTTAGTACCTCAAGTAGTACGGGGGAGTATGTTGATGAGCTCATTCTTTTCCGCCAGGAGCTGCACTGCCTCCAGGAGCTCCACATGAACTGTGCCTATTGCCTCAAAGGCCACCTGCACCAGGTGCCAGGTGCCTGAAGACCCCCTTGAAGGCCCTCACAATTAACTGACTGGGAGGCTTCACCCTCAGATTGGAAACATCTGTCACGGTGCCCAAGCCTCAGTCAGCTGAGAGACCTGGATCTGAAAGGAGTCTGACTAACTCAATTTAGTCCCAAGGCCCTATAGCTTGGGAGAAAGTTGCAGGCACCCTCACCACCCTGTACCTGGAATCACGTTGGACGACAGATACCCAGATTAGTGCCACGTAGCCTGCCCTCAGCCACTGCTCTCAGCTGACCACCTTCAGCTTCTATGAGAACAGCATCTCTATGTCTGTCCCGAAAGCCCTGCTGGGCCACACTGCCAGAATGAACCACTTTAAGTCTGCAGCAGTATCCTGCCCCACTAGACAGCTACGACGACGTGGGAGAACTGCAACCAGGGACATTTGCCCAACTTTGTGCTGAGCTCATGGACACCCTGAAGGCCATAAGGCAGCCAAAGATGGCTGTGTTTGGTGCAGATCATTGCCAGCATTGTTACCACCAATTCCTCTATCACATGGAGACTCCTCTATGTAGCTGTGTTTCTAGTACGATTGTATAAATGTCAGAAGTTTTCTTCTGGACGTTTGGAATTGGAAGCGAAGGAATAGGATTTTCTGTAAGAGGTCCCCCAAAAATAGTCTAGACCCCTGCTTTCTGTGAGAGACACGGGGACAGGTGACACTGGGGGATGGGTTAGAATAAAAGGTTTCCTGGGAAGCAATGGGACATTGGTGGACCTGTGTCCTTGGAGTCAGAAATATGAATTTTCATTCCTAGGAGTGGATTCAGGCTTCAGAGGTCCCTGAGGGTAGTATGCCTGAGCAGATATTTGTAGAACACTGGTCAGAAATGAAGGAAAATTTGATGTATATCCCCATATATCCATGGCCTATAAGCCTAGATTCCAGCTCAAATGTAGTAAAACTCCTGTGACTATAGCAAAAGACCATGAGATATCTGAGCAGGGCACCCAGAGCCTTGTGGTATCTAAACACAGTAAGGCCACTCTGGTCATTCTTTGCCATTCCTGACTTCTCTCGGGCCATCAACCACATCCCTGCAGGACTTGTGGCTTTTCGACAGATGAAAGGACACAAGGTTTTCACCTTCAGTAATTAAAACTCCAGAGCACAGTATATTTAGGGACAGCAGAGAATGCAGACATCTTTTTCTTTGGACCAAGGGAAATAAAAAGACCAGAAGGAAATGGGGACAAGCCACCTTTCTACGCCTCTATAATGATGGGACCTTGGGAAATCTGGTACCACTAGTGCAAAGTCCTCCAAAAGAGGGTCAGACGTTTCTCTCCTTGGCCAAACAAATGTACTCTAGAAAGAATGGACAGTGGCTTAAAGGTTAACTTTCCCATTCTCATAGCCGTCATTTCCTTTCTGATCGAGTCCCTGGGCCTCCACAGGCTGCTCACTCGTATTTTCGTGTACTTTCACTTTATCACGCCTACAAATAAATGTACTTTCAATGTGACAATACAACCTAATGTTGAACCTCAACTTCTAGAGAAAGAACAAGTCAAGCCCAAAGCTCATATGATCGAGGAAATTATGTTGATACAAGCAGAAATTAATACAAGCAAGACTAAGAAAATACAACTAAGCAACAAATCGAAGATATGATTCTCTTAAGATTAAAACTGACAAACTTTTAATCAGTCTTATCCAAAAAAAGGAAAGATTCAAACCCATGCAATTCGGAATGATGAAAAGGGTGAAATCACCTTGGATCCTGCAGAAATGAAGAGCACCAAAAACTTCATCAAGACTTCTAGATTTAATAACCAAATTCAGTAGCATAGCTAGATACAAAGTCAATAATTAAGGGCTGGGGATTTAGCTCAGCGGCAAAAGCGCCTGCCTGGCAAGCGCAAGGTCGTGAGTTCGGTTCCCGGTACCGGAGAAAAACCAAAAAAAAA
>NW_004955412.1:12298288-12316707 GCF_000276665.1 Chinchilla lanigera | reverse complement strand
AATAAATGATGGTGGGAAAACTGCTTTCCACATGCTACATAGACTATTTAATAAATGATGGTGGGAAAACTTGTTTCCCACATGCCAAAGATTAAAACTAGATCTGTATCTTTCACCACGCACTAAACTAAAATCAAAATGGCTCCAAGATCTAAGTATTAAAACAGAAACACTAAATCTGGGGGAAGATAGAAAGAGAACTGTTGAAGACATTGATGTAGGAACAAAACCCTGAGCGCACTGGAAATTATCACAAGAATAAATATCTGGGATCTCATCTTATTAAAAAGCTTATGCACAGCAAAAGAAACCAAGAGAATGAAGAGACAACCCACACTGTGGGAAAAAAATTGTGCTGCTGTTTCTCAAACAATATCTAGAATATATAAAGAACTCAAAAAACCAGCCTCATCCTCAAATTTAAAGACCCAACACAAAAATGGGCATCTGAGATGAACAGACACTTCTCAGATGAAGTCACAAAACAGCAAATGAATTTATGAAAAAAGATTTTCAACATCACTGGTCATTGGAGAAATGTAAATTAAAACAGCACTGACATCCCATCTCCCTCCAGAAAGAATGGTTATTACCAAAACATCAACCAGTAACAAATACTGGCTAGACTGGGGAAAAAAGGACCCTTCTCCATCGTGGATTGGTGCAACCACTGTGGAAATAAGTGTGGAGATTCCTCTAACAATTGAAACTCAAGGTTCCATTTCACCCAGCTCTTCCTCCCCTTCTTGCTGTCTTCCGATATTAATTTATTTGCATCTGTTAGTATCATACTTTCCTCTTGCTAGCTGGTTTTCTGCTTTTTCAGTTTTTATATACATAAACAGAAGAAAATTTCATAAAACTAACTTGATATGTGATGTGTTGACACATTAAAGAATTGCTTTTGTTGTTTAACCAAGATCATATTTCTATTATTACTTAATAGGAAACAGTTTATATGTAAGGTCTGAATGTCTTACTGTGGTCTACATTTAGTTTTATATACTATTTTTAGGAATGAACATACAAAATGTTATTTCTCTTTAGTAGAGAACAGTAAGTTATCGTATAAATTTGAAAGCCATCTAACAAGTTCTGATCCAAAATGTGGTATACCACAAACTTTCAGGAAGTTTAAGAAAGGAAAAGTAATTACAACAGTTATAAACAGGAAGAGAAGATGAGAAAACATATAGTCTAAGTCTTTCTTAGTAAAAGGTGAAAGATTTATTCAATTTGAAAAGAAGCCAGGCATGGTGGCGCATGCCTGTAATCCCAGCACTAGGGAGGCTGAGGTAGGAGGATCATTGTGAGTTCGAGGCCAGCCTGAGCTGCCCAAGTGAGTTCAAGGCCAGCAAGAGTGAGACCCTGCATAGTGAGACCCTGTCTCAAAAAGGCAAACATACAAAAAAATTGAAGAGAAACTAGAGTATTAACCCTTTAAAAACAATTTTTTGAGTGAAATGTAATTGTTCAAATAAGTCCTAGTGATCACCAAGAATCATCACATGATAATTTAATAGCTATTATGAAAACAGGAAGGAGGCCCTTTTAAGACAAATTGTAATATTTTCATGGTGAAAGTTAGGTAAACAGTTTTAGAAATTTCCTGAATGGTTCACTTTAAAAAACTAATGTGGTGGCTCTGAATTACTTACATAATTACAGGTTGTGGTTTTATCTGTGAAAACCGAATATAATATTAAGTTCTAGAATGTATCACTTAACAATTACACAGAATACTACACCAGAAGAAGATGGCTTTTTTGATGCAAAATGACTAGGAAAGGTAAGCTAACATTATACAGTATTGAAAAGGAACCTACTAATTTTCCCTTTCATTTAAATCAACTGTCAAGAAAAAAATGTTGGGAGTTATATAATAAAATAAACAAGCCACCACAGCAAAGATGGCAGCAGATCTTTTAAAATGTAATAATATAAGACCAAAAAAAATAGCTCTTCAAAAGCCCTGATAGAACATTGTTAAAAGGCCAATATGCACGGGAAATAAAGGGCCAGCAAATTCATCTGAAAATAAGCATTACTGGTAGTGACTTCAAAATACACCTGCAAATTCTTTGCTATCCCTCCTTTCAAACGACAGGACAACTTAGTGTTTACCCTGAATGAAAAGAATGGCTAGAAAAGAGACTGTACACCTTCCGTAGAAATAACGCGTCTTCTCAGAAGGCGCATTCGCTCTCAGGGTGCTTTCCTCTAGAACTCACCTACCACGCTGTAAGGAAGCCCAGGCCAAAGGGGGGCCCCTAAGTTTTGTGATAATTTGTTTCACAGCAGTAGAAAACCAATAGTTACCTAGGCTGCACATGATATGGAAGAATTTTTCTCAAACTGAAAAGATAAGGCTTCTATAAACCAACTGCAGAATATCCTCTATTTAGTAAGTTTAAAAAGTTTTATTGGGGGTTGGGGATTTAGCTCAGCGGCAAAGCACCTGCCTGGCAAGCGCAAGGTCGTGAGTTCGGTTCCCGGTACCGGAAAAAAAAAAAAAAAAGTTTTATTGAAGACAATAAAACATCTTGAATTTGAAATTTTTAAGTTTGAAATCTGAGATAATTTAAATTCTAAATTCGTGAAGGTTTTGGCTATTATCCTTAAAGTACTGTAGCTCTGAAAAACAGTTTAAGTGGTCTGTATAGAAAACCAGAGGCCCGAGATAGCTCAGCGCCGCAGCGCCTGCCTGGCAAGTGCGAGGTCGTGAGTTCAATTCGTAGTACCAAAAAAATATGTATTATATATAAAATGCTACAGCTAATTATGAATTGTTCTGAAGTACTCGAAAAGTACGTAACACTATATGGAAAGCATTCAATAATTATTAAGTACTAAATGAACATAAGGCACTTCAAGCTCTTGTCACGTTTTACATACTGATTAGCTTGAATTCTTATGTGGCAACTGGTCGATCTGGTTTAAGCGAATTACTTGTGCACACCAGTGTACACGCTTTCCCACGAGTCTCTGAGGACACTTCTTCCCTTGTCCATCTCTGTGCCCCTGCTGAGCGGAACACAATGCTGCCTGTCAAGTGTTACACTTGACCAATATTTATACAAATGATCGGACTGCTGTGAAGTACTTCAAGCTAACCCAGGTGTCTTAAAGTTAGTTTTTTCTAACTTGCTCCCCGTCCCAGTTCATCCAGGTTAGCTGGGATGTTCCAAAGAGCACACTATACATTCCTTCTTTCCTTCACAAATGTATTTGTGACAAAGACAAGGGGACGAACGCCTTACACACGGAACTGGGAGCCTGTGATGCTGAGCCCACTCCCTCATCCTGGGTCCTGCCACACAGCTATGCAGGCTGCACGCACTGCGTGAGAACAACTGCTGCCCCTGGGCTGTGACGCAGCGGCCAGCTCGTGCCCTTCTCTGGCTCAAGACATGGGGACCTGATTCGTAAGATTTCTGTTCTACTGTAAGGCAGCAATCTGTAAATCAACATTATTTCGAAAGATTACAAAGAGACTATTTTGCTGAGAATAGGAAAAAATCAAGACATCTAATTTTAGTTTATTCCTCTAGTTTAGTCAGAACAGACATCCAACTTTTTCATAATGCCTATGGTTGGTCTTACACTTCTCACTAAATTAAAAATTTGAGAAAATTTAATTATAAGCTTAGTAACTGTCAGGCTGGGGATATAGCTCAGTGCCTGCCTGGCAAGCACGAAGTCCTGAGTTTGATTCCTGGTATCCCCCCCAAAAAAGGTTGAATTGTCTTTGAAAGCAAGTAATATTTAATTAAGCAATTGTTTTTCAATATAATTTACATTTATTTAGTGCTATAAATTAAGAGACTCAAAATTTTTCTGGATTCAGTCTAAAAAGAAAATTTATAGTAACAAGATAGAAGTTCTAGTATAGATTTTCCGGTTATATAGCCCCAGGCAAGTCACTTTAGATCTCTGCCTTCACTCATTTTAAACGGGGGGAATATTACCTTTTTTAACCTACTTTCTAAATAGGCAGACATAAAATTAAGTGGTCATATTTTTATAAAGCTGCTAAGAACACATAAGGTAAAATACATAAGGATTTATTATCATATCAGCTACTTTCTAATATTTAACATACATTTATACAATTTAACCAAAAGAAGATCACACACACTCATACTACAAAATTCAGTTATACAAGGTGAATTAAAATAAGTAAAGCTAGTCATAATAATAAATCCAGTCACCCATGTGCTCATTTAATTACATTAAAAATAATTATAAAAATAGGTAAAATTTTGTGAAAATATCTCTTTTATTGCAACTTAGGAATTCTTGCCCACGTCAACAGACTGCCTGGCATCAGCCACCGCCTCAGGTACTCGCACAGTCATGTTGTCCATCCACTTGCTCAAACAGATTTGGCAGCCCAACCGGGACCTGTACGGGAAAGAGAGACGACAGGGTCCGGTACTAAGAATGGATCATTCAACGGAATGGAGCTGTTTAGTACAGTTTTACATTTTCTTACACAAAGAAGCCAGGAAATGGATTAATGTTTTAAATTTTCATCCTGATGAAAATAAAGGGTAACGCAAGGTAATGTGAAAAGTAACCTGGTGTGCCACAGCTTCAGTGTAGCCTTCAGCTCCTATCATCTACTTACTGATTCACCAGAGCCGTAACTTTTTTGGTGCAAGAGCTGACTAGCAGTGAAAGAATCAGAGAGCACAAGAATCAGAGCGTGATATATTCCAGAACTTAGTGCCATCTACTATGGCATTCTGAAATGTGGGCATGTGACGATCGGTGCTCATGGCTAGTTTACATTTACTACAGGCCTTTTATGTCTGTCTATATTATGTGTCTTTTCTAAATGTAGTGCTACCCTTTTCACTTTAGAATACTGTCTACTATATACGCCTACAATTTTACCGGAAAGAAAAGGTAAGACATTAGCTACAAACCCTTTTATACAGAGATAAGATTCTGGGCTAAGAATACACCTTAGCAGTAAGTAGAGTGCTTTCCTAGCCCTAGGTCTCTAGCACTACAAACACAAAACAAAAATACAAGAGACAAATTCTCAGGATCAAACTAATGCAGTCACTGGACGTACTCTGTGATATTCATTATGCGGAAAAAAGGGTTGGGAGACAATGTGGCATGGAGTACATGAGTGGAGACGGGAAAGTGGCAGCCACGCTTGCTTTGCTTTGGTGTCTAAAGAAATAAATGTTACTTTGCCAGAATCACTTCTCAGAGTACTAGTTTCATCTCCATCAAGAGACAAATGAGGCCTGGGGATACACTTCAAGGGCACCTGCCCAGCAAGCTCAACTTCCTGGACTACATTCCCAGCAACCTCCCCCCCAAAAAAGGAGGGGAGAAAACTGTGAAAAAAACAAAATAACTCTTCATCTCTATATACAAATGATCTAAAAATTTTGTAAACATTAAGTATTAGATTTTGTTAAGTGACTAACAAAATTGGGGTTTATAATAACACCATTATTATTCGTAATTGCTTAGAAAAATAATTTTCCTTATAGTCCCAAATTACAGGTAAACAAAGTGCACCTTAATTAAGCAAAAAAACACCTCTTATCATAGCCCTTGAAACACTAAATCAGGTACAGACTTTCCTTGACTCAACCAGACTGGATAACTTTTTAAAAAGTGTCACTCGATGTTTCCTGCTACTATAAATCTTACCACATTTAAGAGAAACTTTTTTTTTTTTTTTTTTGTCTTTTTGAGATAGGGTCTCCCTATGCACTTCAGGCTGGCCTTGAGCTCACTTTGTAGCCCAGGTTGGCCTTGAACTCACAACGATCCTCCTGCCTCAGCCTTCTGAGTGCTGGGATTACAGACGTGAGTCACCATGCCTGGCCTGAAACCCTATTAATTAACAAGCTCTCATTAATTTATTTCAATGTTTACTTAGAAAAAGAACTAATCTTACTTAATAGAACTGCTATTATATCTAAGCTTCTTTAGAAATTCTTTTCTCTCAAATAGACAAAATTGTCCACTATAATTTTGTTAAATTATAAATCTGTCCATCATACAAAACTGGTATGTGCACACCCAGTGTGGAGAACAACCTGGGCGACTCTCCTTGAAAGAGGAGCAATTGTCTTCATGTTGGCTGAGCCTGACCCTATTTCCATGTATTAATGTGTACAGAGCTGGCTGGGACTTTTCCTTATCCCATCAGTTGGCTTTCAACAATGCAAACTGGTCTAGCCGAGGTGCTAATGGTAGTCTTTGAAGACAGCAGGCGTGTCCCCTGCTCCTTTGTTGTTCCCATGTGTGAGCCAGTGCTCCATGCTGTTGGCTGGGATGAGCCTCGAGACAGAGACAGAGACTGTAACTTCCAGGGGCTTGAAAGATTACACATCAGAGCTGAAGCACCGACCCCAAAACATCAGATACTATCTCAACTGTGTCACGCAGATTACTCTTCCTGCATGTCCTCTCTGCATTGCAGAGGTGATTTCAGGCCTCCTACCCAGCCCAGCTCACAGCACTCACTACTTCCCACTGTTCTCAGTCACTCATCCTCAAGCCACTCCTTTCTCATAAATGAATAAAACCCGGGTTTGGCCTTGGAATGAGGTCTGTGTTCCAGATGGCCATCATGGGCTGGACTTAGGACCCCTGGGCTCCCCATAACTACAAATATGCCTTAGTGTCTTTATTCTCGCCATGGGTTGCACTGGAAGTGGCAGATTGGAATTAAGTTGCTAGAACTCCAATAACTTTTCATGGGATTATAAATGTAAACTTCCTGGGTCTCATCATGGATTGCACTGGAAGTGGCAGACTGGAATGAACGCACTAGAATTTCAATAAATTTTCATACAGTTTCAAATATAAATTTCCTGGGCTGCGACAAGCACTGGGGACTCTCTATAACCCATGTTTATAGAAACACAGTTTGTAATAGCTAAATCTTGGAAACAACCCAAAGGCCCATCAACCAATAAATGGGTAAAGAAGATGTGGTTCTCCTATACAAAGGAGTACTACTCTGCCTTAAAGAAGGATAAACTTTTTAGGTAAATGGATGCACCCTGAGACCATACTGCTAAGTGAAATAAATCAGACACGCATGTTCAAATATCACATGGTTTCTCTGGTATGAGAAACCAGAAGTATAAATAAGGAACAAAATATATGAAAGGCATTAGAAAATGGGAATAAAATGTTCAAAAGAGAAGGTGTCTTGGTTACTTTTCTCTTGTTGCTGAGACAAAATATTTGACACCCAAAATTAAGGAAGGAACAGTTTATTTAGCTCACAGTTTGTGGAGTTTTCAATCCATGGAGGTTTCAGTCCATACTCAGCTGGTTCCAAGAGCAAAAGGGAGGAGTGGCAGCAAGCAGCCTCTTTCCCTCCCTTATATTGTAAACAGGCTGCCCCCACCCAGGGGGTGTGTAGCCCTGACATAATCTCCATGCCCTCCTCCAGCACAGGCTCCGAGGAACACAAAGTAAGCACCCTGGCTCCCTGCTGAATCACATAATTAACCTTCCAAACTTCTGGAAGTGACACAATGAACAACATCCCAGAAGGGTAAGGGCATGCCCTTTTCACCCCAGGATACAGAACTGCTGAATCACTTAGCCAAACCCCTAGACTCCCCAAGTTGACACAATGTATCAACCATAACAGAATGCGAACAAAGGAAGTGGAAGACTAAAAGAAAGAAGAGATAAGGAAAAAAGAAGAGATAGAAGAAAAAAGTAGAAACAGTTTGTGTAAATGAGAGGAAGAGAGGTTGAAGGAAAGGAAGGGGGATGGGGAAAAAAAGAAGCAAGTTATATCCCGCACAGGTACAAATTCCCTATGATGAATGTTATCTTCATGTACATCTAAAATGCACCAATAAAATAAAAAAAAAAAACAGAAAAACACCATTCTGTTCAATTGTGTTATACATTTACTTTCTGAAGTAAAAACAGACTAAAGAAATTAGGATGTAAAACTTCCAGTTACTTTTTTCACTTTTGTAAGTACATACAAAGTAATGAATAGAGGACATTCTCACGGTATTAATACAACTGAAGCCGGATTAAAATCTCACCTGTCTGTCAGTCCATAAGCCAGATCAAGCATGTCGTTCTCCTCATCGGTGATCACATCTAACTTCTCATACACGTGATCTTCGAAGATGAGGTGGCAGGTAGAGCAAGCCAAGGTTCCCTCACAGGCACCTGTGAAAGCAGCCAACACTGAACGTATCTCCTACGTTTACACAGTCAAGACCTACAGTTAAAATACTGCTAAAATTTAGAATGAGCGTTACCACAATAAACGAAAGAGCCTTAATAATGAATCAGATATAGCTCCTCCACTACACACACAGTACTTAAAAGCACTAGTATCTCTCAAAGGTTCCGGACTAGGTGCTGTGAAAAGAAACACCAACACACCGTCCTGATATCAAAGAGCTTACAATTTTATAAGCTGATACATGATACATAAAAAATGTACACCTTCAAATATACATAAAAATAATACATGTAACAGCTACGCAAGTTATTTACCTTTCCTGGAGAGCTTGACACACTTTATGAAGATGTGTTACATAGGAACTAAAAAGCAACCAAATCTATACCAAATAAAGTTAAACATTCTTTCCTGTCAGTCTCCATGGTAATCGGGGCAGAGAATAAAGAACTCACTTTAGTAGTCACCTTGATTTTAAATAGATAAGAACATTTCTCCTGTTCCATTTTGAAGTCATTAGGGTTACTGAGTGAGTACCTCCTATGTGCCAGACACTAGGAAAAAGTCATCTCGTCCGACCAGACCGCGTTGGAATATACCTCTGCAGTATCTCTCTCCCAAGTCAGCCAGCCTCTGCTTGGAAATCTCCTGACAGAGAAACCTATACCATACAAGCTACCCATTTCCCACTCACTTGGCTTCCACTACAACCTTCGCATCCTGTTCAACTCTGTGTTTTGTGGAATAAACCTACGCAGTAACTTTTTGTCGTATTTGAGGCAATACATCTCACCCAGCTCCTTCAAATTTTTTTTACACAACTCAAATTGCTTTCCTCATATGAGACACAGGGTACACATTAGTACTTGGAGGAAAAAGTCATACAGAATCATGTTCTGACTAAAGTAAACTTTAAAAAGTTTTTGTTTTTTTAAGAATTTTTGAAAGCTACCAGACAACTCAGGACTGCAGAGTCTTGAGTAACTTCAGTTTCAGTTGGAGTCCCTTTCAGTGAGTAACACTAATGTATATAAATTATGTAATGGAGCTGCTATTAATATCTGGTTACCTTGACTTGCTTCTAAAAGAATCATTTAAAAAGTTGTTTGGCCGGGGAGGTAGCTCAGTGGCACCTGCCTGGCAAGGGCAAGGTCCTGAGTTTGATTCCTGGTACAAAAAAAAAAAAAGAGTTGTCTTCTCATAATTTCAACACTTGTTATTCATATTGTATTATCTTTAAAAAGTAAAAAAAGAAAAGAGAGGCTTAACTAAAACTTTTTCATTAAATTCAATTCAAAGCAGCAACAGGGTCACAGGTCAGAGACACCATCTAGTCAAGTGCAGGGATTAGGAGCATGCTGTGGGACTAGACTCCCTGGCTTCAACCACAGGTCCTTTGTTTAGTAACTGTGTCACGCTGGACTACTGTACTCTTCCTGCCCCAGTTTCCTCAACAGTAACTCTATCAAGCTTGCATGGTAGTTCCAAGAATTATCTATGAGTATGCACTTATACACATTCATTTATGTACTGGTTACCATGAGTGGTAGATAGTAAGTGCTATGAAAGTGTTGGTAACTATCTGTATTTGGAAACTATAAGTCTTACAGCAACCTTTCTTTTTACACATAAAAAATTTAACACAAAAAGTTAAAGAAATGGATTAAGATCATACTACTAGTTAGAAGAGTTGATTTTAGCTGTTTCCAAATGAAGACTACTTCCTGCCATACAATAGTGTGAGTCACCTTAATTGTTAAATATATATACATACACCTGTGTGTTCACACATGAATGTATATCCTAGTTGATTACAGCAAGTTGCTTACTTTCATATTTTTGTGTAAACATGCAATACTTCACACAAAAAATAAATGGACATATCTTCTTTAAAGAGGGAGAGGAAGGGGTCTTATTTATTGCAGTAAAAAGAGAACTGATGCAGTGGGACTCTGAGGTCAAGGTCTAGGCTCTGGTGAAACAACCCCACCACTATTAGCTGTGTCCTGGGTGAGTCTCTCAAGGGTCAACCTTCTCATCTGCACAACAAAAGAGTGAGGCAGGTGATGACTAAGGTGCTAATGGCACTGGTATCTCATGATACCACAAAAAAGGAGTTATAGTTTTTAGTGGATTTTCCTACTAGTACCTGAGAAGCACCTACTTGTCTTGACTTCTATTTTTATCTCATCAATACCCAATCCAGACAAACTCCAGACTAAAATGGTAAAACCCTCTGGGGGTAATGCAGAAGAAAACCCAAAAGTCCAATGTCTTTTTTCCTAAAAATGTTAAGTTTAACAAGGCTTACAAGATATTCCTAGTTAAACAAGTCCTGAGAATCATATGCCACCTTGCTTCCCACCGCAGTGGGAAGTCACTCAGGGAAGTCTTTCACACTGAGGTGCCATGGAAGTGACACTGGCAAGGGGGTTAAGAACACTTGTCCCTTCATCCCTCTTCTTCTGGATCCAGCCCCAGGAACAATGGTGGCTGTGAACACGTGCTGTAAGTTTTGGAAAATGAGTAAGGATTTAAGCAGGAAAGTGACATGGCATACTTTAGTTTGGGTAGATTCAAGAGGATCAGGAGACTAAAAAGCTATGGATTTCACAAAAGGGGAATGGGAAAAAGTGGGAAGGAAAGAAGGAAGGACAGGGACAGCCAAGGGGAGACCCCTCCTGGAGAAGGGGAGTCAAAGTGAGCACAGTTGCTGAGATAGACAATCAAGAATGTTTAATGTCAGAAAAGCTCAAGGAAGAAAAATGTACAGTGTTGGTCTCAATCACCTCAAAATGGAGAAAAAGGGTTCATATGCCAATAATTCCCTCCTGAAAAATTTAGGATATTCATTTTTGTACCACCTGGATGGATGAAGGGAAGAATTACTATTCCTTTTATAGGTCTTCATGGACTTTAAATTTCCCTCCACTCTCTTCCTCATAAAATTTCATTTTAACCTTTCCTTATCGGTCTTTTATTTTCTAATAATTTTCAGCACCATTCTCAGGAAACTTGCCAATAGTTCCACAACTTGCTTAAATTGTCAACCTCAGAGTTGAAGAGAGTATTCTAGTGAGAATTTGACAAAAGTTAAATATATATAGCAGATTAGCTTTTAATCCCTACATACTAAGTTCCGTTTGTACATTCTAGTCCTGTATTTAAATAAATGCACTATAGTAGAGTTCCCATCCTGGGACAAAATACCTTACACATCCAACTTTAGGACGAGAGGTATATTTTGGCTCATTTCAGAGGGTTCAGTCCATGGTAAGCTAACTCCAATGCAGAAACAACATAGTGGAAAAGCCAACAGAGGAAAGAAAGCTGCTCAGCTTATGGCAGTCAGGAAACAGAGAGCACGGGAAGAACTTGAGAGATATACCCTCTCTTAAGGCCCACCCCGAAAGCCCTACCTCCTCCAGCTGGGCCCCATTTCCTAACAGTACATTTAGGTATGATCTCATCAATGGGTTAATCCACTGATAAATTTACCATGCCCAAGATTCCATCACCTTCTGACCTACCTCTGAAAGCATGAGCCTTCTGGAGAATATTTCACATCTAAACCTCCTTACTTCATAATCCCTTTCAGAATTTTTCTAACACAAAAGTGGTCAACAAATTATACTTCTCTTATCCTATATACTAGGTAGAAATTGTCATAAAACAAAACTGTAAGCCTCAAAATAAAATCAGCTCAACCTTATGATAGCCGAAAACCTAAACTAGAGAAACATAATGGTCAGGCTGTGTTACAAATATCACTGAAGAATCAAATCTACAGCAAAGATTGGCAAGACCCCATGGACAGCACTTAGTGGAAGAAATACTCTATCCTCCCTAACTCCATAATAAAACAACAATCTGAATAGTTTTTGGAGTTTTGAGAGTTGACTTATATTTTTTATTTTTTAAATGGAAAGATTTTAGAGAATAGTAGAGACAAGTACTGCATTAAAAAAAGTATTTAAGAGAAAAACAACTTTTTAAATATGGTAAAGATTTGATTATAAAAAGAACCTACAACTGTTAGAACAAGAGGCTATGTACAGGGGAAGAAGTCATGCCCTTTCTGTTCTTTTTACCGCTTCCTTTTCTATGTGACTCTTATTTCTTTGGCCAAAAGAAAGAAGGTACTTGTGGCCTCCTAATACACTGGCCACAACTTTCAATGTGATGTTAAAAAAGAATGGTAAGAGTAGTTTCCTTTGCCATATATACATACACACACACACACACACACACTCACTCACACATGAAGTAACCACATTTTATGAGGTATGCACTCTCAACAGACTTTGGAAACTATGTACATATCATATGCCAAAAAAGTTACTTTCTCAGCTGGATGCTCTGGCCCACATATACAATCCCAGGTACTTAAGAGGCTGAGGCAGGGAAGACCACAAATTCAAGGCCAGCCTTGGCAACACACCAAGAACTCACCTCAAAACAAAACACACCTTCTCAAAGAAACAAAATGTAAAATAAGCACCTTACAGTTCATAAATCTACAATCCTCGTTTAGTTTTAAAATATATGAACAAATACTGGAAGTAAAACTATTTTTTCCACTGCTATGTCTACCTTTCAAATAACCAAAAATGCTCATGCCTTGAAGAACAGAAAGGTAGTTACCAGAGGACAGAAGACAGGGAGAGGTAATGAGATGTGTTCAAAAGCTGTTCATTTAGATAGGAGGGGTAAGTTTAGAGATCTGCCACACAGTACAGTGATCTGAGCTAATACTGTACTGTACATTTTGAAATTGCTAAAAGTAAATCTCAGATGTCTCACCACAAAACAATAAGTGAAGTGAAGGATTTACTGGCCTGACTTAGTCATTCCACATTGTATACACATACCGAACATCATGCTGTACCCCACAAATATATATAATTATGACTTTTCAACTAAAAATAATCTAAAAATACTTCTGCCTTAGCATAGATGATAATCTGATTTAGAAACAATATAGCTACAAATCCCTGATGTCTTCATTTCATCTTTGCTTGGTTATACAATTTCATGAACTTAAAGGGATATACACATTAGTACTGCTTTCATTTTTTTGGCATTCTGGCTCACAATGTAGAGCTCTCTCTTCTAAATTAACAACCATACCTATCATCAGAACATGTTTTTTGCTTTCTTAATAGTATATTGTTATGTCTAATTTTTGTTCCAAAACCTTACAGATGAATTTTTCAGTATTAACACTTAATGCTTGGATGAAACTGATACAGGCTTTAAAATTTATTTTAAATTATAATCACAGTTTTAAGAGATCAGCAACCTAGCTAACTAAATCTCAGGAGATATTCAGATGTCTGTGAATTGCATGCTTCCCAGTGTGCTAAATAAAGATGGCAGGTACTTGTTACTAGCTAATGCAACACCACTTTAGCTGCAGTAACAACTGCAAAATTTACAACGAACAGAGCCTGCCAGCTTGAAATTAGAGGACTTTTGACAACAGTTTTGGTTTTCACCATACTTGTGATTTAGCTAAAGTAAGCTTCTTTTTTTTTTTTTTTTTTTTTTGTGGTACTGGTAATAAAACTCAGGACCTTGTGCTTGCCGGGGAGGTGCTGTGCCACTGAGCTATATCACCAGCCCCTTAGAGTAAGAATCTTAATATTGCTAATCTGTACAATTTCAAATCTGCACATTTTTAAAGCTGTATCATGAATCAGAAGGAATGGATATTGAAAAATTTTAAGGTCAGTGATTAATAAAACTTATGGACTGTTTTTCTTATCCTTTTTTTCAAAAGAAATGATGCTAAGGGCTTGAACAAATCTTCCACAATTTTTTTATAAAAACATTTCTCAGAGAAAGTCATATACCTGCAGACTTGCTCCTTTCACATAATCTCTGTCCTTGCCAAGAGAAAAAGGCGTCTCAGGTGTGCATCTTGTATTAGGGTCATTTTGTATGTTTACTATGATGTTCATAAGACAGATGCCCACTCCCACACAATATTACATATTAAAAATGCGAAACTATCTATCAATATAAAATCTGATTTCCTAAAGATTGATCTATCATAGTATAAATAATAAGCATGATGAAAATGAATACTGATTTCTGCAGACATTATTAGGATATCTCAATAGGAATAGTTTCCCTCAAAACAGAAATATAGGGGCTGGGGATTTAGCTCAGCGGCAAAAGCGCCTGCCTGGCAAGCGGAAGGTCGTGAGTTCAGTTCCCGGTACCGGAGAAAAACCAAAAAAAAAAAAAAACAGAAATATGGAGCGGTAACACTGTAGGAAAAAAACTAAGCATAAATTAGGTAAATTTGATCACAGATGTATAACTGCCACCTAGTGACAGAATACTGCAAAACACTGAAAATTTAAAAGCTACCTGTATCACCTAGAAGATTTACATTAATTATAAAAGTTGGCCACCGGAATGTTTATAACTTTGTGTTGCCTCCAAAATTGACAACTATCTTTTATTCATTCATTCATTCATTCATTCATTACTATATATAGTATAAAGAATTTAAAAACAGGAATGGTATTTTATCAGGAGTGAGGATTGAAGCCAGGACCTCCCTAGCCCTTCTTTAAAATTTCTTTTGAGACAGGGTTTCACTAAATTGTCCAGGCTGGGCTTGAATTTGCAGCCCTCCTGCCTCAGCCTCCCAGACCACTGGGATTACAAGGGTGCACTACCACACCTGGTCAAATAGGCATGATTTTATCCCTCATCACAGGCTACTAAGAGACAGATACACAAGTACACAAAAAATATAGATTAGATAAATAGATTGTGACAGCCGCTATGCAAGAACATCCGAGGCAGAACTGTGGGCCAGAGAGGAACACATACCACTGTCTTAGTCCACTTCATGTTGTTGTGTATTTATACGCACAGTTACTACAGAATGGGTAATTTCAAACAATAAAACTCTGTAAGGGGTTCAGGTAACAAGAGGTTGGGCAATTGGGCAAAGGAGGGTCTCTTGCCACCTGAACCCGTTATCCTTCATCACAGCATCCTGCTCGTTTCTTCTACCGCATCTGTCACAATCTAACAACTGTTTGCCTTTTATGACACAGAGAAGCATCACATAAACTGAAACACGGCAGATGAGAGACATTAAGTAGCATTTTTAGGATGGAGGAAGAAAACATCCAGCAAGCTGTGGGAAGAGGCTAGTGTGGCTAAAGTGAGAGAAAAGAACAGGAATAGGGAAGAGGAAGGACAGTTCTGAGGCAGGCAATGCACAGCCTTTTAGGCTAGGGTAAGGAATACGGATTCAATTGTAAGTCATTCATGGTTTTGGGGGTTTTTTCAAAAGAGAAAAGAACAAAAACAAATTAACACAAAGACATAAAACAACACAAAAACAATAAAAAGATATAGAATTTCAAACAAGGTGATAGGGAATTAACAATGGTTTTAATTAGAGGACTGAACTGCCTGATGTGTATCATGACAAATCTGCCAGCTGCTGGGCTCAGGAGCAGAATTAACAGTTCTAGGTCTGCAGTTTATCCATTCATCTATCTATACACAGAGTTGATTCTACCTTTTAGCTACTATAAACAATGCTACTATAAATACTAGCATACAAGAATCTATTCAAGTCCCTGTTTTTAATTTTTTTAAATTCCACTAGCAAGGAGCAGAACTGCTAGGTCATAACAACAGTTCTCTTTAACTTCTAAGAAACCGCCAAACTGTTTTCCATAGTAGCTGCACTACTTAATAGCCCCACCAAAAATGCACAGGTATTCCAATTTCTCCCCATCCCTGTCAATAGTTGTTATTCTCCAGTTACTGGGTCACAGCCATCTTAATGGCATGAAGTAGTAACTCATTGTACATACGGACTACTTTCATATAATAAAAAACAAATACGAATATTTAAAACACTTGCCATGTTAAGATACTGTTCTGGGTTTTTTTGTTTGTTTGTTTTTTCTAATTTTTGGTTTGTCTGTTTTTTCTGAGTACCGGAAATCAAACTTAGGACCTCGCTCTTGCCAGGAAGGCACTGTGCTGCTGAGCTATATCTCTGGCTTAAGATACTGTACTGAATATGCATTAATTAATTTAATCCTCACAAAAGCCGTATGAGGTGGGTACCATTATTACCCTCAGCTGATAATGACAGTGAGACACAGGAAGATCAGGAGCTTAAAGAGTCACAGTGGTTTAAAGTACATACTATGTCACTACAGAAAGAAAAGAAGAGAGAAAAGGAGAGTGATGCCAAACCTACAACCAGAGCAAGAAGAAGTCAGTGCTGAACATTTGGACACCTCTCCCTCTAGTATTCTGGTGTACTGAAAAGTAGGAAGAAAAACATACATTCTATTTTCATCCACAAGCATTTATCTATGTTATTACCAATTCACTGCAAACATCCACAATGCTTATATCCTATTCTTTAAAATTTAATTAATTCTTTAATTTTATTCTTAAATAGTATCATGGATCTAATTCCTGTTATTGGACTTTTATAGTCTCCCCTATTTATTCTTAAATATATTTCTAAAGTAGATAACCCACTTACATTGTTAGAAAATTAAAAAGCATAAGAAGTTTTATAACAAAAATTTCCCTCTGGGCGGGGGAGGAATGGCTCAGCAGCGCAGTGCCTGCTCGGCAGGCACAAGGTCCTGACCTGGATTCTGGTACACACACACAAAAAATTCCATCTGACTCTGGTGTCAACAGGTAAACTATGACATCTGTTCTAGCATTTTTTTTCTTTTACAAAGCTACATAACTTCTCATTGTTTCACTACATTCCAGTTCTCTATTGACAGGTACCTGATTATTTTAAATCTTTTTATGTCAGAAACTTCTCTACAGTAAATTGCCTAATCTTTTTCCTAAAGGTTGAGAGTGAATCCACAGAGAAAATTACAAAAAATAGATTCTCTGAATTACAGCCTCCATGTTAGACTTTTCAGAACACAAAAGATCAGGTTTTTGCAAGGGTAAGAACAACACTCATTATTCTTTTCTATATTGTCATACAGAGTGGTACTGGCAGCCACACATACAAACATGCAGATTTCAGAAACGCCAAAGAACATTTCTAGTTTCCTTCAGACTTTTCAACTTTTCTGAAGCTGATTAACATCTCTCTCTAATAAGTCCAACATCTGGGCCTCCTTAGACAATTTCTACTGCTTTTTGCCTAAGGAAAGACCATTAGTTCCTCTTTCTTAATGTATCTCCAATTTTTGTTGGGAAGCGGACACTGTTGATAACACAATGTGGCAACTCTGGAAATCAGGCACCATCCTCCTCTCCAGGTACAGTACGCTGCGGCTGCTGACTGGCGGTCGTTGCTAGTGCTAGTTGTTTCTCTCGTGATTTTTCTGGATGACTCCTGCAAAGCTCAAATGCCTTACACTGTGTGACTACAGAAATCTCTGCTCAGTTTAGTGTTCAGCCAACTGACTGCACAGAGGTTTCCTTAAACCAGTAAGCCTTCTATCCTTTGATGAGGGACTTGATGTGTTTACTGCACACTTTCAACATTCAAGTAGTTTATGTGTGCCTTGGCCTTCACTTCCTGCTTAAAGGAAAGCTCGGGTCAGCCACAGGTGAGAGAGGGGCCTTCACTTCCTGCTTAAAGGAAAGCTCAGGTCAGCCATAGATGAGAGAGGGGCCCTTTCCAGTCTCTCCTGGGCACACATATCATCGTGCACATGTGCTCAGCTTCTGGATCCCCAATTTCAAAAGCCCACTGTGGACATCTCATTCTCTAGTTATTCCTTTTAAATTTTTAGCTGGGCTTTTGCTTTTTTCCATCTGGTATCATAAATTCAGGAAGCTAAAATGTTCACACTACAGCTGACAGTTTTAGACAAATTTCGTGTGTATTGAGCTTTTCCACAAAGCAATCTCTGAGGCAGATCAGATAATAACTCCCTGGAATGGAGCTCTTCCAGAAACCTTTGGAATCAGGTCAAACAGTGACAATATTCTGCAACTGAGAGTTCTTGACTAACTCAAACCCAGTCTGCCCTTCCAATGACTGCAGGCTGCTGATTGTTCTTATGGCTACTCTAGATCTTTAGGCAGGCAGAGGTATAGGGGAAGAGCTGGCCAAGCTATAACGCCACAAATAGTTGGTATCTAATCCCAGTCTACTCTCAATTATTGTTCTACATAACTATCTTTTGTGAAGAATACATTTCAAGGTGTAGCTGAATATGAAGACACAAGAGAT
>NW_004955412.1:12281341-12296960 GCF_000276665.1 Chinchilla lanigera | reverse complement strand
AGATAACAATATGTAAAACAATAACCATTGATAATTTCCTACCACTTGGTCTGTAATTTGATAAGCCCCCTCTATTATTATGTTATCCTTCTTTTACTCTTTAAAATAAAAAGAAATTTAAAAAAAATAATAAATCACACAGTTAATAAGTTTGGATATGAATCATATGGAACTTTTCAAAAATACAACTACAAAGTTTCCTCTTCCCCTGTATTATGTAGAACCAAATACCAAAACCTGCATTTTCACAAGGTCTATAGATTCCAAAAACCAATGTGACCCAATAATCACTGCCAACTATCAAACTTAAAATCAGTACTGATATCAATTATTTCATCATCTCATTTCTGTAAAAGGTGTTCACGTAGAAAGAAAAAGAAAATAATGTAAGGAAAAGGCAGAGGCTTAGGAGTTAAGAGTGCCTTAGGTTTAAATCTTAACTGTCTCACTTGCCACATGTATGATCAAGAAAAATTAATATTTTAGTGCCTCAGTTTCTTCAGCTGTAACAGTGGTGGTGAACATATGGCACATGTCCCACAGCAGGCTATATGGTATCACTGAGAGCTCTATAAGGTTCACTGTCATTGGCCTATAACAGGGAAGGTTAGTACATGCGTGGCTCTGATTCAACTCCTGGCACAAAATTAAATAAATAAATAAATTTTAATTTAATGAAGGTAAAGGGAAAAAACTACCTCACATAACATAAGCTGGACTGCAGTACATACTCAAATGATGTATTTATCTTGAAACTGACCCAAAAAAGATTAAGATTTAGAAATTCAGCAAGTAACTAGAAAATCAACTCCATGAGGGCACCTGAGTAACAGTCTTACAATAACTCATAATCTAATAAAGGAGAGAGGTAGTCTCTCTAAAAAAGGAAAATTGTGATAAGCATTAACACAGGGAAGTGGTTTTAATGTATCACAGGGGAAATGAGTGAAGAAAAATTAATTCTGATCTAGAGACACAGTAGTTCTTGAAAGTGCAAATGAACTGTGCCATTAAAGAGGCACAAAAAGAAAGACAAATTGTAATGGATGAAAGGGAAAAGAAAGAAAGGGAAAAAGAAAAAATAACAGACGACAACATAGTTTTACAGCTAGCTTCACTTAAGTTTCCCTGAAAAGAATGGCCTGTGCTAATATTGTTTAGACAAGATATCATGCCTATATATTTTATACTCTGACTAAGACAAAGACAACAATATGCAATGTAACAACTATTGTATTATCTTAGCAGTGTTAGGGAAACATAATATTAGAGCATCTCCTGATGGGCTTTGATACAAAATGCTATAAAATGGGTCTTTTAAAATAAAATCTAGCTCATACTTAGAAAAATATACTTGCCTATATAAGAATACACAGGACTCCTTCCACCAGTTAAATGACACTAGGTCAGTGACTGTTCTTAAGACTTGGAGGACAGGTTTCACTGAGACAGACTGGCTCTGATCCTCCTCTACACTCTACAGGAAATATTAGGCCTGTTCTGCTTCAGTTTCTTTCTGGCCTGATCTGCTGGTGAGGAGGCAATCTTAACTCTTGAGATTCCCCATTCTCACCTTTCCAGGCTGAGAATGACCACTCAGGGGCAAACTGTCTCTATAACTCACTGAGTATGAGAGAAGACTTCTTTTCTCTGGCCTTACTTCTAATCTTTTCCTGCCACATTGTATTTTCCTTTATTGGAAGCATATAAGATTAGAGAGGACTCTAAACTGTTTCAACCTTTTCCTCTTATCCAACAACTAAGTGAAGCCCATAGAAAAGAAGCATTTGCTAACTCTGAATATAGGGAAGTCATCTTCAGTGAGGCACACATACCCCATCTTTCACCTATCCTGGAGAACACACACAAAAGCCATGTCTTGGCTTAGTGTTCTGGGCAAGTCTCCCTCAGGAGACTGAACCTGAGACAGTAGAATGAGCTGACTTCTGTGTAAAACCACAAGGAGCTATTTTCAAAGCACCATACAATGGGACCAAAACACATTTAGCCTAAGGGAGGATCTCCAACCTTTCCTCTTCCCCTCCTAGGTCTAGTTATCATTTATGTGCAGAAAAGAAAATACTCTGATAATAAGTTGTGGACTTTGAAATCTTTACTATAAACTTATAAAGCACTAAGTAATGATTTTGCTCAGGCTTTTACCTATCTCTCATATAACTGTGACAAACAGTGGTTACTCTGCCAGCTAATTCAATTCTCTTAGAGCAGCTGCCACTCTTAAAGCAGAGGACATATCTTCCCAGCATCTTTTTGGTGAATCCCCATTGAAGCCAATAGCTAATGCAATGTTCACCAAACAAACAGCTGGATTCCTTCCTGGAAACTAATCTCTGATTTCATGAACCAACAGAAAGTCAGAACAACTGAGGTGTCATGGCCAGGGCTGCTCTCTGGCAGATATCCAAAAGTTCCTTAGTGGAAACTGGCTTCCAACTATAGAAAAATCTCCACTTAACTATCATATTTTTCTCTCCTTCTAGTAAGTTAGAAACCCCAATTTTTCTCCAATTTGTTCAGAGTTAACTTTAAAAGCACCTAGACCTTAGACTACTCCTACCTCCAGGCTGAGGCAACTTGCCACAGTTGTTAGCCTTTCATGGAGGAAAACAATTATCAGGGAAACAATTTACATTTGTGTCTTACATATGCTAAGGGTTAAGAGATTTCAGTCAGCCTTTTCTCTCATATGGGCACAGAATAGCCTTTACAAACATATAAAATGTGATCGCTAGATGATAAATCTAAGTTTACCCTGTGAACTTCAAAGATATAAAAGTTTAAACTTAAATAAAAATTTAAATGAAGATATAAAAATTTTAATAAATAGAAAATTTACATATCCTTGTCCTGCTGCTGGAAAGGTTGCCTAGGTGATTAGATGAATAACACAAGTGTCTTGGAAACTTCTTTGACCTAGGACCCAGGGCAGAATTTCTCCCGTCAACTGTTGCTTCTGTCTGTCTCTAGAGGTAATCTCCTTCATAGCGTGAGAAGAGCTCTTCTTCCAACTCACTTTTTGATATACGTCCTCTTTGAAAGAACAAGAGCAGCTTATTACAAAGTTATGCTTCCTTTTTTCAAACATTACTGCCACTGTTGGGACCAATTGTAACTTGTGCTTATAAGTGTCCTACAAGAGTAAGTTCACCAGCTCCCAGGGAAGATCAAATTGTGCAGCAATTCAAGGGTGGATAGGCTCGCTGAGTTTGTCTTCTGCTCTCTTTCCATACAGCATCCACCTACCCTGGAGTGGAAACTACTTAAGGGACGCTACAAGGGTATAAGTACAAAAATCAAATAGAAATTAAAGTGGACGCCCAATTTCTTTTTGCATTTCAGGCATGGGGGGCTCAATGCCAAAGTCTCTTACTCCTTTGAAATGCATTCTTAAGCACTGGAATATGTTCAATCCTTACGTGTTGAAAAAGAGCCATTTGATATTTTTCTGCACATGTTCATGGCCTACATACCCCCCAGAGCCAAAATGGAAGGCAGAAGGAAATATTAATTATGATGTTATTTTACAACTAGAATCATACTGTAAAAGAGGGAAAATGGTCAGAAGTGCCTTACGTTCAAACTTCCTTTACATTAAGAAGTAATTCTTATTTATGTTCAAAGCACAATTATAATCCATCTAATAACTACTCATGTTCCTATGTCTCTCTCAGTGACTTAAGACAGTCAAATTAGATCTAGAAAAATTTTCAGATGATCCTGATAAGTACATTGAGGTCTTTAGAGGATTTACTCAGACCTATAAGCTAAACTGGAAAGATGTAATGTTAATCTTAAGTCAAACATTGACTTCAAATGACAGATAAGCAGCATTTAGAAGCTGCTATTACATTTAGTGATATCATATTGTTAATTTTCGAGTGCCAGAAGATAGGCAGCCAGGGGAACAACCAGTTCCCACTGCAGCCCAAGCAGTCCATACCCGACTAGGTAGCCAGGGGAACAACCAGTTCCCACTGCAGCCCAAGCAGTCCCTACCCAAGACCCCTGCTGGCCTTTCAGCCAGACAGGAGATTAGAGTAGGAGACATTTTAAAGTCTGTATTCTTAAAGGTCTAAGGAGGACAAAAGTCAAGCCCTCTAGTTATTTTAAATTGTCAACTATTTATCAAGAGAAAGATGAAAACCCCTCTGCCTTCTTACGTTGTTTACAAGAGGCACTAGTTAAAAACATGTCCATAGCTCCTGATTCAATAGAAGGGCAGATTATGCTTAAAGACACATTTATTACCCAGTCTGCCTCAGACATTAAGAAAAAGTTACAAAAAAAAATAGCTTTTGTTCCAGATAGTTCACTTGATACTTTAGTAAAAACTGCTTCCTTAGTATTCTATAATCAAGATTGGGAGAAAGCCAATGAGACAAAGCAAGAAGACCAAAACGTGACTGCCTTTGTTGCGACCTTAACAAAAGAACCTAAGTCTGATTCTTGGGGCTCCAAGAAGACTTCAATTACTACCACTCTCACCTGCCACTGCTGGTGGCCACCTCAAGAGGGACTGCCTTAAGAGGTCCCCCACACTTTGCCCTGACTGCAAAGGTGGCTACTGGAAGTGAGACTACACTCTGAGGTACAGTCCCAGAGTTCAGACTCATCTTCCGAGTTCGCCTAGCAAGACTAAAAGGCCCCTGGGCACTCTGCCCTCTTCCTCTGCCCAGACTGTCATCTCCATTTGCCATCTCCATGGAGAAGCCCTGAGTAATAACTAGAAGAAAAAAACCAGCCTATTGCTGGACATTGGCACATGTCTCTTTGTCCTTCTTTTCAATCCTGGCCTTTCTTCCAGCCATCTTATCTCAATAAAAAGAAGTCACCAGATAAAAGGTAACTCATTTAAGCTATAACCAGGATAACTTTCTCTTCACTCATTCCTTTTAGTCATACCTAAAAGTCCAGCTCCCATTCTGGGGTGAGGTAATTTATCCTGTCTAAATACTACAGTATACATGCCCAAGCTGCAAACTAATCAAAATGATGCTTAGACTGCTTTTACAAATACAATATATATTGCTGTCTATGTACAATAACTTGAGTTTTTCATAGGTCAAAAATAATGTATTAATTGTTATCTGTTTCTCATAAGTCATCAAAATTTTAGAGATAATTATAGATAAAACTGGAGGGATTTTTAAGGGACTTTCAAGGTATCAGACTCCATCAACAGAGGGGTCTGAGAGCCAATGTGTTACAATTGCTATGCCATCGCTCCCTGCCTCGTAGGCGCCCGGAAGGAGGGACTCTGGCACATGGGGAGCCACAAGTGGGGAGCAATGGTCTTCCAGCTGGCTCGCTCCCTGCCTCGTGGGCGCCCAGAAGGAGGGGCCCAGGCATACGGGGAGCCACGTGGCAGCGAGCACTGTTGTGCACCGGCCCTCAGGCCGGCTGCCGCCGCTTAATTGAGAACTACCACAACACAGAGAAACAATGACACAACTGGCCCACCATGCACCAGCTGCAGATGTCCACCCACGGTCGTGTATGAACCATTCAAACATGGAGAAACCCCTGAGAATACATGCCATACAACGGGTCACTCTTGCTCCTGCCATTGAGAACCAGAAAGGTCCACAGTCAGCAGAGGAGCAGCTGCTGAACAAGGACTCAGAGAACATGAGAACGCAGACTAAGCCCAAGGAGTCAGAGGTCCTTTGGACTGGGGTCATGAGAGCTGCTCAGAAGCTGTAAACCAGGAGGGCCTTGCACAATACCTGCAGAGACTCCCTGGAAGCCATTCTTCCCCTGACAGTACAGGCTGTGGTGGAGCTCTGGAGAAGTCTGCAGCAGGATTCCTGCTACCTGTGCTGACAGTTGGGGAGAGGACACTAACTGGTTGTGGGGTCCCAATGTGATGGGAGGCTGCAGAGAAAGCGCTACAAAAAATGGCTTTAGCCCCAGATGGCTCACTTGATTTTTGACAACCCTTAGGCTATAACTACTTGTTAGGTCCTTGCGTATCTGTCTTCCTGAGAAACCACTTTGAAGATACCACCATGTATTACAGCAGCCATTGATATTTTCCTACTAATCTATCCATAACTCTGCAATGTTTGTATTGTTCCTATCCTATTTCATAAATGGATGCATGTCTATTATTATGTGTTTCCTACAACAACCATTGAGAAAAGTTAATGATTATTCAATAGGTCACTCATGTATAGTTGTATTTATTTTCTTTAGAAGCCACTTTGAAGATACCAAAGTATAGTACAACAATTATCGATAATCTCCTACCTCTTTTGTCTGTAACTCACTATTATTTGTCTCTTTGTTTTCCTGAGAAACTATCTTGTAGATAATAATATGTAAAACAATAACCATTGATAATTTCCTACCATTTGGTCTGTAATTTGGTAAGCCCCCCCTATTATTACGTTATCTTTAACTCTTTAAAATAAAAAATAAAAAAAACCAATTGCTGTTCCAGTCCCTTAAGAACAGTTTCTAGGATTACTGACAGCTTGATTTCACTCATATGCCAAAGAATAAAGGAGTTCAATACTTAATAGTCTGGGTCGATACCTTCACAAACTGGGTTGAAGCCTTTTCTTATGGAACAGAAAAGGCACAAGAGATGGTAAAAGTTTTAGTCTCAGAAACCATCCCCAGATTTGGACTTCCTAAGAACTTATAGAGTGATAATGGCCTCCTTTAAAGCAACGGTTACTCAAGGTATCTCTCAGGCTCTGGGCATTTTCTTCACCTCCACTGTGCACAGAGGCCACAATCATCAGGAAAGGTACAAAAAATGAAGGAGATCCTAAAGAGACATCTTCTCAAAATGGTTCAGGAGACCCACCTACAGTGGCCTCACTTACTACCTCTAGCTCTCATTAAAATAAGAAATACACCACAAATTCTAGGCCTTAGTCCATTTGAAATGCTTTATGGATGCCCTTTCCTCACTAATGATTTTCTCTTCAATAGAGAAACAGATACCTTACTAATGGATGTCATATCACCAGCTAAATTCCAACAGACTCTTCAACAGCTAACGGAAGCTCAGCTTAAAGAAAAAAGCAAACCCATATTCCACGCCAGAGACCAATTTGGGAAGGACCATACACTGTGATCCTGTCAACTCCATCAGCTGTTAAGGTAGTAAGTCTGGACTCCTCCATATACCACATCTGACTCAAGTCCTGGGAACCAGAGACTGTCACTGAGTGTGAGCCATCATTATCAGAATACTCCTGTGAATCCATTGAAGACTTAAGATTCTTGTTCAAGGAAAAAAACCAAAATCTTCAGGTAAATAATCTAAGATGCTACTCTTAGCCCTTTTACTAACCACTTTACCACTTAAGAGAAAATGCAATTCCTTTCTAAGGTGGGCACAAAAATATGCAGTCATTACAACAAACATCTTGCTGAATATGGCCTGCTCCCCTTGTCCAGTTCATCTGGACTTCCTTGGTGGGTATTCCCATTCCAAGGAGATGACTGGAATAAACTACAAGATTATACTGATGAGTTACAGAATTCAATGGTTCATTCCTTAGGCCACAATTACAAGGTAGCTGAGTGGCCTATAAACTGTATTCCTAATGATCCTAGATATAATAAAAGCTTTTCTAACAATGCCACTGAAGCCTCTTTAAAGGCTCTAGTAGGACCCCTATTAAATAAAAGGGTCTTATCCTGAGGGCCAACAACCAGAGATATCAAGATGGCTATTTTCAGATATGAGATAATTACCTATGGTTAACTCCCACTATAGGACATCTGAGTAGAAAGGTCCCCTTATGTTGGGAGCAGAAAAATCACTCCCAGTCTCATTGCCGAATTTTACTAATTACTTAGGATGGGCACCCCTGCAAACTTGCCCTGCCTATGACAGAGAGTGTTTCACTGGTATGATCATTTGGCTTGTATCTTTATGCCTTCCCTAAGGTTAGAGGATGTCATGCAATGCATCAAGGTCTTAACTAACTATACTCAGCAGGCCTTAAATAACAATGCAGCTGGTCTCTCTCTCCTGAATGAAGAAGTAAAATTAATGAGGCAAGCCACTATCCAAAATTGGTATTAGACATTCTAACAGCTACCAAAGGGAGTACTTGTACAATTATAAAAGGTGAATGTTGTGTGTACAATCCTGATTCTTCTAAAATATCTCAATAGCTGCTCAAGATACTAAACAATATGTCAGATTCTGAAATTCCCTGGGCCTTCTCTTTATCCTCTTTATGGAAAGCTATTACTGGCTCTTCCTGGTGGAAAACTTTGTTGGCTATATTCATGATTATCCTGTTGATTTTATTATTTGGTCCATGCATACTTGTTTCTGTGGCCTGTGTCCTCCAGACTTAAAGCTGTACATCTACCCAAGACAAGAACACCTGGTGCCTATTGAGTGTGTTTCATAGACCCTCTGTGAAGTATCTCTGACTACCTATCACAACTATGACCCGATTCAGCTGGAAGTAGCCAGATCAGTCTTCGACCCTTGCCACCTCATGGCAGTTAGAGGTACTTATTCACAGGGGGGAATATTATAGATAGCTAAGTTTGGCACAAATATTGTAGGCAGTCAGACAGGGCTGATCCCTAGAGAGGTCAATGTAGAAGACAACTGTGGCTGAAGACATATTCACTGAAAGCCAGGCTTCAAGAAAAAGAACTACTCACCCATATTCTTCCCTGAGGGATGAACAGCAGTAGTTGACATTCTAAGTAGTTACTGATCACCTTGGGGTGGAGGACTGTATCTCCTTAACCCACACCTTCCAGGAAAGTCCTTATCTGCCTATGTGCGCTTGCTACATGACTTGTTTCCCCATTTGATCCCCACTTAATCAATATTACCCTAGCAACTACACTTACTGTATACTTATTGGTTGACCATAGTTTTGTCCAACCTCACACCCATCCTATGATTTGCCATTGGATCAATATTACTAAGCAACTAGACTTGTTATCTCATTGATTGATTAGAGTTCTGTCCCACCTTAAGCCAGGCTCACCTCGTGGCTTTGCTCAATAAAATACCCTTGACAAGTGGAGCTGGTGGGCAACCTACTTTCTGGGCCTTTTCTGTCCCTCTCAGACAAAAGCTATCTTTCTCTAAATAAATTCTTCCTATTCTTAAAAAAAAAAGAAGGCACAATCGGTTATGGTCTTTAGACCTCGTTCTAGGCCAGCAGCTCTCAAACTTGAACGTTCACCATCAGAATCACAGAGCAGACAGTTAAAATATACACACTGCTAGACACTACCCCAAACTCTGAATCAGAAAATCTGATGGGGGCCTGAGAATCTGCATTTCCCGAGACTGACACATGAATGGCAATGGGGAAGGGACCCCTCTTTGAAAATGAGCATTCTAGATGGAGATGGTGTTTAAGGGAAACTGACAAGTGATACACAGGACATGCCTGAGAAAATACAAGAGGTCCACTGCCCAAACACAGGCTTTGCGTATATACGTATGGGTAAGAAATATACTTAGAAATATAAAAATCAAAACTTTCTACGTAACACACTTTTTAGGATAAGTTACCCTTCATGGCTTTTGACATTTAAGAATAAATTCAAAGGCCAGATATGGTGGTCCATACCTAAAATTCCAGTTACTCAGGAGGATGAGGCAGGAGGATTATAAATTCAAGCCCAGCCTGGGCAACTTAGAACACCAAAAATAATAGGAAATAGGAAATCTTTTTTAAATGTGAAGGGGAGAACAAGAGATGGAGGGAGGATAAAGGAAAAAGGAAGGAAAGGAAAAGGGTTTTAAAAAGTGAATTGAAAAAATGGAAACAGAGCTTTTGCAAATGGGAAGGAAAACAAGAGTTGGAAGGAGCAGGAAGGAATGGAAGGGAAAGGGAAGTAAAAGGAATTAAAATGTGTTATGTACATGTACAAACTTCCCACAACAAATGTAATCATTATGTATGGCAAACATACTAATAAAAGTGTTAAAAAATTCAATAAAATAAAAAAGGCTGAGGACACAACACAGCTCAGTGGTAGAGCATTTGCCTAGCATGCAAAAGGCCCTGGGTTCAATCCCAAGTACCACCAAAAAAAAAATTTTTTTTAAAACAACTAAAAACTAAATACCTCTCTGCAATAATTTATCTCTAACCTGGTATCTTTTAACCCATCTCTAACCTGGTATCTTTTAACCCTATCTGCTACCCTCTGCTTCACATCACGCAGGTAAAAAATAAGGAAATAAGGCCACAGTAGATTTCTGACAATGCTTAAATTCTTTTTAAAGATTTGAAAAATGTCACTCTATCAGTCTTTAAAAGTGAAAATATAACACTAACACATCTTGAATTTCAGTATTTCACCTAGTAATCTATAGATTAAAATTCCTTTTTAAAAAAGAAACCTATTTAGTAGTTTCACTTATGAACTTTAGAGAATGTTTCACACTTACCAAAACCATCAATATCTAGATTATTTTCAACCACAACATCTAGAAGAGAGTCGCCAATTTTTCCTTTGGCTGTTAATTTTTCACCATCTCGGTTTATAAAGTGGACTGTTATCTTATCTTCTGAGCTGGAAAAGGAAGCAGTTATTTAGTATCTTTAGTAATTTCAAACATAATTTGTTTTTAACCTGAAAGGCCAAAGAAAGAAAGCACATGCATTTGTATGAATATATTCTTATACAGAATTTCCTTTTCTTTTGAAAGTTTATTTAAGAAGAAGACATCAAAAACCAAAGGCCTGCTTCTCCACCTACTACCAGGTGACAAGCTCTATCACCTCAACGGAAATGGCAATGAACATCTGGTCAGGGACATCTGGGGGATGCAGATAGCTCACAGATCCATAAACATATGTGGTAATCACTATCACTCAAGAAATCTACCAGGGTGGGGAGCACTAAAGATTGAACCTATTTTGCTCCCCAGTAGCTTTCTGAAGACCTATGTCTTCTACGAATGAGGCCCTAAAAGGCAAGCCAAGCTTATGGTGAGCTTTCATTCTGCCATCAACTGGTGACTGCAGTGAGGGTACCCAATAAGATACTATTGCTGAGAGGTAGCAGTTTTTTAAAATACAACTTAAAAACTCTGTTTTTTAGTATATGAATATTACACTTCATTTCAGCCTACATTATGTATTCAAAGACGAACAGAACTAACAAAGGTTTTTGTATCTTGAAAAATAAATAAAATAATTCCTTATATGTTCTCCTGTAAGATACCGTCTACTAGGTAGCTGACTTAAATTTCTTTCCCTTCTCACAACTATCACGCCAAAACTTAGAAAACTATTCTAGCAACTAGATTGTTATCATTATAATATTTACTCCCAATTAAAAAGAGATTCTTGCCAGGTGCGGTGGCACATGCCTGTAATCCCAGCACTTGGGAGGCTGAGGCAGGAGGATCACTGAGAGTTCAAGACCAGCCTGGGCTACAAAGTGAGCTCAAGGCCAGCCTGAACTGCACAGCAAGACCCTGTCTCAAAAAGACAATCAATCAATCAATAAACAAAAACAAAAAGAGAGTCTTCAACTTAAAATAATGAGTTAACCAGGTATGAAGGCACACCCAGCACACCCAGCACTTAGAAGGCGGACAGAGGAGCATCTTAAGTTTGAGGCCAGCTTGGTCTCACTATGTAGTCCAAAAAAGAAAAAAGATGCCAACAGATGCTAACAGTCCACCAAAGAAAATTCTATTATAAATAAAACCCAGAATTAAATAACTGCATAGCTATAAATATCTTGAAAATTATCAAATCCAATTATCTCATTTCACAAATGAGGTAACTGAAGCCCCACTAACTGGATATCATCCCTGATATGATGACCCTGAAAAAAGATGACTCCGATAATTAATTAAAAGATGATCCTGTTGGGTGTGTGTGTGTGTGTGTGTGTGTGTGTATGTGTATGTGGGTCCCTCATAAGAACCTGTTTTCACCAAAATTTTACAGCAAAAAAAAAAAAAAACCTTTAAAAACAAGTACTCTTGCCAGATATAGTGGCATACACCTGTAATCTACAGGAGGATCCCCATGTTTGAGGCCAGCCTGGGCAACTTAATGAAAATCTGCCTCAAAATACAAAATAAAAAAAGCTGGGAATGTTGCTCAGTGGTAGAGCACCTGTTTTTGAGTTCAATCCCCAGGGTAGGCAAAGAAAAAACTATTCTCAAATATTAATCATGATTTTTAAACTAAACAATTGCCATTTTTCCAGGGCAGAATGGCTGAGAATGAAGACACCCCAAGAGCCAAGTCAGGGAGACCACTTTGGAAGTTAACAGAAGAGCACAAACTAAACAAAGTTAAGCCATTGACTTAAGAACTACTCACAAGGTAGAATGGCAGGTTTTCGAGACTGTTATATAAGTGAAAATTAAAAGAAAGAAATAATGGTGAGGCTTCCAGCTTGGGAAATTGGTGGTACAGCTTAATTTGGGGTCAACAAAGCAGGAGGAAGTGTTTTAGAGAAGCTGGAAATAAGTTCAAGTCTAGACCTCTTTAACAATGGAAAAACCAGATGAGAATGTCCCAAAGCCTGATGGAAATACGACTATGAGAAATCCAGAGACTTAATATGGACAAACACCTGTAGCCTTGCCCACACTATGCTAAAGTTACAGGAAATAACAGAATTTTACCATTTTTAGAATTACTGAAAGCCTGAGGTTTTAGGTTTGCTGTTCTTTTGGAGCACATTACAGCTAAGTTTACAACAATGAAATCTGAATTTTTTCACATCAGACTTTTCTTTAAAATTGGGATAACATTTCCTGCTAAGACCTGACCTGCTGCTATGCATTAAAGGTGTACAACACTATTTTAAAAAAATACAAACTGCCAAGTAAAAGTACTAATCAGTTTACTAAAGGACAGGAAAGGAAAGGAAAGAGGAAAGGTAATTCTACAGTTGAAAGAGCCTAAGGTCCAAAAGATGCAGATTTCAGTCCCGATTCAACGTAATATTCATTAGATGAACATGGGAAGTCATTCTTAAGCAAAACTGAAATAGCGACTTCGCCAAACTGTGAATTAAAGAAATAAACTGATTTTAATTTAAAGAATTGAAAGAGAGAAAGTTGGTGGTAATACTTTGTTCCTTAAAACATTATACAAATTTTTAAAAAACCATTATACATGTGTACTTTACCCAAATATCTCTGGTTTATTTTGATTTTGTTGGGGTTGTTTGTTTTGATGCTGGGAATCAAACCTAGGGCCTTGTGCATACTAGGCAAGTGCTCTACCACTGAGCTACCTCCCTAGTATCCTAAGTAATTTTTATTTGTTCCCTATTACTGATTGGTGATGGTGGGTTTTATGGTTTTTTCTCCAGTTCTAAGGACTGGTAAAAAACTTAGCTAGTCCCAAATGAGGCAAGATCTCATATACTGGGAAATAAATATAATCCTTCAAAATCTATCATCATAAACCATCACTGCAAACAACTACTGTATTTTCTTCACTTGCTCTTTACACATCTTTCCCGTTTATTCTACTTGATCACAGCAGGACTATGACAAAACTGACAGGGGTTGCTGTGCTACAGATCCCACAAGGTTATTAAGTAGAAAAGAAAGCCACAGCTGCTGATGCCCACCCTCTTCCTGGGGGCCAGAAAAAGAGCCCCCAGTCTAAGGCCCCCTACTTCCTATAACCTTCTCCCAAATGACTCACTAAACTATGGACTACAGATTTATCTGCTGGGGGTGCAGCTAAGTAGTACAGCACTGGCCTGGCATTCATAAGCCCTGCTTTAGATCTGGATCCCCAGCACCACACAAAAAAATGATTATCAATTACCATGATGCTCAAAAAAACCAAAGCTAATTAAATTCTAGCTCTGGTTTTGCCAGTTACTTAACATGAATATTTTATTACCACTTACCTGCCCTCTCTACATCATAGAACTGTCTTAAGAGTCAAGTGAGATAACATATATAAAAGCCCTTTGTAATCTAAATCATCACAAAATATAAAGCACTGCATCAAGGCATTTTGGAGTAAAAGGAGTTTTCTTGACCTTCAGTGACTGATAGCTAAATGTTAAGACTTCAAAGTCAGAATGGCTGCATCCGACTCAGCTTTGTGCCGTAGCAGAGATGTTTCAGACTGCACTGTCCAGTGCGGCAGCCACTAGCCACAAGCAGCTACTACTCAGCCCTTGAAATGTGAGTAACATAACTGGACTGAATAATTTTATTTCATTTTAATTATTTTAAACTTCAACCGTTGACATGTGGGTCTGGGAAATCTAGTTGTAGCTCCAAAGTCTAAAAGGAAGCACAAGGCCATCATGAGAAAATGTGCCAATGAGAAGGAAAGCAGAAGTATGAAGAAACAGAACAGATGTTAAAACAACGTGACATATCCAAACTCGAACTCTGGGTGGGGTAATTCCCATATATAAAAGCACTCAGGTTCCCTTAAGTACTAGTTACATACACATTCAATGCATGTCCTGACTTGTTGTTTGTCTGTTTTTTTGAGACAGGGTCTCACTATGAAGTTCAGGCTGGCCTTGAACTCACTTTGTAGCCCGGGCTGGCCTCGAACTCGCAGCGATCCTCCCACCTCAGCCTCCCAGAGTGCTGGGGTTACAGGCGTGCGCCACCACGCCCGGCCAACGTCCTGACTTTTACACAACTTTTCAAGAAGGTAATCACTGAAGAAAGCCATCAGGAGGAGGTCAAAGGTAGGCAAGGGCAGGGTAGGGGCAGGTGTGGACGAGGGAGTGGAGGAGGGCACGGGAACAAATTAGTCTTCCATAATTGAGCGCCCAGTGCCTAAGAGGCATAAGGGTCAGACATATAAATCTTTGACCCTCAGCAATCTTATCTATATCCCAAAACTCTCCCTCTAGGTCCTGCTTCTCGCTACCCTGTACCCTGGGACCCACAGCTATTCTAGATCCCATTACATAAATTTCCCTCAGCTGCTAACCCATGAAATTACGAGCAAATTCTTACCTCAAAAAAATCTAAAAGGGCAGTGCTTTTTAAAAACAAGCATGCCCAAGAATATAAAACTTCAACACATTTTAGGAAAAACTTTTCACATCTCAACGTTCAATACGAAATTAACCATAAGCCTACGACACTGTTGCTAACAGGTGACATCAACCGAACCCTCACCACCCACCAAGCACATTACCCGAATCAACTGTTATCTCACTCACTCTTCAAATAACCCTGCAAGCTCTGCACTGTTGTTTATCACCTGTTCACTAGCAGGGGAAAGGCTCACAGGGACTGCGGAAGTTAAACCGGCAATGATGCGTGCAAAGCAGCAAGCCTGCCTTACCCCTCCTACGCGATCCTTCTAACCCTTGTCCTAACCAGGAGACCGCGCGGACAGAGGGCAAGTTCTGTGACTCCCGGGAACAGACAATGCCCGACAAAGACCTGGGACGCTGTCCTGGCACGCCCGGCAGGAGGGAATCCCACCGCGGGCCAGCGCGCAAGGGCTGAGAGCAGGACGCGCACAAAGCACCTGCAGGCTCAGGGCAAACGTCGGGTCGAGGCCCCTACGGGCCAACCGCAGCGAGGGCAGAGTCTCCAGGGCACAGGAGGGCAAGCCCGGGGCGCGGCGACCCGAAGGAACCTCGGGCTGGGGCGGCCGGGAGGCGAGGC
>NW_004955412.1:12222852-12281104 GCF_000276665.1 Chinchilla lanigera | reverse complement strand
GCCCAGGTCGGGAGCTGCGCGTGCGACACAGGCCGCCCCGCAGCGGCCACGCGGGCTCTGCGAGGGCGAACGGTAGCGAGGGACGCGGGCCCGGGCCGGCGGGCTCTCCACGAATCCGGCTTCCAGCTGCGAGTCCGGGCGACACCGCCCCGCGTGACCTATAAATGCCCCCGCTGCCCGCTCCAAGGCCCGCGGCTGCCACGCCTCCGGGGCGGGGCTGAGCTCTCGGGGAGGGGCTGAGCTCTCGGGGCGGGGCGGGGCTCTCAGGGCGGGGCTGAACTCAGGACCGGTCGGAGCTCTCGGGGCGGGGCTGAGCTCTCGGGGCGGGGCTGAGCTCTCGGGGCGGGGCTGAGCTCTTGGGACGGGACTGAGCTCTCGGGGCGGGGCTGAGCTCTCGGGGCGGGGTTGAACTCTCAGGACCGGTCGGAGCTCTCCGGGCGGGGCTGAGCTCTGCGGACCGGAGCGAAGAGGGGGGGCGGTTGGTCACTAGCGGAACCCCTTATTTCCGGCCGTGCCAAGCAAGAACCAGGGATTTTAAAAGGTAGCAGGAAGATCTGCCGGAAAGATACTACTGGAAAACAAACTCGGGTTAACTAAGCCACTTTTGCTTTTCCAGCACTACCTGTCTCTATCAAAAAACAATTTAAAAACCAGAGTTTATGACACCTTGAAATTCAAATTATCGCGAAAGGGATTTCTGCGCCCTGTCAAAAAAGGACAGAAAAATTCCCGGTACAAAAAAAAAAAAAAGATCATAGCAATAATGAAAAGAGTTAAGACTGCTGGAGAAGCCACCTAATAATCCTAGGCCTGAAAGGGCAAGTAAATAATAATGGAGTACATGAGCTAGAACACAAAACCTTTTGATGAACCGAGATTTCTTTTTAAAACTATTAAAATACGTTTTATCGTGGTTAATATGTTTTGGAAAGACAAGCTTTGAGGTCAAAAATAGTAATGTTCAAATCCAAGGTCTATCCGTTAAGCGATCTGAGACCTTGGGAAACTTCTTCTGAGGATCAGTTATGTGCGTAACTCGCAGATAAGACAGTCCGGTTTGAGGGCCATTCTGAGGATTAGGCAAAGTGGCAGAACAGTGAGTCACCAGCCCGTGGGCAATAGGTCTGCCTGAAGCCTGCCCCTACAGGTACGATGTACTCAACAAAATAATAAAGGACAAAATAATATAGGCCTGGGTAAATGCTCTCCAGATGATGTGCATGTGACGTGCATTTAACCTGATGGCAGAGCAGAAAGGCATTCTGCTCCCACCTGCCTCAATCATCAGATAAAGAAAAACACATTTGAGTTGGAAAGGGCATAAACCCTGCAAGCCATACTAAAGAGCAGGTTTTAAAAGAACAGTTAGGTGGGGATATGGCTCAGCCACACAGCGCCTGCCTGGCAAGCGTGAGGTCCTGAGTTCGAGTCCCAGCACACACACAAAATTGTGTTTTTTTTTTTCTTTTAAGATCAAATCTCCAAATCTGATTTAACTATAGGAAGAGAATGAGTGGGAGGGTTGCACAGGTTCCCCCTCTCGGCTCTCCAGTAATGAGTCCAGCTTTGACTTGGTTTTGGCACAGCGTTTTGCTTTGTAAGATATTTCTTTGCACACATAAGATAATTGTGGTTGGTGCACACCTGTAATCCCAGCACTCAGGAGGCTGAGGCAGGAGGATCATGGGAATTCGAGACCAGTCTGAGCTACACAGTGAGCTCAAGCCCAGCCTGAACTGCATAGTGAGACGCTGTCTCAAAAAGACCAAGACAAAAAATTTAAAATATAAAAAATTGTATTGTCATCTTAATAGCTACAGGGATACCAGATGCAAAGTCTTGCAGATGTCATGGGTTCAAAAAGCATTTGTGAATAAATTGATGCTGTCGTGTAATTTCGATTTATGAGCATCAGAATCCATTATGCATATGCATAGAGATTAAGGATGGAAAAAATGTCCTCCAGATTTTCAAAAATATATGAGTGTTCACTCCAAAGATTATAGACATCAAGATTCACAAAATGCAGAGGATTGGTAAGCGTATGGTTTGTGAACATAGATAAAGCAACATGTGGTTGGTTACTCAGGACACGCTTTTGCTAAACTCTTTGCTTGTATATCTCCTTGCCTATAAAATTCCTACCCTTCTATGTTCTACTCTTTTCATGTTTTTATTGTTATAAAAGAATACCACCAACTGGATAATTTATAAAGAACAGATTATATCACGTTAAATGTGACAGTTTCCTCATGTATCACTTCTTTATGGTGAAAACTTTCAAAATCCTTCCAGTATTTTGAAATGTACAATATATTTTTTTATTTTTTGTTATTTTTTGTTTTTTTTTTCCCAGTACCAGGAATCAAACTCACCACCTTGCGCTTGCCAGGCAGGCGCTGTGCCCCTGAGCTAAATTCCCGGCCCCAATATATTATTATTATCTACAGCCGCTGTGTTGTGTAATAGCACACCAATGGAAACATCACACAATGTAAACATGTACTGAAATAGCATATGGGACCCCATTAATATAGGCAATATTTACGGTTTTATGTATCAGTCAAAAATTAACTGATAAAAAATAACGCATTTTCTCAGATTCAGGAAACTGGGAAGGCAAAAGTCAAGACGTCATCAAGACTGGTGTCTTCTGAGGGCCCAGTCTCTTGCTGCCAAGGTGGCACTTTGTTGCTGGGTCTTCGCATGACAGGAGCGGTAAAGGCAAAAGAATTTAGCCGGGTGCCTTAAGCCCTTTTATAGAAATACCACATCATCCATGAGGGTGGAAGCCTCATCCCCTCATCACCTTCTCATAGCTCCACGTTTTAGTCCCAGATTTTGCAGGCAACACATTCAAATCACAGCACTTTTTGCAAATTCCACCTTTCTCTTTAAGTTCTGCCTATTCATCCCAACAAATCAGCTCATCTGCTGAACACCTAAGACCTTTTGGATTCTCATAAAATGTTTTGTATCCTTTGTTTCACATGGGATGATGTTTATGAAAACGGCATTATAAAGTATTAAGTGCCATACAAACTGAGTGTTTATTGAGCACCTGTGTTGAGCTCCATGTCATTTCGGCTCCATTACACAGGCTTTGTGGAGTTTCTGTAGAATGAAGCTCCCAAACAATAGGTGAACTGTCTTAATCATCTTCATAGCCCAGCACCCAGCGCTGTGCCCTGCACAGACAGAGAAGACATTTAATAATGTCTCTGTTAGGAACTTCCAGAATTTTACTATCAGCAAGTCTATGTGGTAGCTGTGTCTCTAATCAGTCAGACGAGGTAACTGTGCTTGTGCTGGATACATGGCTGTGAGTAAGACAGTCTCTGATCCCTTACTTCACTGAGGTGCACCATAGTCATTTTATTGTATTACATTATGTTAGTATTATTGTATGCATTTGTTAAACTTTGTTTCAATAGTGGATGTTTAAGATTCTACACCATCCATATACTTTAGGAATAAGGATTTTTTTGGTTTTGTTTTGTTCTGTTGTCTATTTGAGACAGGGTCTTGCTGTGCAGTTCAGACTGGCATTGAGCTCACTTTGTAGCCCAGGCTGGTCTCAAACTTGCAACGATCCTCCTGACTCAGCCTCCCCTCCCAAGTGCTGGGATGACAGGAGGTCACCACCATGCCTGGCAGGAATAAGGTCAGAAAATAACATTACCTGAATTTGTTTTCACTGTTATAGATGGAAACCAGAGCCTTGTGCATGCCAGGCAACCAGTATACCACTGAGCTGTATTCCCAGCCTCTCATTAACTGAATTTTGGGTAAAAAACAAAAAGCAGGACCAAATAAATTTCATTCAAAAAATTACCACTCCATAAACTGAGCACGGTGGCATATGTCTGTAACCCCAGCACTAGGGAGACTGAGATAGGAGGATTGCTGCAAGTTCGAGGCCAGTCTGGATTACATGAGCTTAAAGCCAGCCTGAACTGCATAGCAAGACCGTGTCTCAAAAAGACAAAAAAAAAAAAATTATTTCCAGTTTGACTGTCCTATAGGCCAGAAATCTGAAACTGGAATTGGAGCTTGTCTCAAGCCGCAGGGTGGGCTGCATTTCTGTCTGGAGTTCTCTGCTTTTTTCCTCTCCTAGACACTGTTTGTATTCCTAGTCGCACCTTCTTTATCTTCAAAGGCTAGTGTAGCCCTCATTGGGCATCTCTCTGACCCTTCTTTCATCACCACTTTTCTCTGGTCGCAGCAAGAAAGCTTCTCTGCTTACAAAGACTCAGTTGATAATTTGGGGCCATCCTAATAATCCAGGATAATCTACCATGTCAAGGTCTCAACTCCTAATTACATCTGCAGAATCTCTTTAGCTGTATAAAGTAGCATATTCACAAGTTCCAGCGGTTAGAGTTGGATATCTGTAAAAGGCCATTATGTGCCTCCTGCACCTGGGTTTAAATATGACAGAAGCTCAGCATTAACATTATCCGCTAGCCAGTCCCTCCTGCCACTTACTTTCTGAGCTGCTTCTGCTCACTGTGTACTAGTTAAGATTTCAAGACTTTCTTCTTCTTTTTCTTTTTGGTATCGGGAATCGAACTTAGGGCCTTACGCTTGCTAGGGAGGTGTTTGTGCCGCTGAGCTATATCCCCGGCGCAAGACTTTCTTCAACATGGAGAAATTATGTGTATTTCTGGTGTCATGTCCTAAATTCTGTCATCATAAGAAATTTCCTACTGACAAAAGGAAAACAAAATAACAGTGTTTACTCTCGGCCAAACATTCATCTGAGTGCTTTACATATGCAGATTTATTTAATCTTCACAAAAGCCCCATACAGTAGATGTTGACATCAGTACTATCCTGCTGATGAATAAACTGAAGCACAGTGTATATTTAAATGAGGCTTGGAAAAACAAATAATATTTCTTGAAAAAAGAAATAATACCAGATGGGCTTTGGTATAGTAGTTTTTAGAACATGTAAACACAGCCAGTACTATATATATTTTACTATAGCTTTCTACGAAAGAATGGATTTATTCACCTTAGAATTGAAAAGATTGTAGAATGGAACCTACACTTTTTCTATTTCTGTTTCTTTAAATCTTAAAGATATGCTTTTGCTGAAGTAGAGGGTACAAAAGGAATGTCTTCTAGTTCTGTTTTTCTTCCTGTTTCTGCCATTTTGCCCTAGGGTATCTCTTTAAATCATTTTATGTGGATTTTGCCTTTAGAATTTATGAATATGCAGTTTATAAACTTGAAGTTATTAAAACACGGGCCACTTCAGAGTCTAACAGTAAAGAAAACTCAGTTGACAATGTTGTGGGGTAGTCAAGGCCAGTCCTTTGGAAGGCAGTGCTGACCTGTCTTTTTAAGATTGAGTAACTGAGGAGCAATTGCCAAGTTTCCTTGAACTTGGTTGATGTAAAACTTTGGGTTATAGACAAATAAATCATTCTGTTCCAGTGGCATTTGTTATTTACAGACGTTTCTAAATTTTAGTTAACTGCCAATTTTAAGACTTGGAAAGTACTTTGGAAAATCCTTTCCTATCAAAGCTTACCTTTAATTTGATGGACATTTCAATTTCCAAGGCCCTTTTTTAAAAGCTTCTTCATGCAAATTAAAATCAGTGCATACAGTTTTCCTATCAAGTTATTTCAAAATCCAATATTTGACAACACGTCGTGTTGCTGAAGCGAGAAGAAAGTAGGCGCTCTGACATGTAGCTATTAGTATACAAAATGGTCCAACTTCTACTGAGGACCATATGATGGTATTTTTTAAAAATTACACATTCGTTTGCCCTTCCATCTAAAAATCCTACCACTGGGAATTTATCCTGCAAATATCAGGATAGAGTTATATAATACAAAATGATGTCTCCACAGTGGTATTTATTTGCACGATTTTGTGGAATAGCAAAATATTACTAACAAAGTTCACCAGGTTAGCTCAATAAATCATGATTCTACTCTAAAACTGAGTAACATGAAGCTGAAAGAAAAAAAGAAAGAAGCTCTTTGTATATGTACAGTATTGCATACATACAGTAATTTTCAGGATATATTTCAAGGGAAAAATACAAAATGTCTAACAATGAATTGTTACAGTTTGTGTCTGAATGTGCCCCCAAAGCCTCATGCAGTCATGGGGCGGGCTTCTAGAGTTTATGACTGACTCATGCTCCAATGCTGGGATTATGGGTGTGAGTGCCATACTGGCCCTGGGACTAGTAGCCTGCATATAATATAAGGGAGGGAAAGAGGCTTGTTCTCTGCCACTCCTGCCTTTCTGCTCTTGCTGCTTTTGCTGTTTTCTGCCACTATGAACTGTTGCCCTGTGCCATGTACCACTCTGCCTTGGAGCCAGCTGAGTATGGACTGAAACCTCCACAAACTCTGAGCTAAATAAACATTTCCTTCTTTAATTCTGGGCATCAGGTATTTTGTCTCAGCAATGAGAGAAAAGTAACCAAGACATGAATATTTCATACTATCTTTTGTATAAGGAAAGGCAGAAAATAAGAATACTTATGTTGGGATTTGCAATGATGAGTATAGAAGGACAAATTAAAAAGAAAGAAATGAGAGCTGGAGAAAGGGTAGGCAGGGGCAGGACAAGAAGCAAGACTTTTGACTTGTGATAGTGTTATGAGTTTTGGACAATGCAGTCGCATTATGTGAATGCACTACCTACTCAAAAAAAGAAATGAAATAAATAAATAATATATAAATAAAAGACATGGGGCAAGGTGGTACATGCCTGCAATCTTAGCACTCAGAAGGCAGAGGCAGGAGGATTGCTGTGAGTTCAAGGCCAGCCTGAACTGCAAAGCAAGACTCTGTCTCAGAGAGAGACAGAGAGAAAGAGATGGAGAGAGAGAGAGAGGGAGATTGCTTTTATTATTTGTCATAGATTTTTCTCAGGATGTTGTACTTTTTTATAATCTTTCATATGAACTCAAGAAAAATCACTGAGGCAAGCACAAAGGAGAAAAATGTCAGTCTTTTTAGAGACAATCTCAGCAGATCCAGCTAGCATATGGAAAACTTGATCCAGAAGATCATACAGTGACAAAATGACACAATTTTCTAGCTAGAAAGATGGAAATAGTACCTTATCATTCTTATAGATTAAGAAAACTTCCCACAATGCTAAGTGGCTCACCACAGTTGGTAAGCCAGTGTACAGAGAACAGGACTAGAGCCCCAAGTCTATCGTTAAAAGTCTCAGTGCTTACATATTTATTTCCTGATGCACCACCTCTACTGATTAATGACATGCTTTCTGAGATCAAAACAATAGCATAGGCCAAGTGTTTTAAGCATTTGGACATAGTTTATGTGCTTTGATTGTCACAGGGTTGTTATTAATATAAGGTAGATGGTGTACTAGGTAAAACCCTAGGCTCTGGAGTTAGACTTTGAATCCTTGCTCATCACTTACATGCTATGTGACCTTAGAAAATTACTTCATTTCTTGAGCTTAAGTACCCTCATCTGTAAACTGGGGATTTAGTAATACTTACCTCAAAGGATTGGTCTGAAGACTAAATGCACATAAAGAACTTGGCCTGAGATTTAGTAGTGCTTCCTGAGTGTTGTTTTTGTTACTGCTTTTACTTAACAGACGAAAACCTCGTTCAAAGGTACAGTTGAGCAGCCTGCCCCAAGACACACAGCTTACAAGTAGCACCTCGGGTACTCAATCTAGGTTTTCTCAGTTTAAAAATCTTATACTCTTTCCATGCCTAAATAACCTATAGTTTTAGCACACTTAATTTACCTTTAACTCGTTCTAGTAGTTTTTCTACTTTTGTTTGCAGCTCAGTCGTTTCAATCATTTTTACAAAAAATATAATGGCTGAATTTGTTTGGATGGGGAAAAAAATCTGTCTGGGATGCAATCAGATATTCTCAATTCTATCACCCCACAATCCAACAGATAATCATAAATAAATATTAAGTATTTTATTTGTATTATTCAGCTTTCCATTGCTAGGACAAAACACCTGACACACACAGTGTAAAGGAGGAAAGGTTTATTTTCGCTCAAAGTTTCAGAGATTTCAGTCCATGACTGGCTGGGTCCAAGGGAGGAACAATGTAGTGAAAGGACATGGCAGAGAAAATCTGCTCAGTTTATCGCAGCCAGGAAGCAGAGAGAAGGGAAGGGCCAGAGAGGAAGGAACCAAAGACCAGATAAAGTCTTCAAAGCCACAACCCCACAGTGTACCCAGACACATTCAGTAATGTTCTTTACCAGTCTCCTTGGGATCCTCCAATCTGCTCAAATTGACAACCAAGATAAACCACCACACTGTGTGTATTAGCATAGTATTCTTTGATATCAAATTGTTGATGAAAGAAGTTTTTCCTCATACAAAGAAGTCAGTGTCATCCAGATAGGATTAAAAATATAAAACTATATATTTGGACATATTATACAATATTCAATTTATTATATATGATGCACATATATATCTTTATCCTGCTCTAATTTTTTGGCCTCCCAGTTCTTTTAGTTATATATTAGGTCAAGTTATCTTGCCTTTTTTTTTTTTTTTTTTTTTTTTTTTTTTTTTTTCTGGTACCAGGAATCAAACTCACGACCTTGTGCTTGCCAGGCAGGGGCTGTGCTGCTGAGCTAAATCCCCAGCCCCTATCTTGCCTTCATTTTGACAACACCATTCATGTCCCTTGTGCTTCTTCTCAAATGACTATGAAGAAAAAGTAGTTGCTTTCTTTATTTCTCTGTGCAAAGATAGTTGCATGGGGGTGACATCTCAAGGTTCCAAGATCAAGTACAATTTAGCATTAACATGAACGTGTACTATAAATCTAGAACCAAGAGTCTAGAACAAGGTATAATCCAGAATCATTTTCATTTCAGAGTATAATGAGCAGAAATAGCCAAGATAGTATACCGCCCTGCAGTGTAGCTTCAGGGCTCACTAGAAAAATAACCAAGAAAACACCTAACTTACATAGTCATTCCTGGAAGAATCTCAAGATCATAGCAGATTATGGTTGGAAGTCTGCCAGAGAATATTAGCTATCAAGTCAAAGAGCAAGGTCCAAAATCCAGATAGTCCAAAAGGAGTGTGTTCCAGAAGTGGAAACAATCTCAAAGTGATAACACATAGATGATGTTAATGCCACAGCCACTTGAAAGTTAAGAAAATCAATCACGTGTAGAAAGGAGTAACAGGTCAATCCTCAGGCTGTTACATCTGAGCAAGTAGGTTTCATATCTAATGTTTTTCAAATCTAATGTTTTCAAATCTAATGGTTCGTTTCTTTCATGTGGTTTGGCAGGATCTCCAAGATACATATTTACAGCTGAAGAGCCACATTCCCACAAATATGGAACACAAATACAGTGGCAGAGGCTAGACAGTACTAGCTGGAGAGTGGACAGGAAAGGCCCTTATTTCTCTAGCACCTAAGTTACAAATGGCAAATTGCTCAGAGCAGGTGCAAGAAAAAGGGTAGAAGGGAAAGTGTGGGTTGTTTAGGAGCAGCATCCAGTTTTGCTATCTACTGAATAAACGTATAGTATTTTTCACCTTTAAGAATTATCTTCCTGAATTTCAATTCCACCTATTTCAGAGTAAATGGTACTGGATTAGACCTCCTACTTGCCAACAATGCACAAAATATGTGAGACTACTGTTTCCAGGCATTAAACAATAAGCAGGTAAGACTATGGTTCCAGAGAAAACTGAGCTCATGTTCTGAGCCTCCTTACCACCTCAAGAAAAAAAAAAATGGAAAGCAGAATGTCTTACCACCTCAAGAAAAAAAAAAATGGAAAGCAGAATGAAATGGAAAACTAATGTCTTAGTTACTTTTCTCTTGTTGCTGAGACAAAATACCTGATGCCCAGAATTAAGGAAGGAAAGGTTTGTCTAGCTTACAGTTTGTGGAGGTTTCAGTCCATACTTAGCTGGCTCCAAGGCAGCGTGGCACATGGCAGAGGGCAACAGTTCACAGTGGCAGAATACAGCAAAAGCAACAAGCACAAAAGAGAGGAGCGGCAGCTGGAAGAGCAAGCTTCTTTCCCTTCCTTATATTGTATGCAAACTACCCGCCCCAGGGCAAGTGTAGCACTCACACCCATAATTCCAACTTGGACCATGAATCATACATAAACTTTAAGAGCCCACCCCATGAGGGCGTGAGGCTTTGCAGGGACATGCAGACACAAACCATAACACATACAGTGATAATTTAGTGCATTTCTTAAATGTAAATGAACCTCACATTTCTGTGATTATACTTATTTGATCATGATATATTGTCCTGTTGTAGTCAGGGTTTACAAGAAAAAGATTTAATACAGGACACAAAATTTATAGGATTATTTTATAATTATAGTATTCACCCAAATAGTCAAATGTAAGGAGTATGGGAGATCTGTCCACACACTAGAGACCCAAAGAATACAATTGAGGGCTTGGATCCCAGGGCAGTGTCCTGCATGAGTCCAGCTGAGGACCTACAGTCCACAACAATGTCTCATGCAAGTCCATACCAAAGGTCTGTGCTGGAAAGGTCAATGGTGGAATCTAGAAAGTATGTGCCAGGGGGATGAAACCTCTGTGCTGGCAGGCTGAGAGATCTGCACTGGAGACAGGAAGTGATGCTCAAGGTAGGGACCAGAGCTCCCCTCAAGAGAACCTCAGCCATACTCCACAGCAGGAAGGATCCAAGCTTCTCCGACAGTGAAAACAGCCAAGTTCATATCAGGAAAGCCAGCGTAACAAGCTTCTCCAGGAGGATCAACAGCATCATCTTCAGTTTTCCTTTTTTATGCTGTTGGCAAAAATCCTCAGGGGGCCCTTCCACACCCAGCACCACGCTCATTTGGTTCAGTTGGGTGGTATAAATTGACCATTAGTTAATCCACCACATATCTGTCTTTTACATTTCTGGATTTTCTTTGCCAATGCAGAATTTGAGAAGTGATTTCTGTATTTATGTTAAGAAGAGATGTTACTTTACATCTTTTTTTTTTCTTTCTTGGTCAGACTTAATATTAGACATGCTGACCTCTATTCTTTTGGTATAACTGTTACTTCTTCCTTGGATAGAATTAATCAGTGGAATCAGATGGGCCTGGAATTTTCTTTGTGGGAAGGTTTTTTATAATAACAAATTTATATTTATTTTATGTTTCATGGAATTAGTCAAATTTATCTACATTATCAAACTTATCAACACACCACTGTTTATACTATTCCCTTATTATCTCAAGTGTTTATTAAATCAATAGGGATAATCTTTCTTATTCCTGATTTTGGTAGGAATGACCCATACAATGGAACCTCTATCTTGATTTCTAGTGCAGTTTTCTAATAAAAAGAACTAAGGATTCTTGAAGTGGTTAACTGGAGGACAGAAGAGAAAAATATACAAGATGAGTATCTCATAGTGCCTGAGAGTGAGGCAGTTCATGCATGTGTGCACATGGGGATGCATCAGAGAGATACAGGAGCTGATTTAGAGGGTACGCAATGGCCCCAAACAGAGCATATTACCAGCAAAATAAAGGTTATAATCCAAGTATAAAAAAAAAATCCATAATAATATATATAAATAGGTAAAAAATAGTGAGTAGACAAATCTCTCCTGCAGAAGAATTGTAAATCATTTTATAAAGATAACCTGCCCTCAAGAGTTAGAGATTAACCCCTGTTCCTAAGTTAGAGTCGAACACAGTGACTTCCTTCCCAATAGTACAAAGTGGAAAGAGAGGGAAAAAAAAAGAGTATCTTTTTACTGGAGATGTTATTGGAATTCTAGACCAGGAGGTCCTGGATTCCGTGGTAGCAACAGATCAGATCTGAACATTGCCCCAAAAGATTCAAACATAGCAGAGAGACGGTGGTATAACAGGAAATGAATTTATTTCTCTGCGGCCAACACTGGGAACACAGAGGGACTAGTTCCCTGAGCACTGGCTTTGAGGTGCTGATAATAGTTTCAGGGTTATGTAGGAGAGAAATAAGAACAGGGACGAAGCAGCATGTGTAAGTAAGCAATCTCAGTCACTGTGGGGAAGTTGATCACTGTCTCTCATGATGCATTCCTGAGTTGGAACCAGCAGACCACGGCTGAAATCTCTACGGGCTGTGAGCCAAAATAAACCTCTCTTCCTTCAGACTGTGGGTGTCAGGGGCTGTGCCTCAACAATGAGATAGTGCCTGAGACGAAACCATATCCACACCAGTGCACTAATGGTGACAACAACATCAAAAAACAATTGAGGGATAGTCTTTTTTTTTTTTCCCTTCGGTACCAGGAATCGAACTTGTGACCTTGTGCTTGTCAGGCAGGCGCTGTGCCGCTGAGCTAAATCCCTAGCCCCTGGAGGGATATTCTTCAAAATACCTGAGAAGTGCTCCCGAAAGCTCTCAAGGTCATCAGAAACAAAGAAAGCCTGAAAAATCATAACAATCAATGGACCTGAGGAGACACAATGACTAAATGTAATGTGACAGGATAGAGGGAATCTTGAGACAGAAAAAGGATATTAGGAAAAGAAAACGAACAAGGAAATCAGAATTGCATACTCACTTCACCAGAAGGAAGGAAGGAAGGAAGGAAGGAAGGAAGGAAGGAAGGAAGGAAGGAAGGGAGGGAGGAAGAGAAAGAAAGAAAGAAAGAAAGAAAGAAAGAAAGAAAGAAAGAAAGAAAGAAAGAAAGAAAGAAAAAAAGAAAGAAAGAAAGAAAGAAAGAAAGAAAGAAAGAAAGAAAAAGAAAAGGCCAAGAAATGGAAAAATATGACTTTTGACAAACCACCCAAAGTAATTTGATGAAGAAATTATAATCCTCCCTACCAAAGAGTCTAGAAAAACTAGCTATCCTTCTGGAAGAAAACATTAACTTGAGACTTACTTCAAACCATATGTAATTGACTCAAATAAATCATGGGCTTAAACACAAAAGCTGAATTATAAAATTTTCATGAGAAAACGCAGGGAAAAAATTGAAGTGACAGTGGGATAGGCAAAATATTTCTAAACAGGCTAGAAAATCACAAACTGTAAAAGAAAAATCATTAAATTGGACTTTATCAAAATTAAAACTATGGTCTTCAAAAGACTCTATTAATAAACATTAAAAAAAGACACAGGCTGAGAAAAAGTATTTACTGAACACAAATCTAACAAAGGATTTTTATCCAGACTACCAAGAATTCTTTTAATACCTAGTAAAAAACATCCAATTTAAAATTAGACAAAAATGGTTTTTAAAAAACGCGGTGAACATATAGGAATTTCCGATAAGCACTTGAAAAGATACTCAGTGTCTTTAGCCATCAAGGAATTCAAAACCACAATGGTATATTACTACATACCCACTTGAATGACTAAAAATAAAAAAAAACTCACAATATCAACTGTTAAACATGACACAAAACAAGTGGAATATCACTGGTGGGAATATAAAATACACTCATTTGAGTAAATATTCTAGCAGTCTCTCATAAAGTTCAATACATGGTTAATATATATGCTTATATGACCCAAACTTTTGTACCCACGAGAAATGAAATGCAATCCATACAAAGATTTGTGCATGGGTGTTCTTAATGAGTTTATTAATAATAGTCCGAGCTTCAAACAATTCAAACAGCCCATCAACAAGTAATATATATCTTTATCTATAATGTAGAATATAAGTCAGTAATATAAAAGAATAAACTGCTGCTAAGTAAAACAGGAATGAATCAAAAAAATTATGTTTTTGATTAGGCTAGAATTCTTTTGCTTGACTCAGGTGGAAATCATGCTAGGGCAAAGTGAAGCTCCGCTAGCAGTCCTGATATCACCGGATAGCACCAGTGTTATGGTTTGTGTCTAGATGTCCCCTCCCCACCCCCGTGCCTCAAATGGTTTTGGGACTTTTTCAGGGTGGCTGAATCTAGAGTTCATGATGCTGGGATTAAGGGTGTGTGACTAGTAAATCAGCCCATTGGTTGGTTTCGCATAGTTCTGGCTAGGATTAAGGGTGTGAATGTGACACTCCACCTAGGGCGGGTAGCCTGCATACACTGTAAGGGACAGAAAGAGTCCTCTCCCCTCTCCCTTCTTGTTTTTGCTTCCTTGTGAGCCCCATGAACTGTTCTCTGCCATGTGCCACCCTGCCTTGGAGCCAGTCAATTATGGATGAAACCTTTACAAACTTTGAGCTAAATAAACCTATCCCCCTTTAACTTTGGGTGTTGGATATTTTATCCCAGCAACAAGAAAAGTAACTAAGACAACTGGATAATGCTCGATGTCAGCATTAAGCACAGCCGGTTGCTGGTTACTGCCACCACTGGCCATCACTGACTAATGCCAACTTGTGCCAGCCACCAGAGGTTAACTCCACTGGGTGCTGGTCTCTGCTGCTGGCCTTTGTTGGTCACTCCTTTCTGGAGCTGTTTGGTGATAATGGCTCTGAATGTTTCTTGCTCTTTCTTTTGAAAAGACCACTCTGTCTACGCTACTCAGAATAAAAAATCCCAAGTAGACTTACAGGAGTTTTGGAGCCTGAGAAATGAATCACAAACAGTTTGATAGGAATACCAAAGCAAGTCTTTATGTGAACCAGGCCTGTGCTGCAGCGCAGGGTGGTCAGTACATAGGAGAGAGCTCTGCTGGACTAACCCGCGAAGTGGCTGGGGAGTGCTGCTTCCACAGCAACTGCAAGTCTGTGTCAGGGAGGGGCGGGGCCAAACCCAAGGAATCTTGTGGAAGGCTTGCTGTGAGGATTGAGTATGCAAATAAGGGACCCAGATCTCTCTCTCCCTGATCTTAACCACCCCAGAGTGCCTCCTCCCTTCTTCAAAAGTCGGGTCTAAGGCGTGGGAGCAGGAGAGGGTCATCACACTGACTGGATGGCTGCAGTTAGAGGAGCAGCTTGACAAGAGAGTGGCAGCTGGATAAGCAGGGAGGACACTGCTAGATGGACAGGGAGGACACTGAAGCAGGTCATTCCAGCCCAGGGAGAGGTGGCATGAAGGGGAGCAAAGGGAGGTGAGAAGGAGGGACATGGCGGCCCCCTCTCCCCTCCAGCAGGCACAGGAAAAATGAGAAGGTCAAGTTCTTATCTGTCCCAGTGATGTCAAAAGAAGCCAGTGTACAGGCTGGACCTAGAGATATAAAGTTATGCTTCAGCAACAGATAGACACACAGATATAGTTTAAACCCAGGATATTTCTTTAGATTCCTCCCAACAGAAACAGGAAAAAATAGAAATGCAAAATTTAGAGTTGGAAACATGAAGCTAAACCAACAAAGGAGACTGAGAAGGAGCAGCAACCAAGATGCACAGGCACAGAGCTAAGAATGACGTCAATGGAGGTAGTGGGAGGAACTGGGTATTTATAAACGACATGGAAAATCCCCCAAGGAAAGATTAAAGGTTGACCATGACATTGAGCTGTGGAAAGTCATTGATGACCTTGACTGGGGCAATTTCAGTGAAGTGATGACATGAAAGCTGAACATAATGATTTAGAGAAAAATGGAAGGAAAGAAATGAAAGACAGAGTAGATATAACTCTTCCAAGTTTTGACGTAAAGAGGAACAGAGAGTGGAACAACTGAGAGGTAATATGGCACCAAGAAAATATATATATATTGTATGTACAATATAATATATGTTATATATTATATATGTTTGTATATATTATATGTTTATATTTTATGTAAACGTATATATAGACATATATTATATATATATATATATATTTTGTTTGTTTGTTTGTTTTGTTTTTTGAGACAGGGTCTCACCATGCAGTTCAGGCTGGCCTTCAGCTCACTTTGTAGCTCAGGCTGGCCTCGAACTCACAATGATCCTCCTGCCTCAGCCTCCTGAGTGCTGGGTTTACAGGCATGCACCACCACAGCTAGCTCTATATAATATATATTTTTTTCTTTTTGAGACAGGATCTCACTACATAGTTCAGGCTGGCCTTGAACTCATTGTGTAACCCAGGATGGCCTCAAACTTGTGGCAATCCTCCTGCCTCAGCCTCCTGAGTGCTGAGATAACAGGCATGTGCTACCACGCCCGACTAAGAAAAAATATTTTTAAAATCAGCTTCATCAAAGCATAATTTATGCACAATAAAATACTCATATTTTAGGTGTGCTCTTCTATGGGTTTTCACAAGTGTACCTGCCTTATGAGCACCACTGTAATAAGGGGTGTAGTATATAAGAAAATAATATATTTTCTTAGCCAGGCATGGTAGCACATGCCTGTTATCTCGGCACTCAGGAGGCTGAGGCAGGAGGATTGCCGCAAGTTTGAGGCCATCCTGGGTTACACAGTGAGTTCAAGGCCAGCCTGAACTATGTAGTGAGATCCTGTCTCAAAAAGAAAAAAAAAATATTATATAGAGCTGGCTGTGGTGGCGCATGCCTGTAATCCCAGCACTCAGGAGGCTGAGATGAACTCCCCAGAATATATGCTCCAGGAGGATAATGTCTTTAATTTACTCCCAAAACCCCAATCAGTGTTCTTCCTACAGTAGGTGTTCAGTAACTATTAGTTGAAAGAATAAATGAACTGAAGGAACTCACCCCCAGACTTGAGAGTCAAAGTAAAGTGAAAGAGCCATGATTATAATTCCAGGTGCTAAAAATGGATAAATAACCTGGTTGACCAGATTTCCCTGAGATAAGGTGGGCAGAGGCACTGGAAAGTTGTGCAAGCAGTGTGTTGTCTTAGAATCCAAGACTGAGGTCAGTTCCTATGATCCTGTTAAAGGTAAAAATTATGAAGAGAAGGTCTTTCAAAAATTCTTGCACAAAAAAAATTCTTGCGCATTGAAAACCTTTCCGTTCTTACACGCTGAAAACAACATTTGAGGATTCCTGACATGAATGCAAAGCTACAGCTTCTGGACCATGACTGTTTCAGAACTAGCCCAAACCATTACTACAGTATAAGGTGTACTGGACCTTCCCTCCAAGAAAGAAAATGTGTCCAGGAAGTATGACAAAAAGTGATTTAAACTCTTCCTGTCCAAAAAATAGAGCAGACAGTTTGGAAGAACCAAAGTTAAATATAACAGCTTCAAACTGAGTGTATGTGTCCAGCCACCCACCTTCCCACTCATATGTTGAAATTTTTCTCCCCAAGTCAATAATGTTAGGAGTCATCCTCTTTGGGAGGTGATTGGGTCACAAGGGCAGAATCCTGTGAATGGGATTACTTCTCTTACAAAGAGGCCCCAGGAAGCTCCTTTGCCCCTTCCACCATGTGAGGACAAGCAAAAAGTTGTCATTCATGAAAAAGCAGGTATGGAATCAGTTACCCTCTTGACCATGGACTTCCCAGTCTCCAGAACGGTAAGAAAAAATTATTATTTATAGCTTCCTAGTTTATGCTATTTTGTTATAGATGCCTAAAGAGATGAAGATACTCATTTTAAGTGAAGGTGTATTATGTTGAAGTCCTACCCGACTGTAGATTGCAAATGCATAATAAAGAGACTTAGGCAGCAATGGTCACTAGGTGGAGCTAGAGTATAAAGAAAATAGTCACAGGCCTTTTGCGAAAACAGGATTCATACTCCCAATCTACTGTGGATTCCAAGCCCTAGGAGTTCCTGCCAGAGTCCATCCCCTTTGGTAGTTTGCCGGGAAAGAATGAAACTGAAATGAACTAGTAAAGTTCTAGGAAACAGCAGGGCAAAGCAATGTGCAAGAAATCACAACAAGTGATTTTAAACTGAACCCAAAGGATTTGTTTTGCGAAGGTACAAAACTTCGAACCTTAGAAAATAAGTAGGTTAAAGGTGGATTCGTGACACTATCTAGGTTAGAAATAAAATATTAAATGTATTAAAGTTAAAGTTGAGCCAGGCATGGTGATGCACGCCTGTCATCCCAGCACTCAGGAGGCTGAGGCAGGAGGACTGCCATGAGTTCAAGGCCAGCCTGGCCTACATAGTGAGTTCAAGGTCAGCCTAAACTGCATGGTGAGACCCTGTCTCAAAAAAAATAAATAAATAAACAAACAAGCTGCGGTTTTATGTTAAGTGTATGTTTGAGAGAGACAGAGAAAACAAAATGTTTAAAAGGTCTGTAATTCCCCGGATAATTGTATGGAGTAATTACAATTTCTATACAGTTTCAGCATTGCGATGCTAATCAGATGCACTGGGCTAAATGTGTTGAATTATACTCCATGGAGGTAACCCTCTTCTGCAGCCTTTTAAGTGTTCTCCCATGCATCATCACCACAGCAAATCTCAGAGACAGGAAGGGATGATTTGCCCACCAACCGGTAAAAATGGTCATGTTGTGAGCTCCCGTCAGCTATGAAGAGCCACCTGCCCCTTTTATTTTTCATACAGGATTCGGCTGAATAAGGACACTTTTCTAGAGAGAGAGGAGCTGTGGTTTTAGAAGGCTGGTCAGGGTGTGGGTGCAGAGAGCATACGAGGGGAGCTGGGCCCACGGCTCCGTCCTTTGCTCCCCTGGGGAGGCAGAGCCGAGGTCCTGCGCTCCGTCCTCTCTCCTCCTCAGGCGGGGATGAGCAATCTCTAACACCGCGGAGCAGCCTCAGGACCTCCGTAACCGTAAAGTGGGAACGGTTGGTTGTCTTAGGATGTTCTGGCTGCTCTCATGAAGCATCTTAGACTCAGCAATTCATAACCAATAGAAACTTATTTCTTACAGTTCTAGAGGTGGAAGAGTCTAAATTCAAGGAACTAGCAGATTCCAGGTCCTCGAAAATGGAAACCTTCCCCCCTTTTCTTGCCGGTCAAGAACTCTACCACTGAGGTACATGCCACGCCCTCGACGGTCCCTCTTTCTGCATCCTGATTTGGCTGAAGGGAAGGCAGAGCGAAAGTGCTCTCTTCGCTCTCTTCTGTGTAATCTCACCCACGAGGGCACAACCTTCCTAACTTCATCACTTCCTGAAAGGTTCCCATCTCTTCATGCCATCACAATGGGGATTAAGTTTCAACATATGAATGGGGCGGGCGGGAGACCCAACGTTCAGGCCATAGCAAAGCCAAGGAGACTGTCGGCTACTCCACTGTCCTCCGTGGATGCAGACATGAACTAGGATGCAGAGCTGTATTTAACCAGGACTGAGGCTTGGCTCCATGAGTATCGAATACCGTGTGTTGAACAAGGGAGTGTAGGATCTAGTCAAGGAGGTGATGGTAATGACTCATCCCCGAATTTGGCTTGAAGAGGACCGAAAGTCACAGCCTACTGCCACTGTCCAGGGCTATAGGACACAGGCCATAATAAGACAAGGTGGAACCTTGCACAGTTGGCCTTGAACAGCAAGTAGAACTCAATCTCTAAGTCCGTGACCCAGTTTCCTCTGACTTAAACAGCTCTTGGCATTGCAGGCTCATTCTCATTCTTCAGGGTGCAGTGAAGCCTCCCCTGACCTCCCCGGCTAAGTTAGTCTCTCCCTGGTGATAACTGGGTTGCTTAAAGTGCCCGGCACTGTGCTAAGATTTCTATATACATTTTCTCATTGACCTCCATGAGATAAACAATGACTATGGAAAAACTAAATCTTAAGGTTAAATAATTTGCCCAAGTTCATGTAACCAAGTCAAGATTTGAAACTAGGTCTTTTCTGATCCTGAAATCCTTCTGTTCACCTTTTTGAAAACCAAGCAAAAGTACAATACGCTGAGATTTGCACAAGATAAAAAAGAGGAGCTGGGGGGAAAATATAATTGTAGCCAAAACTTATGTCACTGCTGTGTCATTGGCTCATGTATAAGGCATTCCACATAACTCAAAATTAAATGTGCTTTTTAATATTAGGTTCAAATTTTAAAGGAGAAAATGCAAGATGCTTCTTTAAGATCTTTCTTCTCTTTTGTGATGAAAACAGACAGGCAGATCAATGGAACACAATAGAGGATGCAGAAACAACCCCAGGCACACTCAACTGTCTGATCTTTTAACAAAGGGGCCGAAAACATAAGCTGGAGGAAAAATAGCCTTTTTAATAAATGGTGCTGGAAAAACTCACTATACACATGCAGAATGTAGAATCAAGACCCATATCTCCCATCATGTACTACACTAAAATCAAAATGGATCAAAGATCTAAATATTAAAATAAAAGAATAGGTAAACCTCTTAAAAACAAAGGTGTGGCAAGGACTTTCTGAACATAACTCCAGTTGCATAAGAAATAGCATCAAGAATCAACAAATGGGATTATATCATATTAAAAAGCTACTGCACAGCAAAGAAAAGAACAAACAGGGTGAAGAGACAACCTTCAGAATGGGAAAAAATCTTTGCCAGTTATACCTCGGGCAGAGCACTAGAATATATAAAGAATTCAGAAGAATTAGACACCCCTCAATAAAAGAGCCAGTCAAAAATGAGCAACTGAAATAGACACTTCTCAGAAGAAGTACAAAGGACTAATAAAGACACGAAAAATGTTCAACCTCTCGGTCATTAAGGAATTCAAATTAAAATAACCTTGGAAATCAACTATGGAAATCAGTATGGAGGTTCCTCAAAAAACTAAAACTAGAATTCCATTTGACCCAAGTATTCTACTTTTAGGAATCTTCCCAAAAGAGTTAAAGTGATATATGCCTCCTGTGGTGGATTGACAACTGGTGGTCAATTTATAACCCCCAGCTGAACTGAGTAAGCGTGGTGCTGGGTGTGGGAGGCCCACCTGGGGGCTGTTGCCAGCAGCATAAGAGGCAAAATGGGAGAAGAAGGGAGGCTGCTGGGAGCTGGTAGAAGCTGTTAGGAGCCTGTTGGAAGCAGAGAGAAGCTGTAAGGAGCTGTTGGTTTTCTTAGAGGAGCTCGTCACCCTGGCTTTCCTGATAAATTTGGCTGTTTTCATCCTCCAAGGAGCTCGGGACCTTGTTGGCACTGAGAATGGCTTCCGTTCACTTTGGGGAAGCTCTGGTCCTCACTTTGAGCATTGCTTCCTGGCTCCAGAGGGGAAGATGGTGCACTGCTCAGTCTCCTGGAGAAGCTTGTCACTTTGGCTTTCCTGCTGGGAACTCAGCTTCCTCATCATTGGAGAAGCCCAGGACCTCACTATTGCTGAGCACGGCTGTGGTGCTTTTCAGGTGAGCTCTGGTGGAAGCTCTTTGCACATCGCTTCCTGGTTCCAGTGCAGATCTCTCAGCCTGCTAGCACAGATCCTTCATCCCACTGGCACAGACTTTCTAGATTCCACCACTGACCTTTGGGCCTTCCCAGCATAGATCTGTGAAACAGGCCCGCATGAGACGTTGTTGTAGGCTCTGGGCCTCCAGTTGAACTTGTGGGAGGTATTGTTATGGACTCTAGGTCTTCACCTGGACTCATGCAGGACATTATCAGGGGATCCAGGCCCTCAGCTGGATTCTTGGTCTCTAATGTGTGGACAGATTTCCTGTACTCTCTTGTATATGACTCTTTGGGTGACTATTATAAATAATCTTATAAATGTGTCCTGTATTGTGTTGTTCCCCTTGCAAAATAACCCCAAACCACACCTACCCATATTTACAGCAGCAAAATTCATAATAGCTATATCTTGGAAACAGTCTATATGTGATGAATAAATAAAGATGAATAAACAGATGAATAAACAGATGAATAAATAAAGAAAATGTGGTCCTTAGGCATGATGAAGTACTGCTTAGCATAAAGAAGGATAAATTTGAGTCATTTGTAGAAAAATGAATGAACCTAGAAACTATAACGTTAAGTGAAATAAAGCAGACACATAAACTGAAATATCCCATGATTTCTCTTATATCAGAAGCCTAAAGTATAAACAAAGAGCAAAATAAAGGATAGGTATAGGAAATAAAAAGATAAAACTTCTGCAAAAGAGAAAGAGACCAAGAAATGGAGTGTAGTGGATTGATACTTGGTGGTCAACTTATAACCCCAGCTGAACTGAGTAACCGTGGCCCTGGGTGTGGGAGGCCCACCTGGGGACTGTTGCCAGCAGCATAAAAGGCAGAACTGGAGAAGGAGAAGGAGGCTGTTGGGAGCCGAGAGAGGCTGTGGGGAGCTGTTGTTTGTTTTAGAGCAGTGCATCGTGCTGGCTTTCCTGATGAACTTGGCTGTTTTCATCCTCCGAGGAGCTCGGGACCTCGCTGGCACTGAGAATAGCTCTTCTTCGGTTCACTTTGAGCGAGGTCTGGTCCTCACTCTGAGCATGGCTTCCTGGCTCCGGAAGGGAAGATGGTGCACTGCTGACCTCCTGGAAAAGCTTGCTGCATTGGCTTCCCAATGGGAACTCGGCCATCTCGATCACTGGAGGAACTCAGGACCTCACTGTTGCTGAAGATGGCTGTGGTACCTTTGGGGGGAGCTCTGGTTCTTCTGAGCATCGCTTCCTGGCTCCAGTGCAGATCCCTCAGCCTGCTAGCACAGATCCTTCATCCTGCTGGCACAGACTTTCTAGATTCCACCACTGACCTTTGGGCCTTCCCAGAGCAGATCCTTGTGAAACAGGCCTGTGTGAGTTATTGCTATGGGCTCTGGGCCTCCTGCTGGATTCATGGGAGGCATCGTTATGGGCTCTCTGCAGCTGGACACATGCAGGACATTATTTGGGGATCCAGGCCCTCAGCTGGATTCCTGCTATAGTGTGTGGACAGATTTCCTGCACTCTCTTAGGTATATCACTCTTTGGGTGACTATTATAAATAATCCTATAAAATATGTGTCCTGTATTGTATTGTTCTCCTTGCAAAAACAACCCTCACACCAACACATGGAGGAAGGAGAAAGTAAGGGAGTGGAAGAGAAAGGGATACAAAAGAGCTAAGATTTATTATGGACATGTACAGACTCCCCACAAGGAATGTAATCATAATATATGCAAACATATGCTAATAAAAAATAGACAGCTAAAAAGAAAGATCTTGCTTCTCCTTATACCTCTCTCTTCTTCCTTTCTTACTTTGTTCACAGCTTCCTCTCAGCTCCCTACCTCTTCTCTCTTTGGCCCACTCCAAACAGAAATGGAAAGGTAGAACCAGGCCCTTCTACTGTGGCCAAAGGACTGGTGTGGGCAAGCATGAGAGAGTCAGACTTAAACAAAGAAGGAGGGCAGGGAGAGAGCTCAGTGGCACAGCACTGCCTGGCAAGTGCAAGGTCTTGAGTTCAATTCTCGGTACCAACATGAATAAATAAATAAAAATAAACAAGGATAGTAGAAAGTATGAAAAGCAACAGCACACATACACACATATACACGTCTAGATCACTTATAAACACCCACAATACCAGCGCTATATATGTGTTTACGTGACCAGGAGCTGGGAAGTTAGGAGTGGATGAGAACAAAGCCAAAAGAAAGTGACCCACTTGTAAAAGAAATGGAATGTGGTGAAATTGAGGCGCTGCTTCTTACATTAGTATTGGGACAAAAATATGATTCAAGTTCAGTTGTTCTTTTAATAATATGAATGCAGCCGGGTGTGGTGGTACATGTCTGTAATCCCAGCACTCAGGAGGCCAAGGCAGGAGGATTGCCATGAGCTCAAGGCCAGGCTGGGTTACATAAGCAAGTTTAAGGCCAGCCTGGACTACACAGTAAGACTCTGTTTCCAAAAAAAAAAAAAGAATTAAAACTGACACTAAGCCACGCACAGTGGTGTTCACCTCTAGGAGACTGAGCCTAGAGGATTGTTTAAACCAAAGAGCTGTGTGCCAGCCTGAGCAACATGGCAACACAGTGAAATCCTACATTAAAAAACAAACAAAAACAAAACAAAAGGGGGCTGGGGATTTAGCTCAGCGGCAAAAGCGCCTGCCTGGCAAGCGCAAGGTCGTGAGTTCGGTTCCCGGTACCAGAGAAAAAACCAAAAAAAAAAAAAACCAACAACTAACAAGAATAGAAGTAAAACAGCCAGGCTGAAATCTGAAGTTTCAGAAGTAATGTTCTGTTTGCCTCTCTCACCACTGCTACAGAAATGACTCAGAGGGTCCAAAAAGGAAGTCAATTATACTGCTTTCAAACCAATCAGCCTGCCCTCCTCTAGCTGTTTGAATGGGTGAAAAGAAGCCTGAAACAGAAAAATCCTTATTCGGTCTTCGCAGAAACTCCCAGGACAACTGGCTGTTTGCTTTGGGTGTGACAGAAACATGGGGAAATGTGAAGGTTTTGAATTCTTTGAGGTTCAGCGTGAGGTGTAGTCAAGCCCGGGGACCGCGGAAGGCGTGATTAGGGAGGCAGCCTGCTTTGCCTTGTTACCACCCACAGTATGTGCTGCGGCATCAAAGTCTGTAGCTCCTGCAAGGCTGGGAAGGGCCAGAGAGAGCACAAGGGCATCATTTCCTAACCACGCGCGCCTCCCACTGTTGCCTGTCTGCAGAAGTAACGTGCCATGCCTCTGACGTGCCGCCCGGGGCTGGGGTGTCCTCATCAGATGCAAAGTGGCACAGGCAGAAAGAGCTTTCTGTTCTCCGCCCACGGTCCACAGGAAGGTCACTCACTCCCCAGAGTCCAACGCGAGCAAAGGCGATTTCTCAAAATCACAATTTAAAAAATTGTGTTTGTTACAGGAAAAGAAATGGCTGGCGCTCTCTCCCTCTCTCTCCCTCTTTCTCTCCCTCTTTCCCTCCCTCCCTCTCTCCTACCCCGCTCCGCCCCCCCCCCATCAAGCCCAGGTCCTCGTGCTTACTAGCCAGCACTCTGCCACTGAGCTGCACTCCCTGCCCCCCTTCTTTCCGGTTCTCATTTAACTGATCTCTCTCCCAACCACAGGAAGACGTCTCTATTTTTTATTTTAGTACATGTTTGCAGTACTAATGATTACATCCGTGGGGGACTGCACTTACGGAACACACCTTAAATCCTTTTTCATCCCTACTTCCCCATCCCTCCCTGCTCTTTTCTTTTATTCCCTTCCCATTTGAAGAAGCTCTATTTCCATTTTTCTTTCAATTCTTTTTAAAATCCCCTTGGTACCTCTTCCTCCACCTTCTCCATCCATCCTCTTGTGTTCCCCTTCCCAGTTGAAAAAGATCTCCCCACTTCCTATTATCTACCTATCAGGGCTGGGGAATTAGCTCAGCGGCACAGCGCCTGCCTGGCAAGCACGAGGTCGTGAGTTTGATTCCTAGTACTGGAACAAAAAAACAAAAATACTATCTATCTATCTATCTCTATATTGCTCTTTATTTATATTCCGGCTTTCTCATATAAGAGAAACCATGCAATATTTAAGTTTGTTTATATGATTTATCTCACTTAATATTATGATCTCAAAGTGCACCATTTTCTGACAAATGCCTCAAGTTTAATCCTTATTTATTGTAAAGTCGTACTCCATTGTACATAAACACTACATTTTCTTTATCCATTCATTTGTTGATGGGCATACAGTATAGGCCATTTCCAAGAATCAGCTATGATAAATTTGTGCTGCTATAAACATGGTTGTACATGTATCACGGTGTTATCATTTTAATCCTTTTGGAGAAACGTTAAGTCTGTTGGGAGATAAAATAGGTAAAACCCTTAAAGACATAGACGTCGGCAAGGACTTTCTAAACAGAACCCCTATGGTACAAGAAATAGTAGAGACTCGATCAGGTTAAAGAGCCTCTACACAAAGTAAAGAGTAAAGAGACAACCCACAGACGTGGAAAAAGTTTTGCCAGTTATTCCTCCAACAGCAAACTAACATCTAGGATATATAAAGAACTCAAAAAAATTAGACACCCAAAATGAAAGACCCAATCAAACAACAGGCAACTGAAATGAATAGACACTTCTCAGAAGAAATACAAATGGCCAATAAATTCATGAAAAAAGTTCAAAATAGCTGGCCATTATAGACATGCAAATTAAAACATTATGCTAAAAAGAATTGCTATCATTAAGAAATCAAGTAATAACAAATGCTGGTGAGGCCGTGGGGGAAAAGGAACCCTTCTATATTATTGGTGGCAATGTAAACTAGTATAATCACGATAGTAATCAGAATGGAGATTCCAAAAAGAACTAAAACAAGAAATTCCATTTGATCCTATTTTTTTTCTTTTAAGAGCTAGTCACCTGGCTTTTCAAAGATTAAAATTGGACCCATATCTTTCACCATGCAGTAAACTAAAGTCTAAATGGATCAAAGATCTAAATATTAAAATATAAACATTAAATCTGCTGGAAGATAGAATCAGGAGAACTCTGGAAGACATAGATGTAGTCAAAGACTTTATGAACAAAACCCTGATAACACAGGAACTATCACAAACAATTAAGAACCAGGATCTCATCTCATTAAAAAGCTTTTGCACAGCCAGAGAAACCACCAACAGAGTGAAGAGACAACTCACAGTGTGGGGAAAAATGTTTGCCCGCTGTTCCTCAAACAAAGGATTACTATCGAGAACATATAAAGAACTAAAAAAAAAAAAAATAGATCCGCTATAATTTAAAGAGCCAATCCAAAAATGGGCCTAGGAGGTGAATACACACTTCTCAGATGAAGAAATACAAACAGCAAATAAATATATGAAAAAATATTCAATATTACTGATAAAAACATGCAAATTAAAATAACACTGAGAGTCCATCTCATCCCAGAAAAAATAACTATTATCAAGAAATCAACCAATAACAAGTGCTGACAGGGCTGTGGGGGAAAAGGAACCCTTCTCCACTGTTGGTGGGAGGGTAGTTTGCTGCAACCACCATGAAAATGAATGTGGAGATTCATAAAAAAACTAGGACTAGAGATTCCATTTAACTCAGCCATTCCTCTTCTGAGTATCTTCCTGAAAGAATTAAAAGCATCACACCACAGCAATATATACAGATCCATGTTTATAGCAGCAGTTTGTAACAGGCAAATCTTAGAAACAGCCCAAATGCCCATCAACTGGTGAATGCATAAAAAAGATGTGTGTGTGTGTGTGTGTTGGGGGGGTGTTATACAATGGAGTACTACTCTGCCATAAAGAAGGATATGCTCGAGACATTTCTAGGAAAATGGTTGCACCTTGAGACCATACTCTTAAGTGACACACATGGGTAAATACCACGTTGTTTTTCTGGTGTGAGAAACCAAAAGTGTAAATAAGGACCAAAATGTATATAGGTATTATGAAATAGGAAGAAAATGTTCAGATGGGGAGGGGAACAAGGGACAGGGAGGAGAAAGGAAAGAAAGAAAAAGTAAAAAAAAAAAAAAGAGAAAACAAGGAAACAAACTGTAAGTGGGGAGGGGAGGAGGGGTTGAAGGGAGGGTAGGGGAATGGGGAAAAAACAAATTATATCATGTAGAGGTACAAATTCTCTGTGATGAATGTGATCATTATGTACATATAAAATTTACATTTTATCTAAATCCATAAAATCTGATTTTAAAAAAGAGCTAGTCACCTCTGCCAGGCATGGCACACACCTGTAATCCCAGCACTCGGGAGGCTAAGGCAGGAGGATAGTTGCGAGTTCAAGATCAGCCTGGGCTACAAAGTGAGCTCAAGCCCAGCCTGAACTGCATAGCAAGACCCTGTCTCAAAAAAGACAAACAAACAAAAAATAAATAAATACATAAATTCAGTTGGATCAAAGATTTAAATACATAAAATGAGAGCCAAAGGTACTAGAAAAAAATGTACAAAGGATGACCATTAAATATGATGGATTAGCTGGGTGTGGTGGCACATGCCTATAATCTCAGTACTCAAGAGGCTGAGACAGGAGGATCACCATGAATTTGAGGCCAGCCTGGGCTACATAAGCAAGTTCAAGGCCAGCCTGGGCTACATAGTGAGACTCTGTCTCAACAAAAGAAAAAGAAAAGCTGGATTGACCATATACTTTTATCTTCTCTCCCTGGTGATGAGCTAAAGCCTGCCTCCCAGAGATGTACCTACATCCTAATCCCCAGGATCTGTTATCTTTTATGGCAGACTTTGATTAAGTTAAGGATCTTGAGGTGGGGAGATTATCCTGGAATGGGCTCTCGGTGCAATCACAAGTATCCTTAGAGGAAAGAGTTAAAATAGATTTGACCCAGATGAGAGGAGCAAGCAACGAGACCATGAGGCAGAAACTGGAGTGATACAACCACATACCAAGAATGCCAGCAACCTCCGGAAGCTGCAAGAGGCAGGGCCAAGACCGTCCCCTAAGGCACTGGAGGGAATGTGGCCTGCTAGTACCTGCATTTGGAGGTAGTGAAACTGATTGCGGGCTTCTGCCTTATGGAACTATGACACAGTAAATTTCTGTTGCTTTATGTCACTAATTTTGTGGTAATTTGTACAGCAGCCCTGAGGATCTATTATGCCACCCAAGTCACCCACCCTCCACTGAAGCAGCAGTTAAGGGTGGGGAAAATGACCTAATTCATGATAAATGGCAAAATATAAATTTGATAGATACTTAGAAGACGGAAAATGAATGACTGGAAACCAACTCACTTATCATAGCAAACATAATTAGAAGCCAAGAGCTGGAGGGAGGGATGGGAAGGAGACATGGGTCGGTTCTCCCTGGGGAGCAGACAAAGGCTCACCAAGCAGGGGAGCAGTGAGTACGTGGGGGCAGAAACTGGGGGTCACTTGGAAGTATGAACATGGACCTTGGTTCCCCTGTCCCTTGAGTCCTTCTCTGATACTGGTGTGCCCTGCTCTAAATGCATCCCTGGCCCTCACCCGGAGTCCATGCCTCAACCACCCCACCACCACCCGAGCTGCACACACTCGTTCAGCTCATCAGCTCCTTCAGTTGGAAAGAACTGTCCTGGATTCTTCCTGAAGGCAAGGGGCTGGAGAAATGCCATGCTGGGCCAGCTACAGGCTTCCTGCATCTGCTCTGCACCGGGCAAGGAAGTCATGCTTTTTAATGGTGCCACAGCAGTCTCTGCCACAGGCTGAGAAGCACATTAGCCTAAAATTTCAGAGCACTGGGAATCCCGACAACATCCTAAAATTGTCCAGAGTGAAAATCCAGGTCACAAAATGCCTCCAGACCAGCAGTCTTGCTGGCACCAGACTTTTCAGTAGAATACAGGATTCTAGATAGAGCAACACTCTTGAAATTCTGAGAAAAACTATCTTGCAACAGTAATATCTACTGTACCTAGCAAGCAACAGTCACAGAAAGCTTTGGAAGCATGAAAAAGAAACATCTAGGGAGAAGAGCACTGTGTCTGAGGATTTGAGGGAAAATTATTACCAAGAGTTTGCCAAATCTGTCGAAGTTCTTGGGGGGAAAAAGTGCTTCTATGTAGAGAATTAAGCAATTGGCCAACTATGAAGAGGATTAATATTTTTAAAAATTCTAGGGGCTGGGGATTTAGCTCAGCGGCAAAAGCGCCTGCCTGGCAAGCGCAAGGTTGTGAGTTCGGTTCCCAGTACCGGAGAAAAACCAAAAAAATAAAAAAATAAAAAAAAAATAAAAATTCTAACTGGGCATCGTGGCACATGCCTGTAATCCCAGTACTCAGGAGGCTGAGGCAGGAGGATCGTTGTGAGTTTGAGACCAACCTGGGCTACAAAGTGAGCTCAAGGTGAGCCTGAACTGCATAGCGAGACCCTGTCTCAAAAAGACAAAAAATAAATAAACTGAAAATAAACACTTTTTATGTTTATAATTATAAATTGATAAATTATGGTTGTATATATTTATGGAGAACAAAGCACTGTTATAATTTAGTAATACATACAAAAAATGAGCAATTCACATATCTGTAATGTCAAATGCTTAAGTGTACTCTCAGTGATTTTAAAATTTTCAACACATTAATAGTTACTATGTTCACCACATTGTGAAATATATCTCAAAAGTTAAAAAAGAAAATTTCATTACTTCTAGTTGTGGCTTTGTGTCCTTTGACCACTATCTCCCTGTTCCCCTCACCCTGGACCAGCACTCACTACTGCCAGGAAAAGCAGATTCTACAAGAAAGAAGACATGATTATGATATAGTATTTGGCTTAGTGGGGAACAGTATTTGGTAGACACAATAATGTAAACACAAGGTTTTGACTTAATATTTGATATAACCATGCTAGAAGGCATGAGGGAAGTCAAGGGAGGAGTGTTGGAGTTTGATGTCAAAAGCCTCAATAATTTACTTTCTAGGGTCACAGTATATATGTTTATTTTACATGCGTGCAAAGACTGACGTCCAAAGTCATTACACCACTGAACAAGAAAGAGCAAAAACTGAAGCTAAGTACATATCAGCTGAAGACTGGAATATAATGCTGAAAACAGAATAAAACAAAAGGAAAGTCAAGACTCATGGGTCAAGAATGCTGTACCTGTGGGGAAAAATGAATATGCAAATCAATACAGCCGCACATGAATTAGCATTGAATCCAGGGTCTGCACGGACTATTTCTGGAAAGACTGGCTCTGTAGAGGAGAATTGTGGCCACAGGAAGTACAAAACCTACTTTTCACCATATATCAGTTTGTCATTTAAAGTTTTATACTAGTGAATGTATTACCTATGTATTCAAATGAATAACTTTTAAAGAGAAAACAACTTGGTGAGAGAACCACAAAACATAGAATTAACCTCCTTAATATCTCAGCTTAATAGATCAATCTTCAAATCTCACCTCAGTATTTTTAGGCTTTTTCCTTTAGGTGGCAGCAAGTGCTTTTTTTTTGGGAGGAAGGGGTAATATTCAGCTGACCAGCCTTTAAGATCAAATCATTAATATTGTTCTGATGTCTTGGTTTTCCTTTTCATAATAAAATAGTGGTACCTCGGTTCACAAATGCTTTGTCTATAGATAATTTGGTTCCCAAACAGAAGCTTTTGGCAAAATTTTGTTTTGCCTATGAACACTGCATCAGGTGCTGAACACAACAGGCAGCCATCTTTCCTTCCTGAACCGGAATGCAGCCATCTTTCTGTCTTGAACCGGAAGGCAGCCATCTTTCCCTCCTGAACTGGAACGCGGCCATCTTTCCTGCACAAATGGGAATGTGGCTGTCTCTTTCAGAATCCAGGAATAAACTAAGTTCATGAACCATGGTACCACTGCATGTCTTCAAATGTTAAGGATACATTTATAAAATATATGGGGCAGAAATGTTCCTGAGTATTATTATACAATAAAATGAAACAAAAGAATTACAAAGTCAAGCAATACCAAGTATTTACCAAACTGTTAATCATTATGTCCATTCAGGCATGGTGACGCACGCCTATAATCCCAGCACTCAAGAGACTGAAGCAGGAGAAGGATTGTTGCAAGTTAGAGACCAGCCTGTGTTACAAAGTGAGCTCAAGGCCAGTGTGAACTGCATAGTGAGACTCTGTCTCAAAAAGAAAAAAAAAGTCATTATGTCTAGGTGGTAGAACAATAAATAGGTGCATTTGTTTTGCTCTTTGTGCTTCTCCAAATTTTCTATAATAAATGTGGTATTTTTAAACATTTTGTTTATTTTTCAGTCCCAGTTTTTGCCACTGGAGCCTTCTTAGGCCCTGGATAATGGAAGATGGACTTAAGTTTTATCTGGCACCCAAGTAGTCATGATACAACCAAGTCCTTCAACGTTTTTGTATGAATTCTTCTTTTTATTAATGTATGTTTGCTATGTGTAATGAACACACTTATCATGAGGAGTTAGTACCTCTATATATCTCATCTTAATCATCTTCATTAATTCCTTACCTATGAAATGAAAATGATAGAAACTTATGAAATTTACCACAAATCAAATAAAACTTATAGTTCAGGCTTCTTCCCACCACTTGCACCAATCCTGTTCTAAGCCTTACATCTAATTCTAAATTTATGATTTTGTTTTCTTTTTCTTCAGGACACCCACAAATTATCCAGTTTCAAAGTCCACCAGACCTAGAGTCTCCATGACAGAGCACACCAAAATACTCTGACAGTTTTTAAAATATTCTTGAGTGAGGTAATCTAATCCATGATGTGAAAGGGTATTTGTGGGGTAAGCTATAAGCTCCCCATTATCTAACTCCCAGACAGGGGACTGAGTTCACACACTTTTGTATTCTCTGTTGTCTACTCCCATATCTGCTACTCTTCAAGTGTTGAAAATCATTTATAGAACTGAAAAATCATATGGAGATATAAAATCCTCCCCATTTCCTCATTCATAGAGTAGTTGAGGGCAAGTCCTTACAGAGCTATTGCTGGTGGCTAGCAGAAAGGTATTCCTATGGGTTATAAAGAGGCCACAGAAAAGTTCCCCATTCCCAGAAGAGTTTTGGGGACAGGTATGCAGATCCTGCCAAGGCACCACAGGGTACAGAGGGGGTTGACCATGAGCTAGGCCAATGATGGCGAACATTTTAGAGCTCTCAATGATCCAGACAGCCTGCTGTAGCACACGTGCCATAGTTTCACCACCACTGCTAGACTGAGGAAAAAGACTTCACTTTCTCTTTTGGAAAAGATGTATCACCATGTTTATCTATGAGACTAAGAAGAAAACAAATAAGCATGACTTATAAATCCCTCAGTCAAAAATGCAAAGGATCACGGAACAACCAATGAGAGTGAGAATTTCAAAAACCAGGTGCCACGTGATTCTGCCGTCCCACCTCCAGCTATACACCAGGAATAAATGAAAACAGGGATTTGAACAGATGTTTGCACACCCATGGTCCCAGCAGTGTTATTCACACTAGCCTCAGGCGAAAGGAACCAAGTGCATGGACAGAAGGAATAAACACAATGCGACATGTACAGACAATGGAATATTCAGTCTTTAAAAAGAAGACATTTTGACACATGCTACGAGAACCTTACAGACACTGTGCTAGGTGAAATAAGCTAGTCACAATGCAACAAATACGATAGTGTTCCACATATAGGAGGTTGCTAGCATGGGACATGCATGCAGAGACTGGAATAGTAGTTGTTGTGATCTGGGTGGATACAGTTTAAAGGATACCAAGTGTAAATATTACAAAGCAGAAAGAATTCTAGAGATGGGTAGTGGTGATGGTTGCACAACAATGTCAATCAGTGTCACTGAACTCTACACATAAAATGGTTAACATGGGAGATTCTATGTTATGTGTACTTTACTGCAATAAAAAAGATACCAAAGAGGGCTGGGGATGTGGCTCAGTGGTAGATCTCTTGACCTGCATGCACCAGGTCTAGGGGGGAGGGGTAAGGGGAAGGAGGGAGGGGGAGGCAGGAGGGAAGGGAGGGAAAGAAGAGAGGGAGAGGGGGGAGAGACAGAGAAAGAGAAAGAAGGAAAAGGAAGACTATCCAGATGGAACCAGGAAGTAATGAATATTTTACCAAGTATCTTACCGAAAAGAGATCGGAGGAACTGCCCTATAATATAAGTGTAAATTATTCCCAGGTGTTAGTAATTGTTAACATTTCATAAGGTCCTTACTACATGTTAGGGACTGTACTAAGGGAATTAGATGCATTATCTTAATTTTCAAAACCATCCTATAAGGTAGGTATTATTATTTTGGTCACTTTAAGGTTAAGAAAGTTTAGAAAATTTGAAACATCGGCCCAGGGTTCATGAGTAATAAACATCAGATTTGACCTCATATTTACTGTTAAATACATTGTTCATTCAGAGTGGGAGTTCTATTTGTACAGTAAAAGTTTTGTAGGCTCTTTTATGCCTTAAACATTTCTTTAGGGAATTTCTAAAGATAGAAATCTGCCTTAGGTGCATCCAAATGACATTTATGGGCTGAGGGTAGAGGTCAGTGGTACAGAATGAGCAAGACTCTGGGTTTGAAACCCGGAAGAAAAAAAAGGTGACACTTATGCGACCAGAAGACAAGAATTGGGCAATATTTCTTACAAAATTGTGCCTAAAACAGTATCTTGGGCCCTCATGTTAACTGTGGAATTAGGATGATCAAGTGGAAGACCCAAGGGAAAGGGACTAGAAAAACTCTAGTCACAATGACCAAATCTTCCTTTTTAGGTACAAATAATTTGTGTCACTTTTAAATTTCTTTATTTTCATACTTTATGCATAATAGTAATTTAACATCATCATAAATTAGGCAAAATATTGGAACCAACCCCTCAAAAAACTAGAGTTGTATTGATAATTTACAGGAACCAATCTTCCCCTAAAGGAATAACTGGATACATTATAGTGTTTGCTTTTCAAATGCGCACATGGTTGAACACATGCGTTTAGGTGACAGCAAAGCTTCTTTAAGGAAAATGAGGCAATAACAGCAATAGGAAACAAGACAGAATAGCCGTAGCACACGAAAAGCTTTGAGAAATTTCTGAGAGATACAAAACGGGTGGGTAAATGAGCACATAGAGAAGAAACTGCAGGCCCGTGTACAAGAAATGAGCATGTGTCTTCCCAAGGGAGCCCAGAAAGGCTCCACACTCAGTCAACAAAGCCACGATGGGCTGTGCGGCAATTATCAGTGGTCTCATTACAGACCTGGATTCAGTGCCCTGGGACAGCTGGGCCCCTTTCCTAAGACCTGTGTAAACAGAACTTGGCAGCTGAGCCTTTCGCCCTCTGGCTAAAAGCCAGGGCACTGCCCCTTGGGAAGCAAGCCATCAGTCCAGACACTGTTCCTCGTGAGGGTCCTCTGGGACTCTCCGCAACAAGAGATGCAGAGGAAACTCTGAATCTCTAACGGTAAGCTCAAAGGTGAAACAATTCAACAGATTCAAAATGCATCTCCTTCACCTGTGCTCCTCAGAATTCCTACCTTGCTTGCCTGCTCTTTTTTATCTTTAATTGACATATAGTAATTGTGTGAGCTGATGTGGTTGCGTATGCCTGTAATCTCAGAACTCCGGGAGGCTGAGGCAGGAGGATTGAAAGTTTAAACCCAGCTTGGGCAATTTAGTGATTCAGTGAGACCTTGTCTCACAATAAAATTTTAAAAGTCTTTGGATGTAGCTCAGTGCAAAGGCCCTAGGTTTAATCCCCAGTACTGCACCTAGTTATGTGGAACAGGGAAATAAGTCAATATAGGTAAATAATGTGTAAATAACAAGTCAGGGTAATTAGAATTTTCATCTTCATCTTCTTACCATTTATGTTTGGGGCTTTTGAACACCTCACTCCTAGTTCTTTATAAAATATATAATAGAAACATATTTCATAAATTATTATAATACCAACTGTATCTTGGTACACATTGCCCAACCTCCCTCTATGTCTCTCCCCTCCCTACCCTGTAGTGATCACTATTATTTCCTCCCCTTTGAGGTCAAGATTTTTGCTCACAGGAAATCCTTTAAGGAACCTTCTTGTCCACAATTTCCACCTAATTTGCACAAAACTGTAGTCAGTTATTCTGTTTAAGGGAAAAAACTTCCCAAAGGAACAGACCTAAACAACTGTAGAGGAACCCCACAAAGATATTTATACTAAAGCAAGGTGCCTATTTTGTTTTTAATTCACCCATAAGAATGGATGACAGGGAACATTAGACTGTTGAGAAAAATATAAAAGCAAAATCTTCACACAAATAAAACATTTACTTGAAGGAAAAAAGACAATCCATGCAGAGGATCAACTAATTAACCACAAATCAACCCCATTCCCAACACCTATGTTAGCTCATTAAGAAAATGAATATTTTAAACAGTATGGACTGGGGATATAGCTCATGCCTTAGCATGTAAGAGACCCTGGGTTCAAACCTCAGTACTGTCCCCTACAAAAAAAAAAAACAGTGGAAAATGCAATTAGGATTATCAGAGGACTTTATAATTTATTACATTCTTAAGACAATGACAGTTTGCTATGAGAAGTAGCAATAGGAGAATGTAGAAGAGATCTTGGAAGTTAAAAGGAAAAGATAAGAGGAATAGCTAACAGTAGAGACATGTGTGGAAATCCATTTGGTTACATGGAAGATAAAGTAAAATGACAGAAAACATAACAGAAAAATAAGGACAAATTAAAATTACTTCTAGGAAAGCTAATATTATAAAAATATGATTAAAAATGTTATTTTAGAAGGTATGAGGAACTAAGAAAATAATCCAAAAATAATAAAATTTCTGACTCTAAAGTGCTTTTAGATTAGAAAATCCCATCAATTACTAAGCAAGAGGAAGGAAATACACACACACACACACACACACACACACACACACACACACACACACCTCAGGATATACTGGTGAAATTTTAGAACTTTAAGAAGAAAATTACAGATTACAAAAAAGAACAGCTGGGCATTGTGGTGCCTGCCTGTAATCCCAGCATTTGGCAGGCTGAGGTAGGAGGGTCGCCATGAATTTGAGGCCAGCCTGAAACCAAAAATTAAATAGTAAATAAATACATACATAAAAATAAAAAATAGAACAATAATTATATTGCCATCCAATTTCTCTTAAGCAATTCTAATCACTAGAAGAGAATTCATTAATAAAACAAAACAAGAGCCTATATGGTGTGCTGCATTTGTCCTATACCTTTGGAGTAAATCAGTGAGTTAAACACACAAAAATCATGGCCTCATAGCTTTTACACTCTTTATTTTTTTTTAATTTTATTTATTTATTTATTTTGTCTTTTTGAGACAGAATCTCTCTGCAGTTCAGGCTGGCCTTGAGTTCACTTTGTAGCCCAGGCTGGTCTCAAACTCGCAATGATCAAGTAAACATAACAGTGAAACCAAGGGGGCTGGGGATTTAGCTCAGCAGCACAGCGCCTGCCTGGCAAGCGCGAGGTCATGAGTTCGATTCACGGTACCGGAAAAACAACAACAACAACAACAAAAAAAAAAAAAACAGTGAAACCGAGTTTCAAAACAGTTAGTAGAACAGTTACAATAGCTGATACACGGTGTACTGTTGTCTTCCTAGTAGTTACTCAGAATACAAGGAATAAGCATGACATCTTGTCCAAACAATATGAGCACAAAACCTTAATGGTGAAAGTGAACTTTAGTTCTTCTCAGTGAACTAAGAAAAACTAGCTGTATAACTATCTTAACTATCTTGTGTATACATATATTTTTTCTTTTTCCCTTTCTTCCTGTCCCCTTCCCCCATCACAGTTTGCCTTTTCCTTTGAACAGTTTCTTCCCAACTCATAATATCTATTGTGCATTTTGAATCTTTTTCTCATTCAGTTTCTCACACTCGTGAGACAATACCATGTTTGCACATATGGATCTGATCTATTTCACTTATGAGTATGGTCTCAAGTTGCATCTATTGACCTGCAAAAGTCTCCAGTTTGTCCTTCTTTATGGCTGAGCAGTACTAAATTGTATAAAAAAAACTTTTTAATCCATTCCTCAGTTGATGGGCATTTTGGTTGTTTATAAGACTTAGCTATTACAAATAGTGCTGCTATAAACATGGGTGCACATATATCACTGTGGTATGATGTTTTTAATTCTTATGGGACGATATCCAGAAGGGGAATAGCTGGTTACAATGGGGCCTCTAATCCTAGATTTGTAAGGAATCTCCACAGTGATTTCCACAGTGGTTTCACCAGTTCACATTCCCACCAACAGTGAAGAGGGATTCCTTTTTCCCCATAGCCCCTCCAGCATTTATTATCAATTGATTTTGTTTTGATTTGTTTTGTTTTTTGAGACTGGGTCTTGCTGTGTAGCTCAGGCTACCACTGAACTAACTATATATGTAGCCCAGGCTGGCCTCAAACTTGCAGCAGTCCTCCTACCTCAGCCTCCCGAGTACTGGGATGACAAGCATGCGTCATCATGCGCAGCTAATTGGTTAATTTTTGGATGATAGCCATTCTTTCTGGGGTGGGGTGGAAGTTCAGTTTTGTCTTAATTTGCATCTTTCAAATGATGAATGACGTTGAACATTTTTTAAATGTTTATTTGCCACTTGTATTTTTTCATTTGAGAAGTGCATATTAATCTCAGATGCCAATTTTTGGATTAGGTCTTTAAATTTGAGGAGGGGGGGTCTAATTTTTTTCAATTCTTTATATGTTCTAGATATAAGTCCTTTGTCTGTAGAACAGCTCGCTATAATTTTTTCACACTTGGTTGTCTTTTCACTCTGTTGGTGATTTCTTTTGTTGAGCAAAAACATTTTAATAAGGTGTGATCCCATTTGTTGATTCTTCATACTATTTCCCTTGTAGTCTAGGTTTTGTTCATGAAGTCTCTGTCTACACCTATGTCTTCAAGTTTTCTGCCTATTTTCTCTTTCAGTAAATTTAGTTTCATTTTTAGATCTCTGATCCATTTTTACTTTTGCTTAGTGCAAGGTGATAAACATGAGTTTAACCTTCACCATGTGGAAAGCCAATTTTTCCAGCACTATTTATTAAAGAGGCTATTTTTCTTCCAGTAAACATGTTTGGCTCCTTTGTCAAAAATAAAGTGGCTTGGCGTATGCCTGCAATCCCAGCACTTGGGAGCCTGAGGCAGGAGGATCATGGTGAGCTCAAGGCCAGCCTGGGCTACAAAGTAAGTTCCATACCAGCTCGAACTGCACAATGAGACCCTGTCTCAAAAAGACAAAAAAAAAAAAAAAAAAAGGATAAGGTGAGTGTGTTGGGGTTGTGTCTGCATCTTCTATTTTATTCCACTGGTCCTCAGGCCTGCTTTTTTTTCCAATACCATGCTGATTTTCTTGTTTTGTTTTGTCTTTTTGAGACAGAGTCTCACTATGCAGTTCAGGCTGGCCTTGGGCTCGCTTTGTAACCCAGCTGGTCTCAAACTCACAAGGATCCTCCTGCCTCAGCCTCCTGAATGCTGGGATTACAGGTGTGTGCCACCGTGCCCGGCCTTACCATGCTGATTTTATCACAGTAGTTTTGTAGTATATAGTAATTTCAGGTCTGGGGTTGTGATACCCCTTGATTTGCATTTGTTGCCAGAATTGCTTTTGCTACTCTAGGTCTTTTGTGGTTCCAAATGAATTTTAGGAGTGTTTCCTCTAGATCTGTGAGGTATGCTAATGGTATTTTGATTGGGATTGCGTTAAATCTGTATAGCAGTTTGGGGAGTATGGCCATTTTCACTATGTTGGTTCTTCCTGTCCAAGAGCGAGTGATAGCTTTCCATGTTCTTTTTTAAATAAAAGGAGGAAAACATTAGCAGACAGACAACATTTTACAAAATAGCAAAAGAACAGTACAGACAATACAGAGTTACAAACAAAGTGGTAGGAAATTAACACTGCTTGTTGAGCTTTCCATTTTCTAATGTCCTCTCCAACCTCCTTTTTTAGGGTACTGAAATTTTCACTGTATAGGTCTTTTACCTCCTTTGTTACACTGATTCCTAACTATTTCATTTCTTTAGATACTGTTATGAAGGATGTGCTTTTCCCAATTTCTCTTTCTGTGAGTTTGTTGATTATGTACAGGAATTCTATTGATTTTTTTTAGTGTTGACTTTGTATCCCACTATATTACTGAATGCAGATATTAAATCTACAAGTTTTTTGGTAGTTTTTGGGGTCCCCTATATAGATTATCATGTCATCTGCAAATAATAATTTAACTTCTTCCTTTCCTATCTTTACTCCTTTTATTTTTTTCCTCTTCTCTAATTGTTCTGGCTAAAGTTTCCAGAACTATATTGAGTAGGAGTGGTGATAGTGGACATCTTTGTCTTGTTACTGATTTTAGAGTGAAAGCTTTCAGTTTTTGACCATTGAATATGATGTTAGCTGTTTGTCGGTAGTAGATGGCTTTTACAAGATTGAGGTAAAGTGCTGGGGATATAGCACAGTGGAACAAGTGCCTGCCTGGCAAGAACAAGATCCTGAGTTTGATTCCTGAGACCAAAAAAAAAAAAAAAAAAAAAAAAAAAAAAAAAAAACCAAAAAGAAAGATTAAGATAAAGACCATTTATTCCTATTTGTTGTAGGATTTTTATCATGTATTGGTATTAGAGTTTGTCAAATGCTTTTTCTGCATCTATTGAGATGATCATCTGATTTTTGTCTTTGGTTTTGTTAATATGATGTACTACATTTATTGATTTATGTATGTTGAACCATCTCTGCATCCCTGGGATGAATCGTACTTGGTCATGGTATATAATCTTCTTGATGATGTACTGCACTCCGCCTGCCAGTATCTTACTAAAGCATTTTGTATCAATGCTCATTAGGGAAATTGGCCTGTAGTTTTCTCTCTTGGTTGCGTTCTTCTCTGGTTTTGGAATCAGGGTAATGCTTGCTTCCAGGAATGATTTTGGAAGTACTGCTTCTTTTTCCATTTTTAAAAAGAGTTTCAGCATTAGTAGCATTAGTTCTTCTGTAAATTTCTTGTAGAATTCAACAGTGAATCCATCAGGGCCTGGGCTTTTCTTTGTTGGTAAATTTTTAATTACATTTTGAATTTCATTAGCTGATATCATTTTTTAAATCTTCTTGATTTAGTTTTGGTAGTTCAATTATGTCTAGGAATCTGTCCATTTCTTCTGTGTTTTCCATCTTCTTAGAATATAGATTCTTATAGTAGGTACTGATGATCTCCTGGATTTCTGTGGGATCTGTTGTGATTTCCCCCTTTTCACTCCTAATTGCTTGAATTTGTATTTTTTCTTTCCTCTTTGTGATGAGTCTGGCTAATGGTTATCAATTTTATTTATTCTTTCAAAAAACAAACTTTTCAGTTCATTGATTATATTGTTTTCTTAGTCTCCACTGAATTAATTTCTGCTCTTATCTTTATAGTTTCCTCCCTCATAGGAACTTTGAGTTTGATTTGTTCTTTTTCTAGAAGTTTGAGGTTCAATGTTAGGTTGTTTATTTGAGCTCATTTTGTTTTCCTGATGTGAGAATTCATCACTATCAATTTCCCTGATAGGACTGCTTTTATTGCATCCCATAAGTTTTGGTAGGTTGTACTGGCATTATCATTTAATTGTGTATACTGTTTAATTTCACCTTTAATTTCCTTTATGATCCATTGGTTGTTCAGAAAGGTGTTGTTTAATTTCCACATGTTAATGTAGGTTTTGTGGTTTCCTTTGTCATTGATTTCCAGTTTCATTGTGCTATGGTCAGATAGTATGCATGGATGATTTCAGTTCCTCTACATTTACTTAAACATGTTTTGTCAGCTAATATATATGGAGAACGTCCCATGTGTAGTTGGCAACCAGGGAAGAATGTGTATTCTGATGTTTTGGAGTGGAACACTCTGTAGACATCCACCAAGTCCATTTATTCACAGGCTTGGTTTATTTATTTGTTTGTTTGTTTGTTTGTTTTGTCTTTTTGAGACAGGGTCTCACTATGCAGTTCAGGCTGGCCTTGAGCTCACTTTGTAGCCCAGGCTGTAGCCCAGGTCTCAAACTCACAACAATCCCCCTATTTTAGCCTCCCAAGTACTGGGATCACAAGCGTGTACAACCATGCCTGGCTGGCTTGGTTTAATTCTAATATTTCTTTGTTGATCTTTTGTCTAGTTGATGTATCCATTTGTGTTTTTGTTGTTGTTGTTCTTGTTGTTTTTTTTTTTTTTTTTTTTTGCTTTTCTCCAGTACCGGGAACCAAACTCACGACCTTGCGCTTGCCAGGCAGGTGCTTTGCCGCTGAGCTAAATCCCCAGCCCCAATGTATCCATTTGTGAGGTTGTGGTATGACAATCCCCCACTGCAACTGTGTTAGTGCTTATTTGGTTTCTCATGTCTGTTAATATTTGTTTTATTTAATTTGGTGGCCCTGTGTTTGGTGCATAAATATTTATGATTGTTATTGCTTTTTGTTGGAGTCTTCCCTTAACAAATATGTAGTGACCTTCTTTTGTCTCTTTTGATCAGTTTGGGCTTAAAGTTTGCATTGTCTGCAAATAGAATAACTACTCTGCTTTTTTCTGGGTTCCTGTAGCACAGAGAATTTTTTTCCATCTTTTGACTTTTAGTCTATGAATCTCTTTTTGTGTTAAATGTGTTTCTTCAATGCAGCATATTGTTGGGTGTTGTTTTTTGATCCATTCTGCCCATCTGTTTCTTTTGATTGGTGAGTTGAGACCATTAATGTTGATGGTTATAACTGACATATATTGGCTTTTGGTTTTCATATTCTTTCTCTGTGGTTTGTTCCCTGTCTTCCTGCTTTGTTTAATTGCTTGGCATGCCTGCTGGCTTCTTTCTATTGGTGTTCCTGTGTTTGCAGTCCTTGTTATTTTTCTAATATATTCTTTTGTTCTGGTACCAGGAATTGAACTCAGGACCTTGCACTTGTTGGGCGGACCCTTATGACACTGAGCTATATCCCTGACTCTAGTATATTCTTCCAAGCATTCTGTTGAGCTGGTTTGGTGATCATAAATTTCTACAGTTCTTTGTCATGGAAGTATCTTATTTCTCCATCAATTTTAAAAGATAATTCTGTGGTATACATAAATCTGAGTTGAAGATTGTTTTCCTTTAGAGCTCAAAATACTTCACTCCAAGTTCTTTTGATTTGAGGGTTAATGTTGAAAAGTCTGCTGTAATTCTGATGGGCTTTCCTTTACAGGTAATATGTTTCTTTTCTCTAACTGCTTTTAATATTTTGTTCTTGTGCTGAATTTCTGGATTCTTGATTATTATATGGCTTGGTGTAGATTTATTTTGGTCATGGCTATTTGGAGTTCTATATGTTTCATTTATTTGTATGTCAAATTCTTTATCCAAGTTTAGACAGTTTTCTACCATTATTTCTGTAAAGGGGTTTTTAATAGTTTTTGTGCCGTGTCCAGCTTTTTCAGTGATTCCAGTCAATCTTATATTGCTCTTCTTTGTTTCATCCTGTAGCCATTGAATTGATTTTTCATGGTCTCTTGCGATTTTTAAAATATCTTTCTTAGAAACTGTCAATGACTCTTTGGTTGACCAGTATTGCATGTCTATATCTGTTTTCATGAGAAGCCACTTTGAAGATATCAATATGTAATACAACCACCATTGTTAATTCCCTACCACTTTGTTTGTAACTCTGTATTGTCTGTATTGTGCTTGTGATATGTTGTAAAATGTTGTATGTCTGTTAATGTTTCCCTCCTTTTATCTTTAAAATAAAAAAAATTTAAAAAAATAAAAATATCTCTCTTTTCCTAGTCACTGGTCATGTTCCTGTCTTCTAGATCTGATATTCTATCCTTGCTTTCATTCAGTGTGCTGCATCAACTTCCAATGGAGTTTCTATTCTCTTGCATTTCTGTTAATATCTGTTTTATTGATTCCATTTCTTGTCTATGTTTGGCATCCATGTTTTCCAAATAGCTCCTCTATTTGTTTATCTGTCTGCTTTGATGTCTTTTATTTTGATAGTCACTTCTTTTTGCACCTTAGAGATTATTTTTTCTATGGCCTCTTCCACTTGTTTTTTCACTTCTGCTGCTATCATTTCAGAGAATTTCATTCATTGTCTTCCAGTTTCCTCCATCTCTTTGTGTTCTGGATTTGTCCTGGTTCAGCTGTGCATTTGGGATTGCATTTTGCTTCTTTGTCTTGTCATTTTCTATTTTCTATTTTATTTTGTTTTCTGCATTGATGCTTTTAGATTTCTAATTTTAGATAGCCTTATCACTGATGTCAAGGGTTTTCCAGGAGCTGTCTTTTCCTCCAGATGTCTCCTCTCACTGGCACTGCCCTCCTGGGGTAATGGAGGAAGGAAGGAGCATGAGCTCTTACCTTCTATGGCAGAATATCTTCAAAAATAATGGATATTACAATTAAGCCTGATCAAACTAATAGTTAAACATGAGCATGAAATGAAGACATTATTTAAAGTAGCAAACTTTAGAAAGATTACTTCTTATATAAAAGAAAGATCAAAGAAGTGTTTCAACAATTTCAAAGCAATCCAAGAAAATAAACAAGAAACAATGCCATCTGAGTGCTCTGGAGGAAATATAGATATCCAGAAAAAGGGAGGAAATAAACACAGGAAAGAAGGAGGGAAAAGAGAGAAGGAATGAAGGACATTAGACTTGAGAACTTAGAAGAATCTCTTTCAAAGTGTAAAATTTGAATTAAATCTAATTACATTTTCTTTCAAAATTTTTTTCACACTACTGAGTTGATAATTATAGCTGACAGTTGCAGACGACCTATGTGCCCAGCATTGTGCTCACTGCTTTATATGGATTATGTCCAAGTTACTTTCCTTGTTGCTGAGACAGAATTTCCAGTAACCAAAGTAAAAGAAGGAAAGGTTTATTTAGCTCCCAGTTTGTAGAGGTTTCTGTCCATATTCAGCTGGCTCCAGGGCAGGTGTATTTGCAGAGAACAGTTCATGGCAGGAAGACAACAGCAAAATCAACAACCAACTTTAACAGCATCTTTCTGCCCCTTTTAGAATCTATCTAGGCTTCTGGGATACAGATGGTGCCAAACCAATCAGTGAACTGATCACATACCCTTAATCCCAGCTTCACACAGACTAGATCCAGCCACCTCTGAAAAGTCTGCACCCTCCATGACTGCATGAGGCTTTGTGGATGGGAATCCAGGCAGAAATCACAACAGATTATTATTTTAATCCTCAGAAGGCTTCCTTATAATTAGAGCAGAATATAAATATTAAAATCATGAATGTGTAGGTGAACACACACATTCTGTAGATGTAACTGAGAGGTGGACCCTCTTATACAATGGGAATAAAAATATTCCATCTAAATAAGTAAATACAGAAATAGAAGTTTTGATATTTAATAAAGAATGATTAGCTGAGTGTGATGACACACGCCTATAATCCCAGCACTGGGGAGGCTGAGGCAGGAGGATTGAGAGTTTGAGACCAGCCTGGGCTACAAAGTGAGCTCAAGGCCAGCCTGAACTGCATAGTGAGAACCTGTCTCAAAAAGACAAAAAAAAAGAAGAATTTTAAAGAAAATAATTAATTAAAAATATAATAGTATAACACAAATTGGAAATGGAGGGGAACAGAGAACTTGAAAGGAAGTACAAATACAAGAAATTTCTCATCTTTATCAGCGGAAGTCAGTACTTTCTAAAGTTGATAAAAAGAAAAAATAAAGTTGGGCTAGGGAGATAGTTGAGTGGCATAAGTGTCTTCCTGGCAAGCGCAAAGTCCTGAGTTCAATTCCTGGTACCAAAACAATAAGATAAAATAAAAAATAAAGTTGATAAATACGAAAATAGAACTATATCATTTTAAATTACAATGATAATTGTTACAAGTTAACAAAAACAGCACGTAATTGTGTATGTTTTAAAGATTCAACCCAAGCTAGAATGGGATGGAAAATATTCATTTTATATCTTTCTGTACTAAGTCCTTATGTACACATATAATTTTTATAATAATAAATGTCAGTGATAAAAAATATTTATGTACACCTGACATTATATACTTTAAATACATAATTCAAGAAAATATGTCAAATGCTCTTTCCCACATTATACCAGTAACATTTAAAACACTACACGTAACTGAGAACGGAGTTGCTTAGTCACAGGTGATAATAATCCTGAAAAACACTGGCAAAGGCTCAGCTTTTAGGAAATATGTCTTTGACCAAAGGGAATTTTATGTATTAAGTATCCTGTCTTTCTAAATTGAAAAGAAAAGGTAAAAATTCTCTCTCCAGATTTTCTGGTTTTGAGTTTGGAGACAGTTGCACATACTGTGTATCTCAGTCCTTTTGATTTTGCAGATGACTGAAGACTGCTCAACTGAACCTGGAACTTCTGCATACAGGAATTTATCACCGAGGATTACCCATCTGTCAGGCTATAATAAAATGTAGCTTTGTACTAGGTGACCTTCTTTAGCAGTTAATATTTATTGAGCCTGGGAACGCTGCAACTCAGGAAAGACCACAGGTCAGAAAGCCTCTCTGTCCCAGCTGTCTCCAGCCAGCGCAGTAACCCAAGGCCACTCACTTAATCTGTAGTTCCTCTGTGTGTACAGTGTGGATAAAATAACTCTCCTTATCACTTCATATTGTTTTTATGAAGGTCAGAAGGATAAATCCAATGAGAGTCCTTTGAAATACTACAAAATACTATGAGATTACAAGGTGGTGTTATTTCTATCACAGATTTCAAAGTTGGAAAGAATTTAGGAACCATCTGGCCAAATTTCTTCAAGCCATAGTTTTTTTCCAGTCTAATACTTGTTCAGAGACGCCTCACATATTATTACTCGCCTCACAATAGAAATTAAAGTCATATACTGTGTCCTCTCCTAAAAGTTCAAGGAATCATAGGCTACTAAGGCTGCAGGATTTTGCCAGTCATCTCATCTCATCCCCTTATTTTAGTCATGAAGCAACAGCAGCCCAAAGAGGATGACTGGCCTAAGATAAATACAGGACAATGAACTCTGAACTTGGATAAGAACCATGATTCCCAGATTCCCAGGAGCACAATCCTTCCCTATATCACTGCTGAAACCAGAAAGAAGGCCACTTGTGGATAAGCAAACATACCAAAGATACACACTGCACTGATAAAACTATACTATTTACTCTCACCGTGTTCACAATGTTGAGAAGATGTTTATATCACCTCAAAAAGCAATTTCACAAGGCAAGCAAGAAAACAACAATGTAAACACAAGAGGAATGCTTTTTTAAATAAACAAGAAAGTAATAATGCTTTAAAAATAATATGAACACACTCAAATATGTCCTCTTAAGATTGTATCAGAGTAATTAGGTACTTAGTCAAATTAATTATCAATATTTTAGTAAAATTTGATATCATTTAACCCTAAAGGGTGAGACCCTATCTTAAATAACAAAGACAAAAAACAAAACAACAAAGAAGAAATGTTCAGCTTTTAAATGGTAAATTGTTCTATAGTTCAGGTTGGCCTTGAATTCACTATGTAGCCCAGACTGGCCTTGAACTCACAACAATCCTCCTGCCTCAGCCTCCTGAGCACTGGGATTACGAGTGTGAGCCACCACACCCAATTTAAATACTGGATTTTAAATCAAACGGAGATGGGTTCAAATTCTAGCAGCGTGGTACACACACATAATCCCAGCAGGCTGAGGCAGTAAGATCACTATGAGTTTGAGGCCAGCCTGGGCTACATGGTGAGACCCTATCTCAAATAACAAAGACAAAAAACAAAGCAACAAAAAAGGAATGTTCAGCTCATAAATGGTAAAGCCAAATTGAAACCCAAGTCCTTTGTCAACACTTCATGAGCTCATCTTCACTTTAAAAATCTTCCCCTTGGGGTTACAGCTCAGTGGTACAACTTTTGCCTAGACTGTGCAAGACCCTGTGTTCAAAAGATAAGCACCATCTCTAGAAAAGATCAAAATCATAAAAAAAAGTCCTCCCCGACCCAACTTCCCAGCTTTATGGGAAGCTCCAGCTCAGTGGTGGCGAACCTAGGCACGTGTGCCGCAGTGTGCTGTTTATTATCACTGAAAGCTCTAAAAGGTTTGCCATCACTGCTCTAACTTTTTCCACAACCAAAAGAGAGATTTCCTTCCTAAGAAGGATGGCTTTGTCAGCCAAATTCAGATGACATGTTGTCTAAAAGCCCGTCTCTTTAGGCTGCCAAATGCAGTCACTTGTCTCTTCTGCCCAAAGATCCCATGTGCTGGGTTTATGCTGAAGGGTGGTGGGCTATCTGTCACACAGCCCTCTACCATGCTCTTAGCCCTGCTTGCGGGCCCCATCCAGTCCACTTCCCATGAGGAAGCACCAGCCCTTACTCCCCACCCTGCATCCTTGCTCCCCAGCTCGAGGTTTCCTGGCCTGGGCTGGGAAGGCTTTTATTCTTTCTCATCCTGAGATCTGAGTACCTGCCCTTCTTGCACTGTTGATTTTACTCTAAGGAGCCTCATAAAAATTTGACTTATCCTAGAGGTTAGGAGACCCTGTCCTTATTTTATAAATCCTCAAACACGATCTGACATTTCATTAACACTCTATAAATATCTGCTGGGAATAAAACAAGGTTGAAAGGAAAGAAGGGAAGAAGCAAGGAAGGAAGGGAAGGAAAAAGAAAGAAGCAGGAAAGGGATGAATGATTTTATTTATCATTTTAGATTTCCCAAACCAGATGTAACAATAGGGTTAGCTCACTAGCTCCAAAAGCATTTTGACATTATTTATACATTTATTTATTCATCTACTTATCTATATCTGAAGTATTGATCATAGAAACCTCACTTTAATTTTAGTCTCAGAAACTACATTTAAATTTTAGGTGAGAGAGACAGACAGAGAAGGACTTAGATTGTGCAAATTGAGTTGCAAACATGAATATAATCCAATCTCAGATATGGGAATTGTGATAGTTAACTTTGTGTGTCCAGTTGGCCGGGCTAAGAAATGCCCAAAGAGCTCAGGCCACATTATTTCTGAGCGTGTCTACGAGGGTGTTTCTGGAAGAGATTAGCATTCGAGTCAGAGGCTGAGTAAAGAAATCACTCTAAGCAGTGAGTGTGGGGATATAATCCCTCGAGGGCCCAGATAGACCAAAAAGACAGAAAAGGAGCGATTTACTCCCTGTGCTTGAGCTGAGACATCCATCTTCTGCTGCCCTGGCACGTCGGGCTCCCAAGCCTTCATACTCAGCCTGGAATCATACCACTCATTTTCCTGGCTCTGCAGCTGGTGGATGGCATATGATGGTGTTTCTCAGCCTCCATAATCACATAAGCCAATTGATACAATAAATCTCTTAAGTATATCTATGTAGTCATCCCTTGGTGTCCAAGAGGATTAATTCCAAAAAACCTCTTGGACACCAAAATCCATGGATGCTCAAATGCCTCAAATAGAATGACATGGTATTTGCATATAACCTGTGCATAGCTTTCTGTAGGCTTTAAATCATCTCTAGACTACTCATAACCTCTAATATAATGCAAAGAATTATTATACTGCATTACTTAGGGAATAAGGACAAGGAAAAATCTTCACAGATTTAGTATAGATCCAATTCTTTTCAAATATGGTCCATGCGCTCAGTTGAATCTTCAGAGGTGGGACCTATAGATACAGAAAACCAACTATAAGTCCCATTAGTTCTATTTCTCTAGATAATCATAACGAATATAGAGACTAAAAGTCTTACATCATTTTAAACAGCTATGCCTCCAATTCTTGATAGTAGTTGCAGATGTGCCTTGCTTTGACTACCTATGTAGACAGGCATCTCTACCACTCTCCGCATTTTCTTTCTGACTAAATATTCTTATTCACAAACTTCTCTTATCTACAACTGTATATAAAAAGTATTCTTTTAAAAAAAGAGGAGGAGGGACTAGAATAGAACTCTTACCTAACTCTTACCCTGGGTTTCATCCTCAGCACAGCAAAACCTCCAGTATTTTCCTTGCTCCAGTCTGGCCATATTTGATTCATAGTAGCCCACGAACCCACCCCACATGAGGAGACCTAGCAAAACCTGGCATTAGAGTAATGATTTCAAAACTTCAATTATAATATGGTAGCCTCTGATTTATTCCAGTGCTAGCAATGAAATTTCAGTATGGTTATTCAAGATTTTGTGACTTGCTTGGGTGTGAAGCACAAAGGATCTTTGGTAACAGAAAGATGCTGATGGGAAAGAAAACAGGCCCAATCTTAGAGAACATTTCCCGCTGGTATAGAAGGGAGCCTGGAAGCAACTGACCAAATTGCAAAGGCAGGACTGGAGAAGGTCACCAGGTAAGTCAGGGGCAGGAAAGATCAATGGTCTTACCTACCAATGCAGAAGTTGCTGGTACTGCTATGGAGGAAGAGGGGGGATCGGGAAGCCAGGTTATCAGGAAATTATACTCTCCAAGTTTCTACATTGAAAAGTACGCAAGTAGTCCTGGGAATGTAGCTTAGTAGTAGACCACTTGCCAGTAGGTACAAGAACTTGGGTTTAATCCTCAGCACAGAAAAAAAAATTTATATATATATATATATAAATCTTTTTTATATCTCCCATAATTCCTTCAATATGTAGACCAACAGCTAAATGGGAGGCATAGTGTCAGTCACTGGGTACAGACTGGAAAAGGAAACAGGGTTGGTGAACTCAGCCAACTTTATTAAATAACTTGGAAGTGCACCATTCTTCTTTATTGTCTTTTCAATATTAGCATAGGTTTTATTTACTGATTTATTTGTTGAGACAAGATCTCACTCTGTAGCTCAGGCTGGCCTTGAACTCCCTATGTAGGACAGGCTGGCCTCACATTTGCAGGTATCCTCCTATTTTAGCTTCCCGAGTGCTAAGACTACAGGTGTGTGCCAGCACACCCAGCTTGAAATAGATTTTAGACCAGCAGATATGGCTTCTAGCCAGTGTATTTACGCAAGCAATTCTCAGATGTGCCATGAATATGTGGCCAAGAAAATATTATAGCCTCACTTTCTGCTCAGGTATAATGATGATTTTTCAATAAATGACATCCTTCATAGGCAAATTGTACCCACTGACAATTTCTGGGTGTTGTAAATTTTCTAAGCATTTTTTTCAAATAACCATCCCTTTATACTCATTTCAAAAAAAAAAAATCCTATCGTGGGATTTTGGAAAGTTAATCATCACAGCACAATTTCCAGAAATATGCCCATAGATTTATGCTGTCAAGAGTTTTTAGTGACCTAAAATAAAGTGATTACATTTTGTTAAACTTGTTTCTCACAGTAGTATTGGTAATAAAAATGTCTGTAGAGAAGAAACTAATTCTTATCACTAAGAGGCAGTGTCCATCAAGAGGGAACACTTACATAAATAAAGCAGCATGTCATATTCTTGGCTTAGAAGAGATGCTTTGTTAATATGTCAGTTTTCCCTAAAACCAACCAAAAATTTATCATAACCCATTAAAATTCTAACAGAATTATTATGGAACTTGGAAAAATATTTCCTTGTCTGGAAAAATGAAAATATTCAGAAATAACCAAGAAGATCCTAATAGCAAAGAATACTGGGCAAGACTTGGCCAGTTAAACTGAAGCATTTACTGCTTATATACTGTTGCAAGAATAGACAAATGGTCAATAAAACAAAATAATGATTAGAGGAGTAGGTCCAAATATAAATGGGATTGGACTGTATAATAAAATGGCAAAAATAAATATGTTATTGAGATAATTGGTTAGTCATTTGGAAAAGGATAAACTTAGATCTTGTTATAGCTTGTATCTAGATGTCCCTCCAAAGCAGTGGTGGTGAACCCACAGCACGCATGTTTCAGCAGGCTGTTTATCATTGAAAATTCTAAATAAGGTTTGCCATCACTTCATCAAAGCCACTAGTAATAGGTGGGGAGCTTCAGTGTGGCTGGATTAGAGTATGGGAATGTGGATTAAGGGTGTGATGCTGGGATTAAGGGTGTGGATAATGGAAGCCCCATTCTGGGTATGAGTAGCACCAATTAATAGGCTGGTGGCTCGGATGGAATATAAAAGTACAGAAAGAAGGCAGACCTGCTGCTGGTGCCAGTGCTGGTGCTGGTGCTGGTGCTGCTGCTGCTGCTGCTGCTGCGGCCTCCTGCCTGCCCTGCCATGGACTCCTTTGTCACGCCTTGTAACCAGCCGACTATGGACTGAAACTTCTACAAACTGAGCTGAAAAAAACCTTTCCTCCTGTTACTTGTGCATGTGGGGTATTTTGTCTCAGCAACAAGAAAAGTAACTAAGACATTTCTATCTTGAATGTCCAGATGGAATAAAGATTTAAATTTTAAAAAATATCATAACATTCTAAAAGCTTTTAGATGAATATTTTTAAGATTTTAAAGTGATAGAGGACTTGACGACTGACACTTGGCTGTCCAGGCAACAGATGCCTCACCTTCATGGGAAAGATTCCCACTGTGAGGTGTTGGGTAGGACTGAGTATACTGCCTCCTACTTGGGAAGCTGCAGAAGACCATCACCCAACCCCAGCTCACACATATGACACTGTGGGGAACTCTTCTGTGACTTTCTGATTACAGAGGAAAATGTCCAAGACTGGTTTTCAGACAGCTCTTCCAACATATAGACACTAGCAAGTTCCACCCACTTAGGGGAGGCCTTGAAGGCCAATTAAGATGGAAAAGCTTCCTGGAGGCAGAAAGCTAAGCATCTCATTGTTTACCTTCCTGAGAAAAGAAACAACTTTAGGATTTAAACTCCACAGGGCAAAGGTATCAGTCAAGGAATTCATTCCAGATTCCAGTGAATTGGAAAATGAAACTCATACTTTGCCATTTCTTGGCCAACAGAGAAGAAAGCTCAGATGTAGGCTGGGTGATTGATCCTGACTATAAAAGAGAAATAAAAGTACTGCAGCAAAGTAGGGGCATAGAGGTGACCCCACCCCACTGCATCTCGTACTGCGTAACAGTGTTCAAGTCAGTAGAGCATGGCAATAACCCAACACAGGAAGGACCACTCAGGACTCGGATCCCTTAGAAAGGAAAGTTTGGGTCATTCCAACAAGAAGACCAACTAGTGAAAGAACAAACTGAGAGCAAGGAATCTTTTTTGTTGTTACAAAAATAGTGTCAATGTATTTTGACTTATGAATCCCAGACTGCAATCAGGAAGCACACTGGCTAATTTTAACTTGTCAATATATCCCCATTTAAAGCATAAAATCTGTTCACATTTCAGAGAAGATAGATCTTCTTGACTACTAATAGTTCTACAGAGGAAGTTTATATAATTTGCTACTTTTTCAAAATTTTGTTCTTTCTTCAGCTTCCCTCATCCTCTGCCTCCTGGCCCTGTGAGCTCTGATGTTTGCTGCAGGATATCCCACCCCTCATCACCTCTCCGTTCCCCAGGCATTTCCCTCCCCCATCCACTTGTACTATCTGGAGCTCTCCCTCCCAAAGCCCTTCTGCGGCTGCTCACCTGCTGCCAACTGGCGTTCAGTTGTCTTCTCTGAAGCTTCATCAGGAAACACCCAATATCTGAGCACGCCCTCCTTACCTCTGTCAGAGTACAATCAGCCCCCCATATCCACACATTCACAGACTGAAAATATTTTAATTACATGTGCATAGAACATGTATACACATTTTCTGATCATTTTTATTCCCTCAATAACATAACTATGTATAAAACATTTACATTGTGTCATATATTTTAAGTAATCTAGAGATGGTTTAAGTTATAAGGGAGCTTATGCTTACCTTATCTGCAAATACTACATTATTTTATATAAGGAACTTGGGCATCCATGGATTTTGATTCTGGAATCAATCCCCTATAGATACAGAAGAGCCAGTTAACCTATAGTATTTTATTGGCATCACGGATTTACACATTTGTCTCTATTTCACTGACTTATTTTTGAAATCCCAGAGTTTAGCACATAGGAAATGCTCCATGATGCCTGCGGACTGAACTAATGCATCAACAGTGTTAGAGGCAGCAATAAGTTTGAGAATGAGATTTTCAGCCACAAACTAGGTGGAACAAAGATTCCCCTCAGTTTACCCTAGCCTAAATAACTAAGCTTGGGTCCACAAATACTCAGAAAGCGTGGGAGCCAATTCCATCCTCCGGAGCATGTAAAACATAACCATTGTTCAGATTCAGTATTTAAGAAGGAAAGATCAGACCAGCCTGCAGACTTGTGGATCAAACAAGATCAGAATAACAACCAGATTAGACCTTTTCTATGTTTGGCCTTGGTCAAAGTGACTCTCCCTTTCCTGCTCAAAGGGTGAGAGGAAGGTACACAAGCACAAGATAGTAGTCTTCAGTGCATTTTGCAGGATCCACAGCTACAGTGGTAATTAGGGCTTAGAGGAATTCAACACTATTGCTATTTTTCATCGTTTCCATTTCTGTTAAAAACTCCAGTCACTCACAGACCAAATTCTTCTTCCCTCCCTAAAATTTTCTCTAGGTATAATTTTTTTGGTAAACCCACTTTCTATCAGCAGCATGTAGAATTTTGGAAATTTTTTCATTTCCCTTCTTTTTTCTCAAAGATGCTTTTTATCAGGAGACCCGTATTAGTCCGTCATCATCATTAGAGATATATTTAACATGACAGGAGTTGATGTTGACGATACAAACAAGGTCGCTGAGGGCTCACATCCCCAGGAAATGAGTGTTTGAGTCACTCCAACAAGAACAAAACCAGCTAAAGAACAAGTCTCCATTTCAAATACTCCCTAGTTCCTCCTGTGCATATTCAATCATTTTTGTACCTTGCCAGCCTAGCTTTGATTATGACTCCACTGAGCACAAGGCTATCCACTTCTAGCTTTTTCTTCTGTATATGCACTGATTGAGCCAGATGTTCAGTGCACATACGCAGAGCAACTTAGGGACCGTTGGGAAGCTACATTAAAGCTTTTGGGTTAATAGAAGTTATTTTATGCATGAAAGCAGTAATTTACCAAATGTTCCTTACTGGTGTGACAAAACAAGGCAGAGTTTTTCATAGTATTTAATTTGATTCCAGGAAGTTAGGCAAAGGGGGATCCTGAGCTAAAGTAAACAAATAGGTAATGTTAGACCTTACCTTTCCTAAAATCAATACAATTGCCTAAGTAAATGAACAGGGACAGGAAATATGCTCAGAAATACAGATCTGGCTCTCTCAGCACCAAAATGCTACATTTTCCTCTCTCAAGAAAACAACCTACAGGAAAATTCTATTTCCAGCTTATCTCTTCTCTCAAAATTAATTATTTTCACATACAGTAATAGTTCTAATATTTGTATATTTCTAAATCTCAGATTACCAAATATCAGACATCTCATATATATGTATTGGCATTGTCGCCTTGAAGCACATTCACTATTGAAATTTAGAAAGTCAATATTTATCAAAACAAAAGTATAGTCATTTCTCATTCCCATGAAATCATCCCTGAATCCCCACTCTATAACCTCAAGGGAAATCTTCAGTCATAATTAATCTGCACAGAATGAAATATTCCAAAAATATCCATTGGCACTGGTCCAAACAATGAGATAAAATGAGCAACCTTATTTTTATGAAATTACAACAGACCTGAAGAGATTGACATATACAGATCTTCATATAATAAAAGCCTAATCAAAATTGTGCGAGTTGGGTCTCAATAATGTACTGAATTCACTCTCCTCAAGGTCACTGCTGACTTTCCTATGACCGAATCCAGTGGCCAGTCCTAGCCTCTCAAAACATTTTATGTGGTTTACCGCACCCTCCTTTTCTAAGCATTTCATTCACAGCCTTCAAATTCTGTGATTTTTAAGCATATACGACTCCTATATTCATGCTGTCAGCTCAGCCATTATTCTCAACTTGCCACATCTACATTTTATCTCCCTGCTCTACATCCAATCTCAGGGGCTAATAACACCTCAAACTAAACATGCGTCAAACTAAATGCTGAATCTCCTTCTCTGCTGCTCACAAATCTACTTACTTATTAGTGTTCCACATTTTACTAATCAGGACCCCTATTAATTCAGTCGGTCAGACCCAAAAAACTTAAAATAAACCATAACTTTTCTTTCTTTCATATACTACACTCAACTTATCAGGAAATCCTATTAAATTTATTTTCAAGCTACATCACAGTCTTTCCATTTCTCAAAACCTTCATCACCTCTCTCAGTTCAAGAAATCATTTTTTAACACCTGGATCTTTGTGGTACATTCTCAACTGATCACTCTGATTCCACCCCTTTGTTCTGCTCCCTCTATAAAGGAGAGAGCTTCACAAGTCAGATCATATTATACCCTTATTTATTTATATCTTTCCAATGACTTTCCATTGCACTTAGAACAAAATCTTTATTGTGGCATTCAAGTCTTTACACGATCTGGTCTTTGTCTGCTTCTAAGTTCATTTTCTCTCCTATTCTCCTAATCATTCTTCAGGTTTCCTCTGTATATTCCCACTGTCGTGTGTTTCTCTGCCTATAATGTTGCACCTAGATATTGCTATAGCTCTCGTGTTCAGTCTATATGTGTACCTGTTCAAATGTCAATTTTTCAGCAGGGTCAGTCTGGAAGAGCAGTCCCTCTCTAAATCTTTCTCTCTGTTCTCCTAATCTGCTCTATTTTCTCTTAGTTCTTATTGCCTTTTGACATTTTATGTGTTTGTATGGGTGTGTATTTGTATGTGTTTTATTTGTTTAGCATGTGTCTCTCCTTCGAGGATGTAAAATCCAAGAACAGAGGACCTTTTGCGTCATTAACTCTTGTACAGCGGTGCCTAGAAGGATGCATGCCTTGCCAGGTTTGGGCCAGCAAACCCTGTTAGAGAGAAAAATAAAGACACGAGAGACAGAGAATGTCTTTGTTGGGGGCACGGGTTTTCATCAGGATGGAGTGAAACCCTGAACTGACTCAAGCCCCCAGATTTAACGAGGAGCAACAAACGCAAAGAGTTTTTGCTGAGCGCAGGAGTTTGTTTTAGGTAACAAGGGAACCAAGCAAGGCATGGTGAAAATTCGGCTGAATACTAACTTTTGTCTGATTGTCCCCTCAGCAACTTCTTTGTTTTCCCCTGTAAGGTCCATCTCAGCCTAAACTGGCACATTGTAGATATTTATCGAATATAAGTATATAAATGAATAGGATAATAGTGTAAAGAAAATTATAATAGTACATCAAACATGAAACTAAGTTACATTATTATCATTAAAGGCAGTGCGGAAGATAAACATGCACTCCGGTCCGGTCCTGTACATTAAGAGGCTGTGCACACAAATGTAGCTAGCCGGGTTCTGGGCTCTCCCTAGGTAGCTGCATGTCTCTCCTTGGCTGACCCACTGATGATAAGCATAAAAGCTCTACTGAAGAAAAATGTTTTTTCATGTATAATTTGGTTGTGCTTTTTCCCAGAGGAATATGACCAGCAAATATCTCATGTATCCAGGTAACAGATATGTTAGGTAGTTGGTCAAGAGAGATGAAAAGAGAAGGTAAATAAAGGATTAAGATCAGTTTTGTCTTAATAAAAAGGCAAATAAATACAGAAGTCTTGTGACATACTCAACATGAGAGTGTTAGAGCTAGACAAGTAATAGATCTTCCTATCTTTTTGTTTGTTTGTTTGGTTGGTTGGTTGGTTTTTCTCCGGTACCAGGAACCGAACTCACGACCTTGTGCTTGCCAGGCAGGCGCTTTGCTGCTGAGCTAAATCCCCAGCCCCAGATCTTCCTATCTTATTGCTGGTCTCTGCTTCCAGGACCTGAGATGAGAAAGGAAAAAAAAACCAAGAGAAGTGTCTATTTATCTATCCAGAGTGGATATATTTTCTCTCAGACCTTTTCAGCCACCTATAACTCTGATCACAACTCACTTAACGTCCAGTCATACGGAGGAGGAAAGGTGTAGAGTGAGAGGATCAGTGGCCTACAAATATTTGTTGACTAGATAAATTAGTTGGTAAGAGAAAAGGGGACAAGAAAAGTGACTTTGTAATGTATGTATCTGTGTGTATCTATTCACACATGCTCACACACCCACATACGATTCTAATGACCCGGTCCTATGTAAAGAAAAGGAATTTAACAGCATAAAAAGAATTGGATTTATGGAACTGGAATATGGAATTTAATGGAGAATTTGTCTATATTTCTCTGTGCTTTTATTTTCAGTGGCCTTTTCTATATAGCTCTTATTTATGTAAAATTCATTATTCCTCAAAATTATAAACAAACCATACCTGCCAAATACAACTTTATGAACATAGCAGATTTAAGTGTATAACTTAATGTTGCCCTATTCTAGTTCAAGCGCATGATAAAGCAGGAGAAACACAGCAGTGTCCCTTTGACGTGGGCCTTATGATTCCTCCAATCCTGCCCCACTAAACATGGGCAGGCTCAGAGTATGTTCTTGGCTGTACTCACAAATGTAGCACCCTGGCTACAGCACAGCCTCTGGAAGTAGAATAGAAGTCTGTGGGCCCCAGGACCTCAGGCTGTTGCTTCTGTATTTCAATCTGCCTGTGATTCCGACGCTCCTCTTCACTCCCACTTCTTGCCCCTGCCTACCTTTTCTTTCTACTTCTCATGCTCAGCATGCGCTTCTCTTTCTCTTCTGAGACATACGGAAGTACGGTCATTCTTACCTATCTCAGTATCTGTGTTTGGAGGTTGAATTTATGCAATAACGCTATGACACAAGTACCAGGGCATGTGTTTGAGAAATGAACTCTGCCTTGTTTCTTACTCATTAGGAAGGAATGAAGGATTATGAAAAATAACGTTGAATGGCTCGTCCAAAGCCATTGCTAATTGTTTTATTCATTTACACCTCCTGTATATCTAGGGGTGGCCCTAGGACCCAGTTCTGGCCTATGGGATATAATAGAGGACTGTTGGTCAAGGGAAAAGGACTTCTGAAAAACCTGCTCCCTGGAAAAAAGAAAACAGTTAAAGCTGTAGTAGCCTTTTTCCCTCTACTCCTTTCTCTCTTCTCTCTCTCTCTCTCTCTGTCTCTCTCTCTGTCTCTCTCTCTCTCTCTCTCT
>NW_004955412.1:12221375-12222752 GCF_000276665.1 Chinchilla lanigera | reverse complement strand
CTATGCAGTTCAGGCTGGCCTTGAGCTTACTTTGCAGCCCAGGCTGGCCTCAAACTCACAACGATCCTCCTGCCTCAGCCTCCTGAGCCTTCTTTCTCTCTTGAATACAGAATTGATAGCTAGATCTACATTGCCAAGAGAGAAAGGTCAGAAGAAGCACAGATACATAAACCCTGCATTATAGTGTATATCTAGACATTCCCCCAACATCTCATGTCCTCTTAGGTGGGGCTTTGGGTAAGTGAATGAATTAGTATATTGGCAGTTGGTTTGCACAGATGGCTTTTATCAGATTGAGATAAAGACCTTCTATACTTATTTTCTTCAGGATTTTTATCATGAATTGGTGTTGGAGTTTGTCAAATGCTTTTTCTGCACAATTGAGATGATCAAGTGGTTTTTGTCCTCGGCTCTGTGAATATGTTGTATTACATTTATTGATTTGTGTATGTTGGGCTATCTCTGCATCCTTGGAATAAATGCTACTTGATCATGACGTATGATCTTTTTGATGATCTTCTGCGTACTGTTTTTCAATATCTTATTGAGAAATTTTGCAGCTATGTTCTTTAGGGAGATTGACTTGTAGTTTTCTTTTTTGGTCGGTCCTTTTCTGGGTTTGTAACTAGGGTAATGCTTGCTTCCAGGAATGTTTTGGGGAGTACTGCTTCCTTTTTGTTTATTTTGTTTTGTTTCTTTGTTTTGTCTTTTGTTGAGACAGGTTCTCACTATGCAGTTGAGGCTGGCCTTGAGCTTACTTTGTAGCCTAGGCTGGTCTTGAACTGGCAAGGATCCTACTGCCTCAGCCTCCAGAGTGCTGGGATTACAGGTGTGTACCACCATGACCAGCTGCTTCCCTTTTGATTTCATTAAAGAGTTTGAGGGGTAACGGTGTTAGAAAGCAGCCTATATGTCCATCAATAGGTGAATGGATAAAGAAAATGTGGTATTTATTATAATGGAATACTACTCTGCCATAAAGAAGGAGAAACTTGAGTCATTTGTAGGAAAATAAATACACCTTGAGACCATAATGTTAAGTGAAATAAATCAGACACACAAGCTTAAATGTTGCCTGGTTTCTCTTATATGAGAAACCCAATATGTAAATACAGTACAAATAAAAGATAGATAATAGGAAGTACAGAGATAAATCTTTCTCAATGGGGAAAGGGATCAAGAGGAGGAGGAAGGAAAAAGAGAGGAAAGAAAAGAGGGAAAGAGGATGAGAAAAGAATGAAGCTGTGTTTATATGGGCACCAATCTTCATGAAGAATGTTACATCCAGCAAGCATGTACTGTAATGATAAAAATTGGAGCTGGGCATGGTGGTGCACGCCTGTAATCCCAGCACTCGGGAGGCTGAGGCAGGAGGAT
>NW_004955412.1:12193470-12219500 GCF_000276665.1 Chinchilla lanigera | reverse complement strand
TTTCAATGATTCACACACATCCGTGGGTGGGCAACTGCAGTCGGTGCATGGTGGGCCAATTGTGTCACTGTTTCTCTGTGGCATGATAGATCCCAACTGAGCGGCGGCGGCCGGCCTAAGGGCCGGAGCGCAATAGCTTTCGCCGCCGCATGGCTCCCCATGCGCTGGGGGCCCACCCTCTGGGAGCCAGCAGGCAGGAAGCTAGCCAGACAGAAGGCTGGCGCTCCCCACCCGCAGCTCCCTGTGCGCCGGAAGCCCTCCTTCCAGGGAACCACAAGGCCGGGAGTGAGTTGCCGGTCCGAAGACCGGCGCTCCCCGCCCGAGGCTCCCCGTGCACTGGGGCCCCACCCTCCGGGAGCCAGCAGGCAGGAAGCTAGCCAGACAGAAGGCTGGCGCTCCCCACCCGCCAGTTTCCTAAGTTATATAACAAAAACTAGCACCTTGGCAAAGGAATGTCCCTCATATTCTATGGAAGCTGAGTCTCATTATCAAACTTTCTCCTTAATAATAAATTCATGGATTAAATTCCTTGATAGAAGCCGGGTGTGGTGATGCACGCCTGTAATCCTAGCACTAGGGAGGCTGAGGCAGGAGGACCGTTGTGAGTTCGAGACCAGCCTGGGCTACAAAGTGAGCTCAAGGCCAGCCTGAACTACATAGTGAGACCCTGTCTCAAAAAGATCAAAAAAAAAATTCCTTGATAGATGGTTTTCTTCTTTAAGAAAAATTTTTAATATTTTTTACAATTTTATGCATGTTCATGACATCTGCATTCAAGTATTTAAATAAAGTTGAAACTTTAAAATGTTTTTGGATTGCACATTATTATTTCTACTAACTGATGTGAAAATGATTCAAAACACATTTTTATGGTCTGTACTGATTAGACATTCAATTATGAACTATTTACATGTTTGTGCCAAATGCCATAAAAAGGAGTCTAAGTTTTAAACTGAAAGTCAGTTAAACATACGAGAAGCATTTTAACAGTTCTGAGATCCTGGGAATCTATTGTTAAACATTTAGTAAATGAGATATTTTAGTGTTATTTCCAGATTTATAGCACTTTGTTTTTTGAACTGTCAGCAAGAAGCACAATAGGAGGAAAATGAAATGGTTCTTCCATGGGAAGCCAATGGCCTGTTACAATCGACCTCTGACTTTTATGTGTTATGCTTAGTGGGACTTTAAATTCAATGAAAGCTGTAACTCTATATCCTAAGTTTTATGTCTGATTTTCACCAATGTTAGTCCTGTGGCTATTAGAAATTAGATTATTTTAAAGATGTCATAGAAGTTCTGTAATTCTCAGACCATGACTTTATCTGAGCATTGAAGTACCTGAGCTTGTCACTTCCTTTCTGTTGGTGTTCCAGCACATCTGGAGACTGCAATGCTCAAGAGCAGCAGCTGCATAGACTCCCACAACCTTACTTAATTGGCATTTAATTGCAGTTAACCAAGGTGATGAGTTAATTGTGATACTGCTGTTACTAGCACTGAATTCCCATGGGCAAGAAGCTTGGTGTTTTACTCAATCCCCCAAACTCACAGTGTTTTGTAACCAATATTATGGGGGCTTTAAAATAGGTCCTTAAATTATTTAATGCTCTTTTTTCCCAAACAGCAAAGGCTAATTCCCCTTTCCTCTAATGTACAGTGGATTGTATCTTTTCTAAAAATAAAATATGAAAACAGTGAAGCTTTGTGGCTTTGTATGTAAAATCATCAAAAGCATGACCACTTCCATCTCCTGCTCTTTGGATCACTCTTGCTAAGAGAAGTCAGCCAGCTTGGTGTTAGGACACTTAAAAAGCCAGTGGAAGCCAGGTGTGGTCACACACACACACACACACACACACACACACACACACACACTCCTACCTGTACTGTAATTCTAGCTCCTGAGGCAGGAGGATGACAAGTTTAAAGCCAGCCTGGGCAAGTTAGTCAAACCCTGTTCAGAGAGAGAAAAAAAGAAGGAGAATGAGGATAAGAAGGAGAAGAAGAAAGAGGAAAAGAAGAAGAAAGAAGAGAAGAAGAAGAAGAAGAAGAAGAAGAAGAAGAAGAAGAAGAAGAAGAAGAAGAAGAAGAAGAAGAAGAAGAAGAAGAAAGAAAGAAAGAAAGAAAGAAAGAAAGAAAGAAAGAAAGAGAAAAAGAAAAAGAAGAAGGAGGAGGAGGAGGAGGAAGAGGAAGAGGAACAAAAGAAAGAGAAAGAAGGAAAGAAAGAAAGAGAGAGGAAGGGGAAGGGGCCAGCCAATGGAGAGGTCGACATGAGAAGGAACTGAGGTTTCCAGCCAATAACCAGCCCCAACTCTGAGCCATGAAGAAGTCATTTTGGAAGTAGGTCCTCCAGCCCTGGGCAAGTCTTCAGGAGATGACTGTCCCTCCCAAAGTCTTATCTGCAGCCTCACAGAAGACTCTGAGGCAGAACCATCCAGTCGGTCACTTCTGAATTCCTGACCGCCCCCCCCACTGAAAACTATGATGACAATAAATAATATTTGTGGTATGGCAACTTTGTTATATAGGAATGGACGCCGTGAGGACATTTTATTCCACAAGAGTCAGCCTCCTGCGTAGGTGTGAGAAACTGATTTAAGGTATAAAATCAACTTTATATTCAAAGTGTGAGATGTGACCATGAACACAAACTTACACCTAGCCAGGCATGGTGGTGCTATCAGGCACTCCTTCTAAAAGGGACTCGCCAAATAAATGTTACTGGATTTGGGGTTGCTGGCCTCCCCTTCTGGAGTTAGATTCCAGGTTCTGCTCACTTTGAACAAAGAATTAATTGAAATGAGCAAAAAAGCAGTGGCAAAGTTAATTTGAAAAAGTAAAAGTGAAGAGTGACCTTGGAACTAGTACAAGAGGAAAAAGCAAGATAAAAGAACACCCCGGAGGAAGCAGAGCAGGCTATCACGAGGAAAGCCATGACAGCAAGCTCTTCTTGGCATCTGTGTCTTTTTATACTGGCTCAATTTCGAGGAAACCCACCAGAACGTCTGCATTTATGTCCCTGGAGGCCGTGCTAGGATCTCCTTCTCAGGCTGCTACCAGGTCTATATTCCATTGAACACCTGTTTGAGTTCTCATGCGAAGCCCACATGCAGGCAGAGCTTTGGGAACTGCCTGCACGTGTGTTCTGGGTTCTTGCAATTAACAGGTCATGCCTCCCTCCCCAGCCAACTTTGCCACACCCTCATCTCCTGTCTCAGTGGCACACACCTGTAATATAGCACTCTGGGAGGCTGAAATGAGGAGGAAGCATACGTTCAAGCCCAGGGTGGGCAATTTATAATAATTTTGATAAGAATGATGTATAACATCAAGTCAAATTATCTACAGATCCTTCTGAAACATTGACTCTTCTCCGCTAGCAAGATTTGAGTCAGCCTCTGTAAAGGTGGAGGCGTGGCTGTCAGTGTTGGGGGACATGGATCCAATCTTCATGAATGATGCTTCTTCATTCTCCTCTTCAAGTAGTGAGAGAAGCGGAGCAACAGCCCAGAACTCCAGCTTTGGTCATCACTAACATGAGTAATCTGCTTTCAATTGTTAAGATTTAAGGAAGGGTAATTTCTAAAACAATAGAATTAGCTAGTTGGAAATTCTCCAAGTAGCTGAAAGATTTTCAAGGGATAAAGCCTCACAACAGATTACTTGAGAAGGGTGCAGCTGTTTTCTCTGGGTGATCTTCATATATTAGCATATAAAAGTGCTTTTTGTTTGAGGCTAGTTAGTTTCACAAGAAATCCTCCAATCTTTGGTTTAAAGGGTATAATGTAAGCCTGCCTATCAGAACTCTGGGAGATCTTACTATTTATTAAGACTAATTTGACACACACTCTCTCTTTTCCATACGATAATGGCTCACCCCATTATGCCAGTGCTCAGGGTTCAAGGTCCTCTGGTTCAGCTTCTTTAAAGTGTTTTCTGGAGAAGTGAGGGAGGGTTATAGGGCAGGAAAGAAGAGCTGGATAGACCACCCGCTCCTTTCCAGCAATTCTCCTATTTTCAGCCCAACCTGTATCCCTCCCTCCAAAGGTTACTAAGAGCTACATACCTAAATATTTCAAGTGCTTAATGGGCTGGGGGTTTAGCTCAGCGGCAAAGCGCCTGCCTGGCAAGCGCAAGGTCGTGACCTTGGTTGCTGGTACCAGAGAAAAACCAAAAAAAAAAAAAGAAAGACCTCAAGAGCCGGAGTGTTGTTTATTTGTTTTTTATGGGAGTTTCTTTGCACTTAGGATTGAGTAAAGAAGTACTGTACCACTGAGCTACATTGCCAGCTTTTTAAATTTTTTTTGAGACAGTGGTTCTCTAAATTGCACAGGCAAGCCTTGTACTTTTGATCTTCCTACCTTAGGCTCCCAGTTACCTGGGATTACAGGTGTGCACCATCATGCCCAGCTTTAAGTGGTTTTTAAAAGTAAGATTCAAGAAGAGAAAAAGAGAGACTGTATGTGGTAGGATTATCATATTTACCCCCAAATCATTCTCTTGTCTTTTTCTAGACTTTATTTTTGAAATTTTGTCTTTTACCTATCAAATATTTATTTTGGTGCACAAAGAGAGATGAGGATATAAGGTGAATCTCACTCTGTACCAGAGCTGGCCAAAGACTCATCATTTATTAAACATGCTTTCCTTTCCTCTTGTGTGCAATACACAGAAAATAGAGTATACTTTCATGAATCAGAAACGGCTTCACAAAAGTTAGAAGATTTTCTCTGACTCCTAAAAATCAGGCACGTAAAGATGCATGGACAGGAGCTATTGAGGCACAGGGATCGATATGTGGGACTGCATGGAAATAGAAAAATGGATGGAAATGGAAAATGAGATTTCAAAGACATTGGTCCAGGTCCTAAAGGATGTACTATGCTATGCAGAAAATTTGGAATTTATGTGTAGGACAACCAATTGCTAAACCTAACTTTTTTTTTTTTTTTGCCAGTACTGGGAATTGAACTCATGACCTTGCGCTTGCTGGACAGATGCTGTGCTGCTGAGCTAAATCCCCAGCCCCTAAACCTAACATTTTAAAAGATACACGTGAATCATCCCATTACCAACTGATTGTCTTTGTTTGATTCCCTTCTCAGCATTTACTTTTTCAGATTTTACGGAAACAGTTCCATGGACAAACAACAGACTGGGACAGAAGTGCTAACCCCAAGAAAAGCCAGGGCTTTTTTTTACAAGGCAAAAACAGCGTGGAGCTTTACTCTGAAAGTGATTGCTTCCATATAGCAGGCCAGAGTTGGAGAAGAAATTTGGTGCAGTACCCACCATATTTGAGAGGGTTTAATCAACAGCCACTTAGAGAAGGGGTTCATTGTTTAAGACCAAGCCAAAGAACAACTACAGAACCACTATACTTCAGGGTTCCTTGTGTCACCCTATCACAGTGACTTGGTGGAGATGGCCACAAGCAACAGTCACAGAGAGAGCATGGGCTGAACCCTCTGAGAAGTTTACACTCTGGCCTGGAAGGACACGCGGTAATTTTCCTCCCCATGGTGAGAAGGCAGACCAATCATGTGTGGTTTTCAGGGGGAGCTGAATTTGAAAGTGCTGGTGTTAAGTCCAGTATTATTCTTAAACCCCCATCTGCTGCCTACATCCATTACAAGAACTCAGTGGACTGTTTCCTTTCCCAATAAACCAACGTGAACAAAGATGCCCCTCTGTTGGACAGCTGCCACAGCCTGGGATATACGGACAGAGGGGACTCTGGAGCGGGAAGGCACCCTACAAACCCATGGGGCACAAATTTATGTGAAGAAAGCCAGGGCTTGGGTTGTGTGCAGAGACACAGACACTGGGATTTACTGAAGTGACTACAGCTTTAGGGCAGACACCACTGACCAATCATGTCCAATGGGAAAGGTGAGGTAAGATTCAGCATTCACACACAAAAATGCAAGTGTGGAAACAAAATAGGTTTTAGCAGTAACTTACTATCTCTCTCTCATACCTGGTAGATTCCAACACTTCAGGCCTTGGAAAGAAACCACTCATTCAAAAACATGGAGGAGTTTTCCTTTTACTCATTTCTTTGTTTTTTATTTTCTTTATTAGATTTTTAGGCTTTGGATTTTTTTACTTTTTATTTTCTCCCTCTTTTTCTCTATTTTGCTGTCTGTGTTTTCTTTTTTCTTCTTTTTCCTATTCTTTTCTGTTACTTTTATCTAATTCTATTAATTCTTTTACTCCTTAATAGATTCATTTATCTTACTTTTCTCTCCTCTTGCTCATATTCCTTTTTCTTTTTTGGTACCAGGAATTGAACTCAGGACCTTGCATTTGCCAGGCAGGTGCTGTGCCATTGAGCTATGTCCCTGGCCTTCATCTCTTTTCCTTTATTTTTCACATTTTACTTCATTATCTCACACTACACCCTCCGGCTTTACTAGTATAAGCATTAAACTTTATTAATCTTTAGATATTCAGTTAACTCTATATGATTATTGTTGAGTTCTTTGCTATTGATAATGGTGATATAATTATTGCATTTAGTACATATTTACTGTACATCAATATTTCATGTGTCTTTGTGTCTATATTATAATTATAGATCTCTTTTCTATGGCTAAGGGTTGTAGGGTTGTACCTTTTATTGGTTCTTTTGATATGTCAATTTCAAGTTTGAATATTATTGATACTGATTTTGTTGACATTGCCAGGGTTGTGCTATTTTTTTTTATTGTACATTAATATCTGGTTTATCTTTATATCATGCACAATATAGCAGCTCATTTTCAGAGAACTAGGGGCTGGGTCAGTTACCCTGTACTCTCCTTTCAAATTTACAGAGATAGTTGGAGTAGAGACCTATAGTTACCCACATGTGCTTCATCACTGAAAAGCAGACACTAAGCAAAAGATTTCCAAAACCAGGTGTAGTGACTGTAATCCCAGCACCTAGGAGGATGAGGCAGGAGGATCACCCTGAGTTCAAAGCCAGCCTGGGCTACATAGTGAGTTCAAGGTCAGCCTAGATTACATAGCAAGACCCTGTCTCAAAAAATAAATAAATAAATAAATAAGTGTATTTCAATACTAGCAACAAAGACTCCACTATAATCAACCTGTAAACCTCAGCCAAAAAAAATGAAAACAACAGAAACATGAGAAGATGAGGTGACAAAATGTTTTGTTAAACTCACTATTCCCCCAAAGTTAATCCATGGTGCATCATTGGAGAGAAATAAAAAGCCAAAAAGCTGAATTACACAAGATAAAAGAAGAGACAAAAAAGCCCCAGATGGATAAGGTGCTTATGACCTCACAGAAGATACAACTACACAGATAATGAACTTAACAAACAATACAATCAGTGAGCATAAAGAAGACACTAATAAAAAGATAGCTGAGCTAACAGAACCATACAAAGTATGAATAAGCAAATTTAGCAAAAAATTAGAGCCCACGAAAAGGTACCAAACAGAAATCCAGGAAATTGAAAATTCTACTGGAAGTATGGGCAACAGAAGGGGCTAATGTGAGAGCATAGTGTCCGCACCAGAAGTTAGGGCTGATGCAGATGACCATATATTCAGAGGTACCATAAAAGCAACAGACTATAAAAAATGAATCAAAAAAATGAATCCAACGGCTGCTAGATAAAACAAAGAAAACTGATCTAAGATTAATTGGAATTAGTGAAAACTCAAAGGACAGCACAAATGGCATTTAAAAACCTGTTTACAAAAAAAAAGACCTTTTTACAGAAAGAATAGCAGGAAATTTTCCAAGTACTGGAAAAGAATTGAACATACAAATCAATAAGATGCACACAGGTAGAATCTCAAATAGCCACAATCAGAAAAGAAGCTCTGCATAACACATCATAGTAAAACCCCCAGAAGTCCAAAACAGGACCAAATCTTAATAACTGTTAGAGAAAACCAACAAACCACTTATAAAGGTAAGCCCATTAGAATTACAGGAGACTTTTAAACACAATCCCTAAAACTCAGGAGAGTGAAATATTTCAATTCCTGAAAGAAAACAACATCCAGTCAGGCAAGATGGTGCACGCCCGTAATACCAGCACTCAGGAGGGTGAGGCAGGAGAATTACCATGAGTTCAGGCCAGCCTGGGCGACACAACGAGCTCAAGGCCAGCTTGAATTACACAGCAAGGTCCAGCTCCCCGCAGAACAAAACAAAAAAAGTACCTTCTTAAATGTTCTCTCCCAAAACTATCTTTCAAAATTAATGGAGAAAGAAGTTTTTTCCAGGAAAGGAGCACCTCTAGAAATTCATGACACCAAACCAACACCCCCCAAAATTCTCAGAGATATCCTAGAAAGAGACATGAAGCTCACAATGCCGAAGAGTCTAACAGAGTAAATACACCAGGCAGGATGAGCAGTTGAGTAGAAGGGAGAAAATAAAGGAATCAGCAACAGGAAAATAGGATAACTCCAAGGCTTTCAGTAATAACTCAGTGTGAATAGTCTCAGCTTTCCAATCAAAAGACCCAGAATGGTAGATTGAATTAAGTAAGAAATGAAACCAAATGGCCTGCTGTATATAAGAAGCACATTTAATCCAAAAAGAATTTCATAGACTAAAAATCAAATTATTGAAAACAATATTCCAGGCAATGGGAGCCTGAAAACAAGGAGTAGCTATCCTGTTTTTAGACAAAGTGGACTTCAAGCCGAAACTGCTCAAAAGAGGCAAAGATCACTATATATTAGTTAGGGGAACAAGTCAACAGGAAGAGATAATAATTATAAACATACATGCACTAAACACCAGCGTACCCAACTCCATAAAACAAACACTACTGGACATGAACAGCACATTGATATCAACAAAATTATAATGTGGGACCTCATTACCCCACCCCTCAAATAGACCAACTGGACAAAAAAAAATCTACAAAGAAATAGAGGTGAACCACACCTTTGAACAAATGGACTTAATAGATACCTCCATAGTATTCTACCCAGTAGCAACAGAACACTCATTCTTCTTGGAAGCTCATGACACGGTCTCCAAAGTGGATCACATAATAGCCATGAAGCATGTTTGAGTAAATGCAAAAGAATCAAAATTGTCCCACGTACATTATCAGATCATAGATCAAAGAAACTAGAAATCAATCGCAAAAGATACCACAGAAACTATGCAAATACATGGAAATTAAACAATACCCTCTTAAATAAACAATGGGTCACAGAAGAAATTATGGAAGAGATTAAATAGTTCCTAGAATCAAATGACAGTGCCATTACCACACATCAGAATCTATGGGACACAATGAAAGCCTAAGAGGCAGGATGAATGCCCACAGTGAATGCTCACGTCAGAAAAATAGAGCAACCCTGAATAAATAACCTAATGATACACCATAAGGGCCTAGTAAAGCAGGAATAATCCAAATCCAAAGCTAGTGCAAGGAAGGGAATTTTAAAGATTAGAGCAGAAATTAGTGCAATTGAGTCAGAAGAAATGCCATACAGGGGGCTGGGGATTTAGCTCAGAGGCACAGCGCCTGCCTGGCAAGCGCAAGATTGTGAGTTCAGTTCCCAGTACCGGAAAAAAAAAAAAAACCAAAAAAAAAAAGGTAAGAAATGCCATACAAAGAATCAGTGAATTGAAGAACTAGTCTTTGAAGAATAAGGAAAATTGATAAACCCCTACTCATTGTTACACAAAAAAAGAAAGACCCAAATCAATGCTGTTAGAAAAAAAAGGCAAATCATAACAGATACCACTTCAATACAGATTTGTTTTTTTTTTTTTTTTTGTCTTTTAGAGACAGGGTCTCGCTATACAGTTCAGGCTGAACTTGAGCTCACTTTGTAGCCCAGGCTGGCCTTGAACTTGCAACAATCCTCCTGCTTCAGCCTCCCAAGTGCTGGAATTACAGGCATGCGCCACCACACCCGGCCAGAAGATTATTAGTAACTACTTAAACCTATACTCCAATAAATAGGAGAAGCCAGGAAAAAATGAATAATTTCCTAGAATCATACAAATTATCAAAACTAAACCAAAAAGACACAATAACACTGAATAACCCAATATAAGCAATGAAATTGAAGCACTAATAAAAACATACAAAGAAAAGCCCAAGACAAGATGGATTCACTATTGAATAACTTCAGGAAAGTGCTAGCATCCATATTTCTCAAATGCTTTAATGAAACTAAAAGGGAAGAAGTATTCCCAAAGTTACTCCTGGAAGCTAGCTTTACCCTGATTCCAAAACCAGAAAAGTACCCAAAGAGTCAGGGCTCAGTCTGAATATCTGAAGATCCAGGGCAGAATCCTTGCAGAGCAGGGAGGGAAATTCAGTGCTTTTTAAATTATTACTTAGAAAAACAGAGAAATAAACTTGAGACAAAAGAGGAAGGGGTCTGTGGCAAGGTAAACAGTCCAGCCCCCAGCTGGAACTCGCAATCTGAGGGTTAATTCCAGAGGATAGATACAGAAGCAAGTTCCAGAAGGAACCAAAATTCCTTCCTTGGATTTCACCAAAGATTATTTGTTCCAAAATACCATGGAGCCAAAAATCTAAAGAGCTGAGTCCAGCCTCCACCTCATCATCCCAGACAGCATGGAGGCCAGGGAAAAGAACTGGGGCAGGGCACTCCACAAACTGTGCCAATCCAACTGGCTAAAGCCAGACACTGCTGAGATTAGGATGAAAAAAATCTGGGTTTTGTAAGCCTATCCATTTCTGTGCTCTCCTATTTACTTCCTTTTTCTTCTAATTAAAAGAAATCCCCATCAAGTCCCAGATGATCCAGGAGGAAAACTGATTTCCCACATCTAAATCAGGAGAAATAATGGAGACAATCTGGAGGTACATAAAGTGGGGTGGGGCTGGGGAATCTCCGCGGAGAGAAAAGTGAGGAAACAGAATGAGGCGGGATTCTGAGCAGCAGGCCATGCTAACACTTTCCTCTGAGGGATTCCTACCTTATCTTTGTGCTTTGCAACGTGGCCTTGGGCCAGAGGTGAAAGAGGCTTTGTGACTTCCCATTGTCAGAGTAGGAGGAACAAATAAAGGATTGCTCTGTGGAATTGTGGAATGTTTATTATTCTAAAGAAAAGCATTTGTCTCCTCTTGCACAGGAAATCCTGTCATCTTATCTTGGAACTGCCCCTGGAAGGAGTAGTCTCCCTTGCCTTTAGAAGGGAAACCCAGAGCGCAGGATCTCACCAGGTGACCTGTGTATGGGCACCCATCCAGGAGCAGTGCCTGAGTTCAAAATCAACTGTTACAAAAATGCTTAGGCAGTTAAAACGACTTGAAAACAAACCCTCTTACCTGATCCCTACCCTGTTTCCTGCCCTGTCTTTTCCTCCTCCACCCTTCCTAAGGAGCAAGATGATAGATGCTACAGCCTTGAATAATGCATCAGAGGTCAAACCTGGAGGTGAGAAATGGAGCTCGTGGATTGATTTGCTGTGAACTTCTAGTACATTTAAGAGTCGAGCAAGGTTGATACAACCTAGCTAGCTTTCAGTGCACCCTGTCTCGCTTGCAGAAAGTACCTGTGTACTCTAATGGAACACATAGCTGCTTTCACTGTTCTAAAATTGCCTAGTGTTTGAGGAACATTTAAAAAGCTTATTCCTGTTTTTTAAAAATACATTTTCTTACCATGAGTTAAAATTTTAGCATTTTTTCCTTAATCTTCCCTGCAGAGGTAAATAGTGGCATTAACAAAATTTATTATTTTCTATGACTCAATAAACATATAACCATTCTACTGCCCTTTTTTTAAAACTGTATTTCTTTTTTTTTTTTTTTTTTTTTTTTTCCCAGTACCGGAAACTGAACTCACGACCTTGCGCTTGCCAGGCACGCGCTGTGCTGCTGAGCTAAATCCTCAGGCCCTAAAACTGTATTTCAGAGATAGCGTCTCGCTGTGCAGTTCAAGTTGGCCTTGAATTAACCATGGGCCCAGGTTGGCCTCTAATTTTCAGCGATCCTCCTGGTTCAGCATGTGCCCCCCACACCCAGCTCCTCTACTCTCTGTCTTTCTCTCTGCTTTTCCTTCATCATTTCCTGCTTACTTTTGGCAAAATAACTTCCCAAGGTGAATTTAGGAACTCAGTGCGTATTTTGTCTTTATCTTGTTTTCAGTGGGTCCCTTCGCAGTCTTGTCTATAGTACAGTCGTGCATCAATCCAAATGAAAACACACTCCAAGGTTTGAATAGGGTAATATCTGAGCTGATGTGATCTTTATTTTATTAACCAATATTTGGAGGTTTGTAAAAATGCAGTTTAACAGACTTAGAGTCTAACTGACAAAATATTTCCCAGATCACAAAGACTTGAGCTGGAGGATTTTGTAATTAAAATGCAAAATGAAGTTTCTGCAAAAAGGATTTTCTAAGCCAAGGTACTACAGAAGTTCAACAGTGAAAAATCCAAAAAGACACAGTGAAATTTTCATTTGTAAAGAACAAAGTTCGCGTAAGAGTCATGTGACAATTTATTCTTCAACTAAACCATGTCCTTTTTGGCTTTAGGGTTATATAATTTTTTCACACTATCACTGACTCTGTCTGCTAGAGATCATTAGCATGTTTTGCCAAAAATGACCTCTTTTATTCATTTTATTTTTTATCTTTTACAGTACAAGTAAGTCCTTGATTTACAAACAAGTTCCGTTCTGGGAGAATGTTCCTAAGTCAGATTTGTTTGTAAATTCTACAAAGCAAGGCTTACATACCTTTGACACAAACATACAATGTAAAGTGTAAAAATCCAAACCACATCACCACTGCTTTTTCTCTTGCTTTTGGATATGCAGGGCTCTGACTGAGTCCTGTACTGCTGTACTCTATCCCGTTACACAGCAAGCACACAGCAGCACAGCTGTGACAATCTCCGGCAGACGCGCGAGCTCCTGCCGTGATTTGCTCCCATCTACCAGTGTTGGTAACGTGAGGTCCGCTGCCACCCATGAAGGTTCACAACTCGACAGTTTGTGAATTGGGGACTTCCTGTACTGGAACTTGAACCCAGGACCCTGTGCATGGTAGGCAAGCCCTCAACATCTGAACTACATCCCCGTCCTTTTTTATTTATTTTTACTTTGAGACAGGGTCCTGATAAGTTGCCCAAGCTGTCCCCAAACGCAATTGCAATCCCCTTTCCTCAACTTCCCAAATAACTAAGAATGACTCGCTTTATTTTTTCTTCTTTTCTCACTTTTTTTACTTTTTCCTTCTTTCCTTTCCCCCTCTCCCCTTCTTTGTTCCCCTCACCATTTGAACATTTTCTTCCTATTTCACAATACCTAATATACATTTTGGCCCTTATTTACATTTTAGTTTCTCGCACCGAGATACAGTGTGGTATTTACTCATATGTATTCAATTTATTTCACTTAACAGTATGGGAGAATGACTCCCTTTAAATTATAGAAAATTCTTATTTCAATGAAATGATTCATTGTTAAAGCCTGTGGGGATGACCACCCCAAAGATCAGTTTAGTTGTTCGTAGAACTTTCCTAAGGCAGTTTTGCACATTTCCTCAATTTACAAACAGTAGACATTTACCAATCACAAGTGAACCTTGGAAATTTCATCAAATGTAGATGCTCCATAAACAAATTCATTTTAGGCAAGTAGGGAGAGATTTTTACGCCTCACAGGTTTGATAAACAGCAGAAGCCCACGTAACTGCTAAGGACCAGTCTGACAGGAACTGGCAAGGATAACAGAACAATGACGGCCTGTTATCGTAAGAATTCACAGAAGAATAGCTTGGCTCGTACCCAGTTGTATAATCAGTCTATTTTAGTCTTTATCACACAAAACAGTGGGTTTTTCCAAATAATAGTAAATTAGGTGTGACTCTTTTCTTTCTTTTTACTAAGAGGATTTCCTCACAGTCTGTCTAGAAGTTATGATAATATCTTTGTGTATTTTCATTAATGGTACATCATGCACCTATAGTCAAAAAAAAAAAAAAAAACAATGGGCCTTTAGTATCAGCTCTTTGATTTGGAATTGTTTGGGGAATTTTATTTTCAATGGTTTTCTTTTGACTTTGTTAGTTTGTACCAAGGGTGACTTTATCTTAGTCCGAATCCTTTCAATATGTGCTTCTGATGTATAATTATAATAAATGAGATGCACGTTGTTCAAAGGGGAGCCTGGCCTCATCCATTCAAAGGGAAAGAGGATCAGAGGCAACAACCAATGCTACCCAAACTCATCTACAACGCACAACTCGAGGGTCGCACACATGTCTTTGTAAGCAAACATCTGTATGTGTCAGGATGATGCTGAAATTGCCGCTTAATTAACATTATTCCCAGTTGCAGCCGTCCTAATAATCATAATATATCACAACAAAAAATCTAAATTGTTGCTTATGAAAATAGTCCTTAGACTCAAATTATTTAACTTTCTATTGACTGTATTATTGAATCTGTTATAAGAAGTCAAAACTTTTATTTTTTAATATAGAGGAACACTCAATTTTTAATTAATTTTATTTGTTGTTGATAATTAAAAGTATAAGCCAGGCGTGGTGGTGCACACCTGTAATCCCAGCACCCTGGGAGGCTGAGGTGGAAGGATCGACAGTTCTAGCCCAGCCTGAGCAACTTTGTATCTTAATGAGACTCTGTCTCAAAATAAAAAAAATTTTTAAAAAAGGGCTGAGGATATAAATCAGTGTGAAGGCCTGGGTTTAAGCCCCAGGACTGAAAAAAGAACAGGGGTAAATTTGACCAAATATGTTAAGATGGGTCTGTTAATAACTACAAAACATTGCTGAAAAAACTTAGTAAAGAATTAAATTCATGGAGACATGTAATACGTTCAGGGGTTAGAAGACAGTATTAAAATATCAGTTCCTCACAAATTGACACATATATTCAATAAAATCCTAGTCAAAGTAGTAGCATTCTTTTTTCATGAGGTAAAGATAAGATTATTCATATGAAAATTTAAAGTACCTTAAATAGTCAAAATGATTTTGAAAATAAAGAATAAAATTGACAGACATACATTGCCTGATTATAAAATTGTGTGGTGATGGTACACACATGTAATCCTAGCTACACAGGAGGCTGAGCCAAGAGGATCACAAATTTAAAACAGAGTCTCAGCTGGGCGTGGTGGCACATGCCTGTAATCCCAGCACTTTGGAGGCTGAGGCAGGAGGATCCTTGTGAATTCAAGGCCAGCCTGGGCTACAAAGTGAGCTCAAGGCCAGCCTGAACTGCATATCGAGACCCTGTCTCAAAAAGACAAAAAATAAAATAAAACAAAACAAAATAAAATAGAGTTGTATTGCATGCATTGTTTTGTATGGTGATTTTACATGAAAAGTAATGTATAATTAATGTATAATTACATGAAAAATAATGTATAAATAATGTATAATTACCTCATTTTCAAAAATGTAATTTTTCTTTTACATAAACATTATATTGTTTATTATGTACATTATTATATTATGATATATAGATAATAGTAGTGTGTTGTATAATACATACATCATTTTATTATGATATATAGATAATATATAGATAATAGTAGTGTGTTGTAGGTGTGTATCTGTAGGGAAATGACTATAGGACCGCCCCTATCGTCAAAAGTCCAGTACTGCTCAACTCCCTTACACAGGAGAATGTGTGAAGAACGGTATGGTATTTGCATATAATCTATGTAAATCCTCCTGTATCCTGAAATCATCTTTAGATTACTTATAGTACCTAATATAATGTCAACAGTTGTTATGTACTATACGGTTTTGGGAATAGTAACAAGAAAAACAACCTGTACATGTTTGGCACAAGTATATATTGTTTTCCAAATATTTTTCATCTCTGGTTGGTTGACTCCACAGTTATGGAACCCACAGGTGCAGAGGGATAAGTGCATGCTCTGTATCATAATTTATGTAACATTTCTTGTTTGAGGATATTTAGATTGTTCTCAAATTTGCTCTATTATATAAAATGCTGTGTTGAACATCTTTGTGCATATGTAAGAAATCATCTCATTTTTTGGCATATAGCCTTATAAGTGGACAAAAGATCAAAGAGCCTGAATATATTTAAGACTCCTTACGAGTGGTGCAAACTCTTTTCTTAGGAATGCTGTACTAACTTATTCTTTTATCTAAAGTTTATAAACCTACACAGGAGATAGGTTTATAATAAGAACTTTAACAAAGTTCTTTATAATAAGAAAGAACTGTAACAAAGCTGAGAGACCTCGGATTTGAATGTTACGCTCAGCATAACTTTAGATGAGGTTTCTGTGTGACGAATGAAGAAATAAATGTGAAGATGTGCAGTCTGTTTCATTTAAAATTTTAAAAAGTCATAATCAAGCCTTTGTCCATGTACTTCCTCTCCTTCACGTTTCTCTTCTTTCCCATTCAGGCCTTTGAGGGAGACTGGGAGTGCGGGGGGAAAAGAAGGATGCCATCCTTCAGAAAAAAAGTAGGCCTCAGAGGCTCCGGTCTTTTTTTTTTTTAATTTAGTTTTTGAGGCTCCAGTCCTGAGACTAAATGAAAGATCGAGGAATAGGACTGCCTGGATCTTACTTTTACCAAAATGATGGACCAGAGAAAAGAAGAAATCTCAGAAAGGCTGACCTAGTTACACTGACATTCCAAGAAAAAAAATGAGTAGTATGACTATCTAGCTTTCAAGGCTACTTATAAGTTTGAAATTTTTGTCTGATGGTACCTGAATTCCCTATGTGCTTTTCTTCTTTTGTGAGCTGCAAAATACCTGAGCAACACCCAAAGAGGATCTTTTTCGGACACAGAGACAAGCAAGAGAGGGAGAAAATAAGGACATCATTTTCACAATCAAGGAGGGTGAAAAAATCTCAAGCTGGATACTCAGGGTGGTAGTAACAGAAAGCTAAGGTCAGACTTAACATCTTTTGGAAGATGTGTATGCATACAGGGAACGGTCTGGAAAGGAGTCATTTCCTCAGGAGATGGCATTAGCGGAAAAACTATACTGCCAAAGGTGCTACTATTTTCTGGGTAGGAATAGATAAGTGTAATTTATAGCGAGGTAGAAAAAAATCACTAGTTTTTTTCCATTAGATACTGATATATTCTTTAAGATCATAAATTTCCTTTCCCCTAAAATATCTTCTTATAATCTCACACGGATTCTGCATCTTTCCCATTTTTAATTTCCTCTAGCAGCAAAGCATGCAAGCTCCAGGTGATTTTCTGAGTGTAAAGCCCGCTCCTCCGACTACCAGCCACATTATACCTCCATTCATTTCCTCCAAGAGAAAGAGAAAAAGCAAAGAAAGCAGAGAAGGGGAGAGGATGGAAGGGAAAGAAAGAACTGTATCTTCCATCTGGCTTTGTTGTGAAGATTAAATGAAATAGTACCTATAAAGCTCTTAGCAGACTACCTGGCCAAAAGCGAGTAGCTGCTAACCTCTGTTGGTCCTACTATTTTTGTACAAGTATCTGTCATATAAGGCATGTGGTATGAGATGCCCACTGACTTTGTCAGCGAGGGATTAACCTAGATTTATAGTAGTATGGCAGAGACAGCTGGATGCCCACGGCGTCTGGTGCCTTTAGGTGTCACCTTGGATGTCTCAGCCTCATCATTTCTGGGGCATCAGCCTGAGTTTTGGCCCAGTTCCTTGGCTGACCAGCTCTGTCTGTACTCAGATTTCAGGTAACAGGTGATGGCGGTTCCCAGGTCATGTACCAACTGACTCTCTCTGAGACTTCCCTATTGCTGCTGATGCATGAGATACCACAGGAGCTGCATATGCGTAACTCAAAGTGCAAAGAAGTGATGTCTGGGAGGGGGACCCTCATTCTACAGGAGACAGGAATAAGCGGTCAGATTTCTTTTTTCTTTTTTTTTTTTTTTTTTTTTTGGTTTTTCTCCGGTACCGGGAACCGAACTCACGACCTTGCGCTTGCCAGGCCAGATTTCTCTCTTGACCTCATGCAGACAGACTGTTCTGAGATACAGCCTTTCACCCCTGTCTGAGCACAGCTCTGTAAAATCAGGCAGCCGGTTGGGCTTGACCCAAGTGACACCAACTCAGCAGAGACCCTAGCATTGGCTTTTTCCTTCCCTGCCTCACCCCTACTTCCTGCTTCCCTGGCTTTTTACTTCCTCATAAATACCAGCAGACAAACTTTTGCTATCTGTGGAGCCCAGGTTAAGACATTTATTATGTCCATTATCCACTTCTATATAAGCTAGCACTTGCAATTTTTAGCTCAATGGATGGTGACCCAGCGTAAAAACTATATAATTGTAATCTCCTTTGCCATTAGATTTGGTCATATGGCTAAATTGTGGTAAAGTTCTGTCCAATGAACATATTATATATAACATATATTGTGTGTGCAATTACAGATAAATTACAAATTATATGCATATTATATATAATGATATGCAAAGAGATGAATCTGACAAGTGTCCTTAAAGGAATGAGAGTGCCCTTCTCTCTCTCTTTCTTTTTTTCTCTATTTTTAAACTTGTTTCTTCTGGCTGTCATGTGGACATGGTGGCCGGAACTGGGGTAGTTATCTCTGGCCACACTGTGGAAGCCACCTGTTGAGGAAGGTGAAGCTGGCAGTCCTGATAATTGGGCAGATAGCAAACCAGTTCTGGACTGCCTGCCTGGATATCTTTTTAAAGCCATTATTATTTTGGGCTTACCGTCACTTCCCGCTGAGCTTAATCCTAATTGTTCAAATAGAAAATTCACTCTTTATATGAACAAAATGAGGGCAACAGAAGAAAAAGATCAAGAAATATTTTATATGCCATGGTATATAGCAGTGCTGGATTTAGAATGCAGGTCTGTCTGAATCGAATGGCTAATATTTTTACTATCTCTTATAAATGTAGATTATATGAGCCAGATATTCTGTGACCTGCTTGTCCTTGAGTTAACAGAATATTCACATTCCAGGGTAATATAACAAAAAACCACACTCTCTGGCCACCAGTCTGGCCACATTAGTATGAAGCACTAATTACAATGGAATCTACTATGGGTTGGCCCCTGAGCTATGATATCTAGATGTCTCAAAACCTAAAGAGATTATACCCTACAGAGGGTGCTTAGAGGGGAACTGAACACTGGTGTGACATTCCAGTTGGGCTTACTAGCATCTAGGGTCAAATCCAAGGTAATTAGGAGAATTAGAGGAGACAGTGGTTTGGAAGACTCTTTAATAGATTAGTAGGGTCTGGCGACTGATGGAAGGTTGCACTTGAATAAGTTCAGGATTATTTTTAGGTTTTGGGGGAGGGCGATTGTTCAAAAAATAACTTCACAAGTGAACATGAAATATAATGAGGAGAAGAAGAAAGAGTTTTGGTAGAAAGATGATGGGTTCAGCCCCCGGGAAGGTTGAGTTTGAGATATTCCTGGGCACCAAGAAGAGGTGCTAAGAAAGTTTTGAATCAGTATAGGGGCCTAGTAAAGGAGCAGAATCAATTAGTGCACTTTTATTTGTTTTGTTTTTGTTTTTTGAGACAGGGTCTTGTTATGCAGTTCAGGCTGGCCTTGAGCTCACTTTGCAGCCCAGGCTGGCCTCGAACTCACAACAGTCCTCCTGCCTCAGCCTCCCAAGTGCTGGGATTACAGGCAGACACCACCATGCCTGGCTGGACTGAGTTTCTTGAGGGAGAAGTAGTCCTGCTTGTCTGATATTCCCAGCACCTCAGATAGAAACTGCATTTGATGAAGCGATTAAGTAAATGAACAAAGTTAAGTTAGTCAAAAACAGAAACCCATTTCTATCATCTCAATATTAAACCCCAATTTGTGTTCAAATCAAAACATGATTACCTCAGTTGATTTCATATACCAGCAGACTGTTGGTCCAGCTACATCATATTGTATTAAGCTTCTTCTGGTCACCATCAGAACTGAATCACCCTTCAAAATCATTTTCAGAGGAAAAGGAACAAACAGTTCCAGTGTAATGTAGTTCACATCATTGACCAAAAGGGCTTTTCCTACATTCTTACGTGTTTCCCCTGCAGAACTTAATACAATGCTTTGCACACCATCCTGGAAGCCATGCTGTCTACAGTACATCTGAAAGTCAGCCACTGGCCAGGTACAGAACACTGATGGCTGCTATCTCAATGCTTCAGGGCAGCCTCGGCCAGACACTTTTGCAATCGGTTCACCACGCAGCCCACAGAAGGATCATAAAGGACGAGAACGGACACAGCCCAGTGGCATGGAAAAAACTCTGGAGACTGACACTTGGACTAGGTCAAGGACCTAGAATTTGATACCTACTTCACACATTAACTCCTAAATATTTATCAGTAACAGCCAACTCTGAGTCAGATAGTCTCCCCAACTCCAGCTGTGAGCATTACTTTTACAAATTGACTTCTTTTGTAAAAAAACCACTTGTACATTCTGTGACTAACTTAATCTCAAAATATACAAAGCAATCTATGCTGAAAGAGTAGGTTGCTCTTCAAATGTTTCAAGTAATAGTGGGATTTCAGGAAGTAAGAGGCAGAATCACAAAGTAAATGAGTTTATGCTACAAATTTACTGCTTTTTTTTTTTTTTTTTTGGTTGTCTTTTTGAGACAAGGTCTCTCTGTACAGTTTAGGCTGGCCTTGAGCTCACTTTGTAGCCCAGGCTGGTCTCGACCTTGCAATGATCCTCCTGCCGTAGCCTCCAGAGTACTGGGATTACAGGCATGCACCACCACGCCCAGCTAGTTTACTGCTTTAATAGAGTAACTATAACCAGATGTTGTGTTCCACTAGTATTTTCAAATATAATATTTGAGGAATATCAATGATTTCTTTGTACTTTATATATGCATTATATTGATATGTAGTTGAGTACATCAAATTGAAAGCTACAGGTGGGTTGTTATTAACATTAAATTTAGAGTCAGAAAACCTAAGTTTTAGTTCCACATTAACTTCTTGGGTGATTTAACTCACTCTTCCACTTAAAAAATGTGTATTGGACACTTTAGAATGCCCTAGACACAGTGCTTTGCCCAAGCACAAGAATAAAAAGAAACATATATTGTTCCTTCATTTATGCACTTGTAGTTTAGTAAGAACAGATATCAATTTTGTTTTCTTTTTCTTTTTTCTTTTTTCTTTTTTTTTTTTTTTGCTTTTGGACACAGGATGTTGCTGCATAGGTCAGGCTGGCCTTGAACTCACTTTGTAGCCCAGGTTAGCCTCAAACTGACAGTGATACTCCTGCTTCAGTCTCCTGAGTGCTGGGACTGCAGACGTGTGCCACCAAACCTGGGGAAACATGAATTTTTTAAAATCCAAGCATTAACAATGTAACTGCTTGGGGCTAGGGATTTAGCTCCGGGGCACAGCGCCTGCCTGGCAAGGGCAAGGTCGTGAGTTCGATTCCCGGTACTGGGAAAAAAACAAAAACAATGTAACTGCTGAGCTGGCAGTCTAACTCACTGATAGAGTGCTTGCCTAGTATTATGAGGCCTTAGGTTCAATCCTTAGTAACCCAAACAAAACAAAACACCCATATAACTGCTGTTTAGTACTGCAAAGAAAAGCTACAGGGAGACTGTACTAGGGATGTCAGTTTAGATTTGAGTCATGATTCAGATCTGAAGGATGATTACATGTTAATGAGGTAAATGGTGTTGAAGGAAGTGTATCTGGAAGGTCCCTGCAGCCTGGATGTGGTAGCAGGTGTATTCTAGGAGTTCTGGAAGTCAGAGTGACTTAAGCTTGGAAAACAAGTACAAACCTATGAACAGAAATGGAAAGTCAACAGATAAGTTTGGAGGGAAAGTGATGGGAAGATGTGAGATCATCATAATTAATAATAATTCATTAATTCAGGGTATAGTATTGAGAATTAATTTTATAGGGCATAAGTTAATATGAGAAAAGGCTATTTTATTACTGGGTCTCAAAAGGGATAACAAATGGGGTACGGTGGCACGCAGCTATAATCCCAGCACTTGGGAGGCTGAGGCAGGATGATTGTTTCAGATGTGAGGCCAGCATTGACTACATAATGAGTACAAGGCCAGTGTGAGCTATGGAATGAGACCCTGTCTCAAAAAAAAATTGTGTGGCCTGGTGTGTGTGGAGGCATACAGACTTAACAGTACATGCAAGCAGCAGTGAAATAATTAGGTTAGGCATGAGGTTATCAAGGAGAAGGGACATGAAAGATGAGTTCTACATCTTTCACTGAGATAGGAAAAAATAGAAGACCAGATTTGACCACAACAAATTCTGGAGGCCTTAGATGGTGTTTCTGCAAAATGGGAGGTCAATTCTTTTTTCTAGTCTTTTTTTTTTTGGTACTGGGAATCAAACTCAGGACCTTGCACTTGCCAGGAAGGTGCTTGTGCTGCTGAGCTATGTATCCTCAGACCTTCCTTAAAGTCTTGTCTAGTTCTAGATCTTACTAAATAATTCAGTCACTTTAAAAGCTATAGAGTCTTCTATCTATTGAAACATCAAACATTACCCCAAAGTTTAGTGACTTAAATATTTATTTTCTCACAGTTTCTGTGGGTCAGGAGTCCTAGAGCAGCACTGCTGAGTGGTTCTGCCTCCCGGTTTCCTAGGGGTGGTCTTAAGACTGTTGGCAGGGGCAGCAGTCACCTAAAGAGCCATTTGCTACCATAACGGCTCATTCATGTGTTTGCAGAAGGCCTTAGGTCCTCCCCGATGGCAGCAGCTTTCCATTCCTCACCCTGTGGACTTCTCCACAGCCTGATTTGATATTCTCAGTATGTGGCGTCTGACCTACGCGGAAGTGCGTGATCTCAGAGGCAATGCGGAGGAAGCTGCAGCAACCTACCTTTCACGATCTGGTCTCAGAAGCTGAATACTTTTAGTTTATTCCTGTTACTATGGCTCTGATGAGTGTCCTCAAAGGTCTGTGTGTTAAAAGGGTTCCCGGAGTGGTGCTATTGGATCTTTAGCAGGGGAAACCTTGTGGGAGGTCCTTTGGTCATGGGGCGCATGCCTTGAAAGGGCATTGTGGGATTCCGGCTTCTCAGTCCTGCTGTCTGCTTCCTGGCTCTGGAGGTGAGCAGTCAGTGCCTTCACACACCCCTGAGTGATACGCCACCCTCAGCAGAGGCCCGGAGCAATTGGACCACTTGATCTTGGACTGGAATCTGCAGACCTGGCAGCCAGAAGGAGCTTTTCTCTTTATGCTGATTACCTTACATACTTCATTACAGTGACAGAAAGCTGACTAATAGAGACAGGCAATTTATAGGGCATAGAAATCTCATTTCTCACAGTTCTGTAGGCTGGGGATTCCTAGATCAAGGGCCAGCAGATTTGCTGTCTGGTGAGAACTGGCTGACTGTACCTCAAGATGGTGCCTTTATGCCGTGTGTCCACATATGGCACAAGGGTGGGAGGGGAAACGGGGACAAAGCCTGTGAGAAGCCTCTTAATTGGCAATTAAGTTTATTTTTGTTAGCGTGTGTTTGTGATACGTAATGATCACTTTCATGTGGGGAGTTGGTGGGTGCACATAACACATCTTAATTCTTTTCACTTCTCCCCCGCCGTCTCCCCGGCAACTAAGTTTCAACATGAATTTTGGGAGGACACATTCAGACCATACATATAATGGTCTGAATTTCCAAAATATAATAGATTTTCAGGACTGGGAGAAGAACTCAAAGAGCGTTGAATCCCTCCTCCAACATTACATTTCCAAATGACTTTCTCAGCAGTAGATTTCTGCCACATACTAAGAGCTGTAGGGGGGAATGTGTGTATGTGTGTGTGTGTGTGTGTGTGTGTGTGTGTGTACTTAATTTCCCTCCATGCTGTCAGTTCCCCTTGGTGCTACTTGTTAACAGTGAGGCTCCCAGTGCAACTGGCCAGGGATGAAATTCAGTTTCATCTCTTAAAGAGAGAAGAATCAAATTATTTGTAGGTGTATGTTAAAACCATCACAGTAGGATTTAAATTTTGTATACCTGACAGTTCAAAAGTGCTGTGTTACTTTCCTTCATAGTAAATAACTGTTGCGTAGATTCAGCTAAATTAATATAACACTATAATGTTAAAAGCTTCTAATGGGCTAGGACGTAGCTCAGGGGCATGGTGCCTGCCTGGCAAGTGCAGGGTCCTGAGTTCGATTCCTGGTATCAGAAAAAAACCAAACTTATAGAGAGCTTTGTCTAGAGATATTCTAAATATTGGCAGTCACTGTCAATATTGAGAAAGAATATTAATTTATTTACTTTTATCTACCCCCCCATAAGGTAAGGGAAGTCTAATAATGTACAAAGCTTCCTGAGTCATAAGTAAAATGGGTCTATATTTACTAGATATTATAGTAGTTTTCTGCGTACATATGCTTTTTGCACATGTCATAAAATACATTCTCTGTACACATACACTTTTTGTATATGTTATAAAATACACTGAACCAGGCACAGTGGTGCATGCCTGTAATCCCAGCTCTCGGGAGGCTGAGGCAGGAGGATCACTGCGAGTTCAAGACCAGCCTGGGCTACAAAGTGAACTCAAGGCCAGCTTGAGACCCTGTCTCAAAAAGACAAAAAAAATTAAAAAAAAAATACACAATGAATCCTGTAAGTTATATAATTGTATGTCTGAGAATCAATTTTTTTCCCTTTGCAGTACTAGGGATTGACCCTAGAGTCTTCACACTGAACTATCTCCTCAGCCGTTTATTTTTAGAGGGGGTACCAGGCATCAAACTCACGACCTCATACTTGCTGGGCAAGCACTGTGCCACTGAGCTATGTCCCAGGCCCCACCCCTTTTTAATTCTTGAGATCGTGTCTCACTAAGTCACTAAATTGGTCAGGCTGCACTCCAACTTTCAATCCTCCTGTCTCAGAGTACTGGGGGTACAAGTGAGGCCCATAGTACCCAGCAAAATTAAATATTTTATATATGCGAATCAGAGTTGAAGAATTCTAGACCTTTAAGAAAGCTTACAGATGGCCTAGTCTGGTTCCCTCACTTAATAGATGAGAAAATTAAGTACACGCACACAGATTTCCCCCCTACAGCTCTTAGTGTGTGGCAGAAATCTACTGCTGAGAAAGTCATTTGGAAATGTAATGTTGGAGGAGGGATTCAACGCTCTTTGAGTTCTTCTCCCGGTCCTGAAAATCTATTATATTTTGGAAAGATACATGAGAAAGGCACAGTATGTGTAACATTCTTGCTCTTTTAATATTGCTTGCAAGTAGGAAACAGAATAGTCCATAAACTCCGTCAAGGTCACTTTGTAACTTTTTGCTAGGAATTGGGAATAAAGCCAAGTTTGTAGATGTCCTTATTTAGACGGTTTCCACTTTGTTTATTACTTGCTTTTGAAAATTTTACTGCCATTTATCACAGATGAGATTGCCTTTATTATACAAGCAGAAAGGACTAAGTAATAATTTTTACCTCGTCTTTGTTGCAGGCTAATATGCTCATATCTGTGAACACATGAATTATGTACTTATGTAATTTGATCTTAGAGAGAAAATAAAGGTAGGAGTGGACTGGTGGTTTCATAAGTCTTGGTTTAGGTATGTTAGCCATCATACCTCTATTGACTCTACTGAAATTTTATAGCTTATATCAGCAATTAAATGCATACAAAGTAAATGATAAGATAGTTTTATTTGCTTTGCCTACTTTTACTGCAGGCTATTATATTGTTCAAAACATTGTGAATATGTACTTAAATATGCAAGATAATGTGAATAGTATGAAACATTGTAGTTTATAATAGAAAATCCTCTTGTATTTTTTCTTTTGAGACAGGATCTCACTATGTAGCCCAGGGTTGCTTTGAGCTCACTTTGTAGCTCAGGCTTCCCATGAACTTTCATTGATCCTCCTGCCTCAGTCTCCCAAGTTCTGGGATTACAGGTGTGCACCATCATACCTGCCTGTGTATGTTTTAAAAACAGTAGTAATTTTTGCATTCTTTTAGCTTTTTAAACGCAGTGAAGTTTTATTTGTTTGTTTGTTTTGTGGTACTTTGTACTAGGGGAGTTTTTTTTTTTTTTTTT
>NW_004955412.1:12188213-12193370 GCF_000276665.1 Chinchilla lanigera | reverse complement strand
TGACTAGAAGCCTATCATGTGTTTCATTAGCTCCTATAGCCAGGCCACATGACATTTTCCAAGAGCTGGCAACAGTAAAACACATAAGAGGTTTCCAAAATTGACAATGTTGATCTAATTCTTCATTATTTATTTTGTTCAACATATGTTTTTTTTTTTTCCCCAGTACCTGGAACTGAACTCATGACCTTGTGCTTGCCAGGCAGGCGCTGTGCCACTGAGCTAAATCCCCAGCCCAAGTACTTTGTACTAGGAATTGAATCCACGGGTCCTCTGCTACTGAGCTACATCCCCTCCTCTTTTAAAAAGATTTTTAAATTTTGAGACAGGATCCTGTTAAAATGTGAAGGCACTACTCAAACTTTTGATCCTCCTGCCTCAGGCTCTCGGAGTGTTGAGATTATAGGTGTGCACCACTATGCCTAGCAAGAAGTAAAGAATATTGTGATGGAAAAAACCCAACTTTTTAATATATGATAATGCATTAGATTAATTTATGATAATACTGCAGTAGAAATCCTTGGCTTATACAAAAGTGTATTTTCAAAGAAATAGGTGAAAAAGCAAGGCTTGTCCCTGCATGTTATCTGTGATCTTTTACTTGACAAGTATTTATCGGATGTCTCATTTGCCACAATTCCTATAGCTCATCTATTTCCAATTACTGAATGCACATTTGTTCCCAGACTTTCTGTAGACATTTACAATTCAGCCTGTTCTCAGCCTGCCTCATTATCTTTTTTTCTTAGCTCTTTCTCTTCTACTCTCCATTTACTTTCCTGACGCTCAGTGGGAACCTGAGATCACGTACGTATCTCTTGGCTCACTCCTCAGTCTAGCTCCAGTTTTGTATGTATGTATGTATGTATGTATGTATGTATGTATGTATTTTTACCCCAGTACTGGGGATTTAACCCAGGGCCTTGTGCCTGCTAGGCAAGGGCTCTACCACTGAACTATATCCCTAGGCTTTTTTATTTTTATTTTTTTTAATTTTTGAGACAGAGTCTCACTAAGTTGCCCAGGTTGGTCTCAAAACTGTGATCTTCCTGCCTGTTTCTGAGTAGCTGGAAGTACAGGTGTGCACCGTCACGCCTGGCGAGCCCCAAGCCTTTTAATAGATTTTCTCTCCCCTCCTTTTCTCTCGCAGCCTCCCGTGTGCAGGCTCTGTCTTTTGTGGATCTTCATAGTCAAGCTGTCTACCTAAGGTGTCCCTGTAACCTCACTGGCCCCTCTCACTGTTACTGCAACAGGCATTCCACACCAGCTACCTTAATAAAATATAAATTGAATCACATTGTTCCCCTTCTTAATACCTCTTACAGATGGATTCCTATTTCCTCAAGGATGAAGGACAAGTTCACTACCGCCAAAATGGATTTCAATTTACCTTCCGAAATGTCTGGTTCTAAACAAACTTATAGCCAAAGATCAGTGCTGTCTTGGTCCTCAGCCTCCAAGGCCATTTGCTTTCCCTCTGCTTCTCTCTGCAGGGAACGTCTACACATTCCTCCCCTCCCACCTCAGTTCCCAGTACTCTCTTCCCCAGGCAGGTAACTGCCCTCTTCTCCATCTCCCTGGACACCGTGTCTACCTTTATTATAGCTGTTTTGCATAGCGCTGTGTGCCTCTCCCATTCCCAGCCAGAAGGCAGGAACCACGTCTTATTCAAACTAGCCCGGGGCCCACAATACAATGTTCTAGATTTAAAAACAAAACAAAAACCCTTCTTATTTATAAAACATTCTTGCAAAAGTGAATTTTCTTAGTTTTTAAGAAGTACTTTAGTTTGTGCTAGTCAGGGAAGTGCTTTATAGCTATCGCTGGAATCAGAATTCAGAATGTCAATATACTATAGATTTTAGCACAATGTCTTAGTAATAACAGATTGTTTTGTTTCTATTTCATGATTTAACTTAATTTAATTTAATTTTTTTTTTTTTTTTACAGTACTGGGAATTGAACTCAGGGCCTTCACGTTGACCTACATCCCCAGTTCTTTTTATTCTGACCCAGGATCTCCTATCCACTGAACTGTCCAGACAGGGCTCCAACTTGGGATCCTCCTGCCTAATTCCCCAGAGTGCGGGGACTGTAGCCATGTGCCACTACGTCAGGGGTGTATTTCCTTTTTAAACGTATCATGTTCTATATAAAAAATATTTCCTATACTATAAGTATTAATATCAGAATGTTTCTGAAAAAAGTACTTTTAGTAAATGTATGTGATTCTTTTCTCCTTTGAAATCTGAAGTGCTACAGTGACAATGAGAAATACAATTTTCAATTAACTCTTCAATGTTTCATTTAAAAGTGCATATATTTGATATAAGAAGTAAAATATAAAAATGTATATGTATATGTTTGGATAGATTAATTTGTAATCAACAGTAAACTCAACCCTGGCCATAATTCTGCTATCACAGTTCACCACAATTCTTATTAGAAAAGAGTGGCTTTGCTGTTTTTGTGTAATCAGCAATTTATAAGTGTTGTAAAATTCACCTTACACAAAAATTTTAACACTGTAAAAGTGATACAAAAAAGAATAAATAATGAAATAAAGGTTGAAATGTCCATAGAAACACTACCCAGAGAAAATTATGGGACTGAATTTTTCTTTTTTCTGACACTTTATAAGTTTTTGTTTGTTTGTTTTTTTTGAGACAGGTTCTCACTATGCAGTTTAGACTGTCCTTGAGCTCACTCTGTAGCCCAGGCTGTTCTCAAATTCCCAATGATCCTCCTGCCTCAGCCTCCTGAGTGCTAGGATGACAGACATTCGCCACCACACCTGGCTTGACACTGTATAATATTTTTCAAACATTGCTGTCATCATACTGTATCAGTTTCATAATTTGTTTTTTTCCCATTTAAAATTTATAAACTCTTGCCAGGCATGGCGGTGCACACTTGTCATCCCAGCACTCAGAAGCTGAGGCAGTAGGATCACTGAGGGCTCAACCAGACTGAGCTAGAGACAGGACTCAAAAAATAAACAAACAAAAAACTGTAACTCTTGCTTTGTTACATAAACATTTAAAACTTGTTAGTTACATAGTAAACATTAAAACTGTTACCTTAAATGTTAGGGAGTAGATACAGCTATTTAGACACTTAGTTTCCATATTTTAAATTTTTGCGTCTTATAAATATTGTGATATAGTGTTTATGAATAAAGCTTTTGCTCTATTGCAGATTATTTCCTTGAGAAAGACTCCCAGCAGGTATGGTGGTATATGCCGGTAATCCAAGCACTTGGGAGGGTAGCCTATACCAGTGGCGGCAAACCTATGGTATGCAAGTTACTTTTCTTTAAAATAAAAGATGTTAATGTATGAATTATTTTTTATAAACTGGGTTCTGGGTTGAGTTTTTAAATTTTTTTTTATTTTTTTTTTCCGGTACCGGGAATTGAACTCACGATATCGCGCTTGCCAGGCAGGTGCTGTGCCGCTGAGTTAAATCCCCAGCCCCCTCTGGGTTGAGTTTCGGCACTCATCTCTAAAAGCATGCAAGACATTGTCTCCAAAAAATCTAGGTATAGGAGACTGATTATGGGTTCTAAGAGCTACGCACATTCTTAAAGATTGAATCACAACGCCTAACTGCTTTTAGGGTGCAGATGTTCTTGCTAACAAGCTGTGTATCAGCCTTTGAAACAGTGAATTTACAAGAGCATGAATATTAGTTTCAATAAACTTTTCTTTTGACATTCAAAAAAATAAAGAGGTTATTTCAGTTTACACCCCTACAAGTATGAGAGTATCCTTCTGATCTCACCAGTAATATTAAATATTTACTAATATGACAACTAACTGAAAAGTTACAACTTCTGGTCTATTTGCCTTTCAGAATCTTAGGATAAAATCAAGAATTTCGTATATGTAAGTTTGGTCATAGCTTTGACACCTCCTAGCCAGGTTGTACTGGACACATTACTTAACCCTGTGCGGTTCTCTTTAATCAGTCGTTTTTTGTTTTTGTTTTTTTTAAATGCCGCTATTTACCTCAAACATGGGGTTGTGGTAATCCTCAAGTAACGTTAAAGCTTTTCACAACATTGATACAGGCCCAACAATAGTGAATCTTTCCTTTTCAGTTGCAAACTTGGGTTACAGACTTCTGTTTGATTAAAGCACCACTTTGGAATTTGACTATCTTTGTGCAAGCGACCTGGGCTGGAAGGATGAACAATTACCTGGATATTTCTCGAGCCGGGGCCAGAGGGTCAGAGAGTAATCCGTTGGTGGTCTTCTGACAACACGCGTAAACCTGTTCAGTTACAAAGTACACACCTGGTTCCTATCCTCGAGCAATTTGCAATCTAAAGGCCTCTGAGCTTAACCCTTGTTTCTCTTGGGGCTTTTAATTGTCCAGAGGGCTTTCAAAGGGCAGAGTGGAAACTCACAGAAGACGAAGGGTTAGTGAAAGCGAGCTGGAAAGAGTTCCTGGAAAAACTACTGTCTCCGCGAAGGCAAATGCTAGGATGGGAAGGATACGAATTATTTGTTCTATAAAAGTTAAAACTCTTGAGTTTTATTTGAAGGTAAAGCTTACTTACAAAAGAGAAATTTAATAAAGCATTGCAATCCCGGTAAGACAGGCTAATCTGGTTTTGTGGACCATGGAGATATGGAACTCTGATCCAGAAGTTAGGAGATTTTTAATCTGGTCCCAAGTCAGTCCTAAAGTGAATGGACTGCATAGAGGCAGGCTATGAACTAGAATACTTTAGGCTTGGGTGCTCTTTGGGCTCTACTTGCAACTTTTTTTTTTGAACCTACTTCATCCTACTGTCAAGGGATGTCCTGGGTGATAAAAATGATCGCACACCTTTGCTCGGATTAAAATTCGCACCGCCGACGGGCGCCCTATCCGCCCAGGCTTCGGGGCGTTTAAAAATTGTTGCTGACAAAGCAAGTATTTCCAGCTGGTTAAAACCTGCTAATCATTGAGACGTCCCCCGGTGCACACAGAAGTTCTTCTCAGGCAGGCCCGCCGCTCTCCCAGGACCCCAACTGCACGCAGGCTCCGCTGCCGATGCCCCGGGAAGCGCGGGTCCCGGGGCGACGGGGACGCCCGCGGCGAGTCCGCCCGGCCCAGCGGGGGTTTCAAGTTTCCGCTCGCGGGGGCGCGGGCGACGCGGCGCGCTTC
>NW_004955412.1:12182659-12187353 GCF_000276665.1 Chinchilla lanigera | reverse complement strand
CCCCTGCGCCCCGGCGCCGCGCGGTCCCTGCGGGGGTCTGCGCGCGCTTCCCGTCTAACTTGGACATGCCGGCGCCGAGCCGCGCCCGGAGCCCCGATCCCGCGGACCCGGCGTGCCTCTCTGAGCCTGCCCAGCGCTCGGAGGGTTTTGTTTTCGGGGTGTCCTGCTTTTTGCCTCCGAAAGAGTGCTTAATGAGCTTGGAACTGTGTCGAAAAGTCAGTTTCGTCCAATGCGTTTTACAGGAGACTGAGGCAGGAGGATTGGTTCTAGGCCAGTCTTGGGCTGCACAGCCAGTTCAGGACGTGCCTGGACTACATAGTGGGATCCCATCTCCAAAAAAACAAAAACCGAGCAGAAAAAGAAATAGAAACGCACTTGAGACGTGTGTAGCGAGAGGGGCTCCTTGCCAACCCGGTGGCGGTAAGACTGGCTTGAGATAGATGTAAAACCTAAGATAATAAGGGTGTTCGATAAACGAGTACTTGGTGTAAACCTTGCAATCTGTTGTTGACGGGCATGCATTTTTTTAGGACACTAAATACTCTTTATATGTTGGCCGGAGCTTAGAATGAACAATTGGCCTGCTCATTTTGCTGGATAAATAATGATTTAATCCGGTTGCCAGAACAGCATCATTGGATTCGAGATGACAGGCTGATATTTAGGACTGCATTTCTTTTTTAACTTTCAGATTTTCTTTGCTTTAGCCAGCGTGCTTTTATCATCCAGACTGATAATTTACTTCAAATATGACAAAATGCAGGGTGCTCTTTGAAGTTAATTGTATGCTGGGAAAAGGATTGCGTGACTTTGTTTCTTTGATCATTTTTCTATAGTTTGGAATTTAATAATCCGTTGGTATTAGTAAGGAAAGACTAGGTAGACAGATTCACTTTTGCATAAGTGAGTTTTGGTTGTAGCACTTAAAAATGTTAAATTCTTGTCCTCGTGTTTCCCCCCTTGTATCCCCATACATGGCTGAGCGCTGAGGAGAGGCTCAGAGCTGCTGAAAGAGGTAGTTAATTTCATTGTGGGGAAAATAGGTTGTCTCTGCTATTTTTTGGAAACTGTAATTACTTAACTGGAAATTAAAGTGATTATTCTTTTCTCTGTGATAGTAGGAAATGATAGGGTTTGCCTTTCCTTATCTTGCTGATTGTCAAGAGTCCCAGGAATGAGAAAGGTTTTTTTTTTTTTTTTTTTTTTTTATTGTTCATGTTTATCTTTGGAGGGTTGTTGAAACGAAAGTCTGTGTATTTTTGACTGTCAGTTCTCCATCTTTTAATATAATCCATGTACAGTTTGACAGTCCAAAATGTTGAATAATGGTGGGTCCTGTATTTTTATCTGCTTTTAATTTTGTGCAGTTGAATTTAAGCCATGTAAACGTAGGGGCACGTCATAAGCAGTATTCCCCAGAGACTAGAGCCTGTTTAATGTGTCCCGTGAAGGTTGTGAAGACTGTGTAGAACCGGTGCAGCTTATCTGTACAGTTAGCTAGTAGAATTTCATGTTACTGGGGAGAATCTGGGAGGTCAGGAAAGCCACTCCTGGATGTCTTGGATGTCCCACAGACCGAAAGCGGGTGGGTACTGCTTTACTGTGGTGCTACCCTGGATACAAGATGAAGCGGAGCTGGACTTGCCTGCTATAGCTATGCCCCTGACAAGGTGATGCTAAGTTTCTTGGAGTTACTAAGCGCTAAACGTCGACTTTTGTACCTAGAGTGTGTTCATCTTTTTGATAGCAGAGGGCCAGTCTGACCTCGGAGAGCACCTCTGTCTTTAGTGAATTTTAGAGAAATTCCACCTGGCCTATTTGTTTTTTTTTTTTTTTTTTTTTTTTTTTTTTTTTTTTTTGGTTTTTCTTTGGTACCGGGAACCGAACTCACGACCTTGCGCTTGCCAGGCAGGCGCTTTGCCGCTGAGCTAAATCCCCAGCCCCTGGCCTATTTGTTTAAATTCCTGGTGTAATGTTATTTACAGTGAATGTATACTTTGGAAACTATTTCTAAAAGTATGAAAGCACTGTACTGCAACATGTTTTATGGCAGTTTAAAAACTGAGAAAGATGTAAGGGAAAGGTAAAAATTCCCTACACTCTGTAGAACGGCCCCCTCAGCCCTCGTTCTGTTTTTCATAGATAGCTGCTGCTGGCCCTAATTCCTTGTTCTGTATGTGTAGAAAATGCCAGTAGTTATGCAAGGATAGGAATACTTGGTATCCCTTTTTCAAGTGTCTGTTAAAATGAGGTTAGATGGTAAAAACATTGAGAGATTGCTTATTACTTATGTTAAAGTGAATTGTATTTCCCAGATTTTCCCAGAATTACTTATGAGTGAATTGTATTTCCCAGATTTTCTTCATTGGAATGAAATTATACAATGGAATTTCCTATATGTACCTATTCTCAGACGTATTTGTATAAGTGCATGTGCAAATTTTCTTGATTAATGATTGAAAATGAAGTTTAGGGTTTTTTTTTTCCCTAAGTATGATATGTAATTACAGGGAAAAATGGTACCTTTTAAAAAAATTATGATTTGGGGTAGTGAAATGTCCATGTAATATGTGAATCATTTTTATTTGGAAACTGGAAAGGAATAATGATCTATATGATTAATTTTTTAATTTCTTCATTCCATATAGTAATGAACTCTGGTGTCAGCTTCTGGAAGACATGGGTTCATTCAGGATGGGGGCCATACATGGCTATTTTTGAATAGCTATTATGCATAATAATCTTGGCAAATTCACATTACTTAGTTTTATTTACTAGGTAGATTTGATAAATTTGTTATGTGTAGGCTTTGTGTTTTTTCCTAGTGTAATCATGGTGATCTGACTGGGTGTGGTGATGCCCTCCTGCAATCCCAGTGCCTGAGAGGCTGAGGCAGGAGGATCACCGTGAGTTCGGGACCAGCCTGGGCTACCTAGTGAGTTTAAGACCAGTTGGGCTATATAGTAAGTTGAAGGCCAGCCTGCACTACAAAGTGAGACCCTGTGTCAAAAAGCGAATAAAAAAGGGTCCCCAAAACCACAAAAAGATCTTACAAAAGTATAATTCTAAATTAGATTTACCTAAGGTAGCAAGGTTTTGTATTTATTATAGGTAGGAAAATAAATATGCTCTGCAGAGTTTAAAAGAATTAAACTTAGGAAAAGAAGTGCACGGTGCAGCGTGAAAGCACACCGTGAAAGAGAGCACAGTGGCCATAAGAAAAGTGGCCGCTGTCTTTTTTGTATTGCCCACTTAGTAGGCTGAAATCAGGTCTGGGCTGTCCTGTCAAAAACCTACTTGAGTTCTCACTAGAATTCAAGAGAAACTTTCTGATTGGTTTCAGGTGCAGGGCTTGAGCTTCTCTTTTGGATTCCATGATTGACAGGCCATGTTATTTGCCTAGCTAGCTGTCCATGCCCTAATCTCCTGTCTCAGGCCCGCTTTCCCTTTAACATTTATTGAGTTCTAGTTTATGTCTATAAATAAGGTGATTAAACTTTTTACATAAAATGATCTAATCAAGAAATACTGGTAACTTTTACTCATAATTTATGTTCATTTGGTGTAAACTATCTTTGAGTTCTAGTAAGTTGATTTGTTAGGAAAGGTGTCCTCATGCCATTAACCATTTAGAGCAAGGGTCTGTAAACTAGTTGGTGGACCAAATCCAATCTCCTTGCTTGTTTTTATAAATAAAAGTTTTATTGGAACATATAGTAGCCATTCATTTACAGATAGTCTGTGGCTGCTTTTGGGCTACAATGGCAGAGACCATATGGCTCACAAAACTTCAAATATTTACTCTATGCTGTTTTACAGAAAAAGTTTACTAGCCCTTTATTTAGAGAAAAAACATACTGTTGACTTTATAAAGTTAGTAACTTCAGTATCAGTAGTGATACAATTTTTTCATAAATTTTATTTTTTATTTATTTATTTTTTTGTTTGTTTTTTTTCCCGATACTGGGAATCGAACTCACGACCTTGTGCTTACCAGGCAGGCGCTGTGCCGCTGAGCCAAATCCCCAGCCCCTTTCCTAAATTTTAGGATAATCTCTCTGGGCTTTCAGGACCTTAAATGTTAATTCACTTGTGAAAATGTGTAGTTCAGTCAGACCAGCTGTAGGTGAATTTGTGAATAGTCTTTGTTCACTTGATTTTAACCCTGTACATCATTTCAGATGCTTTGACTGCAAATAACAAAAAAAGCTCGGACTGCCAACAACAGTGAGGCAATTTAACAATGAGGAAATTGCTTACATAGCAAAATCCAGAGGTTCAGTAATGGCCCAATATGTGATGCACATGCCCATAATCCCAGCACTCTGGGAGGCTGAGGCAGGAGGATCACAAGTTTGAGCCTGGCAGTTTAGCAATTTAATGAAACTTTGTCTCTAAAAATTAAAAAAAGGGCTGCATATGTAGCTCAATGCAAAGGTGGTCCAATCCCCAGTACTGCAAGAGAAAAAAAAAAAAAGGGAGGTAGGAATAGCTCAATAAAGTGCAAAGATTTATTTAACTCTCTGCCCCTCGGCCTTCTGCGTTGGCTTCATGCTAAGACTGCTTTCCCTTTGTCACAAATGGGCTGTTGCAAGGGCTGGCATCCCATTCAGACACGGCAGTAGCCAGGGCCGGGGGTTTAGCTCAGTGGCATAGCGCCTGCCTGGCAAATGCAAGGTCATGAGTTCAATTCC
>NW_004955412.1:12163258-12182559 GCF_000276665.1 Chinchilla lanigera | reverse complement strand
AAAAAACCAAAAAAAAAAAAAAAAAAAAACCAAAAAAACCCCAAAACAGACACGGCAGTAGCCAAAAGAGTAAGAGGGACTGTCTTTTCCTGAGGCCCCCGAGTAAGAGGGACTGTCTTTTCCTGAGGCCCCCGCCGCTGATGTCTCCTTCATCGCATTGGCCAGGGTTGGGGCGTGTTCCACATCTAAGCAGTCGTAGACAAGAGCAGTGGAATTGCCCTTTCTATTAACTCTGTTCCCATTAGATTATTTTCCTTAATCATATACCACAGGTCTGCAATTCTTTCTTTTCTTCACCTGAGACCAAAATAATCATACATAATTTAGCATGAACATGTGAGTTCACATTTTGGGCATGAAATTTAGTTAAATTATGCAATGAATAACAGTTCCTGTTTAAGTACTTGATAATTCGTAGTCCATTTGCTAATAACTTCCTCTGCTGTTATTTTGGTACCTGGCATCGAACTCAGGACCTCTCGCTTGCCAGTCAGGCACTGCATCACTGAGCTATAGTCCAGCCCTTTCTGCTACTTTTATAAATAAAGTTTTATTTGAACACATTGTAGTTCACTGTTTACTTATTATCTATGGCTGATTTCCTGCTGCACCGGCCTAGTAGTTGCAACAGAGACCGTGTGGTTACAAAAACTAAAATGTTTACTTACCTGACCCTTTAGTTTGCTGAGACCTGCTTTGAGGTATCAGTCATACCCGTGGGAACTTACTATCCTGTGCCAAATATTCTCAGAGTTTTAGGATGGGAAGATGAGTAAGGAATTTACTCCCTTTACTCTGACGGGAGGACAGTCCATGTTGTATGTCTGAAAGTGTGTTAAGTGCTATTACAGTGGTGCATGTAAACTAGAATTAATACTCAGCGCACACTCCAGTAACATTCAGTGCAGTGTTTTCTGTAATGTGCATTCTCAATAGTTCTACTTCTTAAATTTTTAAAAACTTCATGTTTCTGTAACTAATAATCTCTCAATAAGCTGAAAGTATGTGTATTTGTCACCAGAACGCTCTTACACCAGGGTGGCAAACACCTGTAATTTTAGCTACTTGGACGTCTAAGGCAGGAGAATGACAAATTCAAGACCAGTCTGGGCAACACAGCAAGACTGGACTCAAGTGACAGAACAGCAGGAGTGAAAGGGGAAAGGAGGACACAGCTGTGGCTAACTGACTGTATATACCTCTTAGGTCTTCATGGCATGTGTGGGAAGAACAAAGCTTCATTAGCCAACATGAAGGCACTCGATATTTAAGCTGTTCATCGGCTCTAGACTCAGGAAAAACTGTGCAAATGTAGTTATTAAGTAAAGCTAGTGTATGTCAGAAGCTTGCCCCTTCTACCTAGTCAACTTAAATAGTAAGTTTATCTGGCCTTTACTTTGTCAGGTTAAATGAAATTATTGAAACAGTGCTGGATAGAGATGATAAAGACTTGAATTTGGGAGATCTAGTTGTGAAAACCTTTCGTGTGTTCATGTTTGCTGTCTCTAATGAAAGTTTATTAGCTTGGTCATTTTACAGTGTTAAAATGACAGGCAAATGTTGCCTTTGACGTAATTAACAGAAAAATTAAAATGAGTTTATATATAAGCTTAATGCACTAACAGAGGCAGTGGACATTTAAGGACCAACTGTGAGATAGGCACTATTCCAGTTTCTCAAGGAGGGATGAATATCAGAAAATTTGAAGTTTAATGGCTTTCATTAATGAGAATATGACATTACAGAGATAATATGGAGAACTGCCAGTTGGCTTTATTGGCTGCATGAGAAATGTTGTCTTATTTTAAAGATCCTTTTTTTTTTTTGGTACCAGAATTGAACTGATGACCTCACACTTGCCAGGCAGGTCCTGTGCTGCTGAGCTGTATCCCAGGCCCTATTTTAAAGATACTTAAGGAAGATAGTAACCTGTTTTTAAAGATCAGCTGCTGTTATATATGGAGTTTAAAAACATAAAGAGTAGCATTATTTGTGAAATTTTCGCAGGTCAGTTCAAATCTTTGTTTTTCACTATTTTGGTGATTTACATGAACCACTATTTTGTCATTTCTAACATTTATTATATGAATATTTAATGTTTTCTCATAGATGAAGTGAAGGAGTTGGAGTGGATTTAGCATTTAAAATTTATAATTGTATTTTTATTTTTTGTTTTTGTTTTGTTTTTCTTCTGGTACTAGGAATCAAACTCATGACCTTGCTCTTGCCAAGCAGGCGCTTTGCTGCTGAGCTAAATCCCCAGCCCCAAAATTTATAATTGTAAATAACAGTGTATTTGTCTTTCTGCTCACCTTAGGAGCACCCTTCTGCTAACCTGTTTAGTAGGAAGAATAGATATTTTTCTTTTAAATTTACAAAACTCTGAAGAGAACCAAACTTCAGTGTAAAATTTTGCTTTTACCGTTGTAGTTCTGCTTTATATTTACGTTTTAGAAATTTGCTTTGCATTTTCATTTTCTCAAAAATACTGTTTCATTCCTTGAATATGTCCTTGGGCTAAGGATATAGCTTAGCAGCACCAGCGCCTGACTGGCAAGTGCAAGGTCCTGAATTTGATTCACTGTACCAAAACAAAACAAAACAAAAAGTAGTTTGAAAATGTCCTTAAAACAAATCACTTCTACTACATGAACAAGTTGGTGCCTTATTTAGAATTGCATGTGCTTATTTAGAATGATACCTGAGAAACTGGGGAATACCATAGTTGAAAGAGTTTAGGACTAGGATTTAAAAGGACTCTAGCTTTGCTAACTGGCCCCATCACTTTGGCTAAGTCACTTACCTGAATCTTAATTTATTAGAGATACACAGTTATTGTGAAGATGAGGTACTATTAGGTGTCTGTAGAGTGAGTGTCCTACAAATGCTCCCTCTATATGCCACCTTTCTCCTGGCTTGTGGTGTTATTTTTACACTTGCAAAATGGAACTGAAAGCTGGACATGGTGGTGCATGCTTGTAATCCCAGGAGTATGAGACCCTGAAGCAAGAGGGTTGAAAACTGAAGTTCAGACTGGACAGTTTTGACTTACTGAGAGCCTCTTTCATAATGAAAAATTAAAAAATGGATGAAAGGCTTTGGGTTCAATCCATGGTACTGGGGGGGTTAATAAAAATTCTTGCAGTGTTTGCTTTGCTTGGGAATCACATGGCATTATATGCATAAAAATAAATCATTATTGCTAGTTAACATTAAAACACAAAAACAGTGAAAATAATCATTTGTGTTTAAGAGGGTTAAACCTGGGAGTATGTGAACTTGGATGGGGAAAGGTTACATCTTTATTTATACATACTCATGTAGGCAGCAGTAGCATTAGTAGTACCAGAGAGTGCTTCCATTAGAAATTGCAAGTATTTTCATAATATGTTAAAAATGTGTCAAGTTAACATTTATCATTGCTTACAAGTTTAGTTATTAAATTGCTTAGTAGATAGTGTTATTTAAAGGATTAATAAAGAAGTATGTATGTTACTATAGCAGAAAATGGTTCTTTATATCTGATAATTCTGGTAGAGTTTTCTTTTGTTACATTACGTATTTTATGTGCTTAATCAGTTGTCTGTTTATTGATACTGGGCTTTGAGCCAGGGCCTTGTAAATGCTAGGCAAATCTTCTACCATGTCCTCCAGACCACTTTACTTTACTTTGAGATAGGGACTCACTAAATTGCCCAGTCTGACCTCGAACTTGGAATCTTCCTGCCTCAGATTCCCTAGTAGCTGGGATTACAGCATGTACCATCACACTCCTAGCTTTAAAAATACTTTGCATGGAGGAGGTTCACAGGCTTCCCTAGTTGCTCTATGAAGGAAAAAAGAATGTTTCAGAACTTTTTTGTCAGTGCTGCTATTGTGTTGTTTTGACTGCCAGAGTTACCATTTTAGTTCAGTTAATCCCTCAATAAATTGACAGTTTTTTAAAGTTTATGAGAAGACCACTACTGTATTTGGAGGCTGTTTGCATCTCAGAACACAAAATATAGTTACTACAGTTAGGGTTAGGGAAAGGAATATCTTAGAAGTAAATTTCAGAAGCCTAGTATACAGCGTTGAAGCTTCGGTGTAAATCATGTATGAACTGGATTTAATAACACCTGTTTTACCACCTGACAGGTGGTAGCCTGTAGTACCACTGCCACAACGCTGTACGCACAAGCACGATGGTGCTGTTTCCCATTGTGTAAGGTAGAAAGTTTTAGGATAAGCCCCAGAGTAAAAGGACGTAGAAGAGAATGCTTTATAAGAATGCTTTGTCTTTGGTATATGATAATTGTTTGAGTGCATGTTAGGACGGGTAGTTTGCAGGGAATGGGAGGCGGTACTGGCAGCGTCTCCTGAGACTGTTTGCCGGTACGTTGCTGCCACAGTTGCACTTCATTGCTCTGGGGAGTGAGGTAGGGTAGGATTTAGGATTAAGAAGAAAAGAGTAAGGGAAATTTAGGAAAATCAGTTAAAGTTAATTAGTATAAATGAAAAGAACCTGGGCTGGGGGTCTGGCTCAGTGGCACAAGCGCCTGCCTGGCAAGTTCGAGGTCCTGAATTCAATTCCTGGCACCAAAGAAAAAAAACCAAAGAGAACCTTAAGAATGGAGAAAGGGAGTTTTTTCTCAATACTGTGAGAAAAGAGGGAAAATGACAAATACTTGATGTATAAGTACTTGAATGTTTGGTATACAGTGATTTAGCTGATTTACATGTTTTGGGAGGAAAAGACAGTGAAAGATGAAGTTATAAGTGAGAAGTAGAATCTGAGGACGGTATCTAGGTTTCTTGAGTTTTTGCATGGCATTTTATTATTCTACGAGTAGATGCCTTCAGTTAAAACATGGTACATTCCTAGAGGGACTGGAAATACGCTATTGATGTTAAATAACCTTTTTGCTTTTTTCTTTAAGATGAGGTTTCTATGTAGTCCAAGCTGGCCTTGAACTCCCTGGCCTAAACTGCCTGTGAGCTCACCATCCTCCTGCTTCATTCTCCCAAGTGCTGGGTTACAGGTGGACAGTACTATGCTAAATGATATCTTGATGTAAATTTCAGTGGTCATTGAATTGGCAAAACTTAGGTTTTTTTAATTGCATTTACACATAGCTTTGCCCTAGAATACTTAAAGTAAGAATCTTGTGCTAATTATATTATGTAAACTAATAAAATATGTAAACAGCGTAGTAAAATATGCTTTGCTGTTTTTTGGTATGAGAAATCAAACTCATGACCTTGTGTTTGCCAGGCTGGCACTGTACTGCTGAGCTATATTCTTGACCTTTAAAATACGCATTTCAAATCCTCATTTGACTTTGAAAATTAGGAACTTAAATAAAACCCTGATTAACAGTAAATGCTCCATTTCTGTGTATCCAGATAGCTTTTGTAATAATCTCTGTATTTTTACATAGTTGTAATGAGTAGCTACTTACATGTTCAATCTTTCCACTTAACTTTATGTAAATGTTGACACAGCTTGTCCTAATATGTAAAAACAAAACATCCCCCCAACAAAAATGCCACTCAGAATATCTATCATGTTATCACATAGTTTCAACATTAGTTTGTGATTTTAATCATTGGCTATTGAAAGAGTGCTGTTGAGAATATTTTGGTAGAGATTACTTTCCTTCAGATTTATTTCCTTTGGGGTTTATTCCAGAAGCAGAATTTACTGTTTAAAAAAGCCCTGTACGTTTTGTGATTTATTGGCAACTTACTTTCTAGAAATACAGAGCCAGGTTTTGGTACAGTCAGATATTTACCTGCTTACCAACATCATCCCCTCAATATTGGCATGTGTAACTGAGTTCCCTAGTTAACTGAGTACATAATCAAGAATACCTGAAATCTATTTTGACCTGTAGACTTAGTAGAGCAATTGTTCATTTGTGTGTGTGTGTGTGTGTGTGTGTGCATCTATGTATTTATGTATTTATTTTTGAGATATTCTTGCTGTGTAGTGCGGGTTAGCTTTGGACTTACTATGTAGCCCAGGCTGGCCTTGAATTCAGGTCAGTCCTCCTATCTCAGCTTTGTAAGTGCTGAGGTTATAGGTGTATGCCACCAAGCCTGGCTCATTTTTAAAGTAGGATTGTTTTCTAAAGAGTTGAGTGTTTTGCATAGAAACTGATCATGACTATTGCATATTTTTCTGTTATTTTCATTTGGGTTTTTTTTTTTTTTTTCTTTTTGAGACAGGGTCTTGCTATGCAGTTCAGGCTGGCCTTGAGCGCACTTTGTAGCCTAGGCTGGTCTCAAACTCACAACAATTCTCCTGCCTCAGCTTCCTGAGTGCTGGGATTACGATGTGTGCCACTGTGCCTGGCTATTTGATTATATTTGTACAATTTAAGTGATTTGATATCACTTTTTTAATATAAGAAGCTGGAAGACGGTGCTATTTAGTAGGCCAGTGTTGGTCCATTAATTATCCATGAGATTTAGGACAAACTACTTTAAGAATGGGGCTTGTTTTCTCAGCTACAAAGTAGCTATCATGTGACCTGTCTTAATTTACTTTCTTGGTTTTGATAAGTTATAAGAACATAAAATTACAAAATATTTGATAAATACAAGGCATTGTCATCGAGTAATCTCTGAATGCTCAATGGGTAAATACAGCATCATTATTCCTTTGAGATAATTTAGAGTTAACGGAAATAGACAATTAAGTTGATTTTTTTTTTTTTGAGACAGGGTCTCTCTGGTTCAGGGCGGGCATGAGATCACTGTGTAGACCAGGCTGGTGTCGAACTCACGGCAGTCCTCCTGCCTCAGCTTTTCGAGTGTTGGGATTATAGGGATATGCCTCCATGCCTGGATTGATCTTTAAGAGAGAACACTAATATGAAAATACACATTTTTAGAAACTTCATCTACACGTTAATCATCTCCATATTTGGATCAATTAGGCTTGTAGGAGATTTTGAAAGTTTAACTTTTGAAAGGCTTTGGTTTTGTGTATGTTGGCCTGTGGTGTATTCTTTTAACAGAGCTCTCTTATGAAGGGTAAAACTTCAATATGGAATATTTTGTTTATTCAGTTTTGATTTTTTTAAAAGCCAACACCAAGTTTCTGGAAGTAAAAATGACCATGGAAATTTAAAGGACAGTGAAAACAGATTGAAAACTTTAAAGAATTAGTGATTAGAGCAGTTTGTCTTGGAAACCTAAAGAGATGGAGAACATGAAATAGTAAGCAAATAGTAAAATATCTAATGTGTGTATAATGATTGCTGAGTGAAAAGAAAATACAGAAAAGAGGCAGTCGCTAATAGTTTTCTGGAACTAAAAAAGTTGTAGTCCTCAGAATAAAAGGAAGCTTAACAGGCCAGGTGTGGTGGCACACACCTGTAATCCCAGCACTTGGGAGGCTGAGGCAGGAGGATTGTTGCAAGTTGCAGGCCAGTCTGGGCTACAAAGCGAGCTCAAGGCCAGCCTGAACTGCATAGTGAATCCCTATCTCAAAAAGACAAAAAGGGTGAGGGCTTAACAAATCTTTGTTTGTTGTTGTTTTTTTGTTTTTTTGAGACAAGGTCTCTTGCTATGTAGTTCAGGCTGGCCTTAAACTCACTGTGTAACCAGTGCTGGTTTCAAATGGGAATCCTCCTGCCTCAGCCTCCTGAGTACTGGGATTATGGGCATGTGCTACCATGCTTGGCTCACCAAATCTTGAACGAGGAAAATGTAAGGGATGCTGAAGAACATGAAAGAAAAATAAAAGTTATTAAAGGAAACCAGAAAGAAAAGCAGATTAATGAAAAGGAATGAGGTAGAATGACAGCAGATTTAGCAGCAAAAGATATAATAAAATAATGTCATCCAACTGCTAAGGCAGTAAAGGGCAAAAACTGCTATTCTTCATCTTGAACCCGAGAAAGTACTGCTTAAGATAATGGTCTTGAAAGTGCTTTAGTTCCTGTGAGTTTGGAAAGCTCACTGGGCTCCTCTGGTAAGTGATCTAAACAGAAGGAAGAGGCAAAGAAAGGTACATCAGATTTGGTAAAAAACAAATCAATCCAGGATGGGAAGGTGGTGTGGCTGCAGCACCTGCCGCCAGGGTTCATTTGACTGATCTGGCTGGCTAAGCGGATGTTCCCTTCCTCCCTCACCACTCCCTGTGCGTCCCTCCTGAAGCTGCTCTCACGGTGGAAGAGGACCACCACCCCAGCAGAGGAGTACCTTTTCTCGGACAGGGGCATAGGAAGAGCTGTGCTCCCCTGCTGGATCTTCCAAACAAGCTCTCAAAAAAAAAAACAACAAACCAGTATGGACGTTGAAAATTACTTCTTAAAGTACAAATGGGATAGGAATCCCATTTGTACTTTAAATTATTTACAAATGTAAATTTGTGCCTTGGAATAAAAATTTGTATAAATACACCGACTCAAAAATACTAATATAATCTGGAAGATTACGATTCAAAAAATGGCCACAGTTTTGTTATACTCCTATTGTAGGTAATGTGTGAGGAGTTTGAATAAAATTTTTCTGTGAAATATGAGTGAAAGCTAGGAATCAGTGCAAGCCTGTAATTCCAGCTGCTTGGGAGGGTGAGGCAGAAAGATCCAAGTTTGAGCCTCTGAGCAGCTTACTGAGACCCATCTAAAAATAAACATGAAAGGGCTGGGATGGTGCACAGTAGAGGAGCACTTACCTACCGTGGGTTTGATCCCTAGCTTGGCTTCCCCCAAAAGACATGTGAAATGTCATACTTTATTTTTTTGGGCAGGGGAATACCGGGAATCGAACTCAGTACCTTGTGCTTGCCAGGAAGGTGTTTGTGCTGCTGAGCTGTATCCCACCCTCAGTAGTAATATTTCTTAATATTTTATAAATCATGTTTTTAATATTGAAGTATACTAATGTTATAAAGATACATTTTAATATTCAAATAAAACTTTTTAATATTGTGACTGACAAACTAGGGAGTTTGCTTTTTAAAAATTAAAGTTTTATGGCAGAGATATTACCCAGATAAGTTTCTTCTCAAATTTAATTTATTTTCCCAAATTTAATGTAGCACTTTTCACTATAGCTTTTCAAATTTGGAATCATAATTTTTTTTTCTAGACAACTGATTAGTATTTTAGATCTTTTAGTAGATTTGTAAAGAGAAACTCTGTTCTTTTAAATGTTTCTTAGTAAGAACATTTATCTTAGACAACATGTTGATTCTCCTTGTTTAAGATTTGTTGTCCTAGGTGAAAATACAGTTTAACATTAGTCTTGCTGGGTGTGATGGTGCACGCTTGTAATCCCAGCACTTGGGAAGCTGAGGCAGGAGGATCACTGTGAGTTCGAGACCAGCCTGGGCTACAAAGTGAGTTCAAGGCCAGCCTGAACTGCATGGCAAGACCCTGTCTCAAAATGTCAAAATAAAAAGAAAAAAAAAATTAACATTGGTCTTGAGGACAATTCTAAATTTCACTGATGGTCACTAGCTTGCTCTGGTTTTTAGTGTGCAGTGCTATGGCCATTTTATACACTTTAGCTGAATAAGAAACTCTGATATTTTTCCTGTAGTCAAGGAAAATAGTTTTTATGTAATTGTTTCTCATAGATTACGTTAAAATTTCCTATTTTTCTACTGTCTTTTTTTTGAGACAGGGTTTTGCTGTGTAGTTCAGGATGGCCTTTAACTCACTATAGGACCCAGGCTGGCCTTGAACTTGTGACATTCTTTCTGTCCCAAGTGCTGGGATTACAAGTGTACACCATCATACCCAGCGTTCCTGTCGCCTTTGACAGTAGAGACTGACAGAGGCAGCATTTCAATCCTTAGCAATCATGTATTTCTTTAGTCTAAAGTAAAACTTTTAGTTGATGGGCGTGCTTTATACTGTGTGATTTGATATGTGTGGTGTGAAGACATTGAAAATTTGAATAAGAGAATTCTGTTACTTTCAACCCACATTTTTAAAATACTTTATCTTATTCTATTAAGTTAGAAATAAAAAAACCTTATATGAAAGATAATGGACAAATTGTATTTCTTTTTTTTAACAGAAGATAACAGGATTTATATCCGTGAAGATTTTTTTAAAAGACTGTAACAGAAAAAGAAGGAAAATGCCGAAACCAGTAAGTATATTTTATTACTTTTGACGCTGTTTACTTAATAAGACATTGTTACCATTATTACTGATTTTTCGGAGTAAGTCAAATATGGGAAAGTTGTTGGAAGAAGAATGCACTACTACTGCTGGTCCTTTAGATTAGTGTGGCTGGGGAACAGTGGAAAGCGGTGTGGAGAACACTGTACTTAATTAAAATTCATGCTTTTGGGGTCACTCTGTTAGTGCTTCTCTTGGTTGTGGCACTTATGTGGGTGCCCTTCGTTCATGCAGTTCAGTCTATCCACTTAATTTCGTCATTAGTTGACTTAACAAGGAGTGTGGTGAGGATTAAAGGAATCTTGTACACATTCACTGCTCAGTAAATGGTAACTTACTGTTAAAAGAAATAATGAAAGGTCAAGAGGACCCATGTGTATTAATTTCTCCTAATTCTAGTTTCAGTGCTATTGATGTCAACATTATATACTTTGAGGTCATGTACCCACGACCAGTTTACTTAGTTTTAAAATTGTATGGCTCTTCTGGACTAAAGTTATTCTTTTTGTTTGTGGGTAAATAGTCTTTATCTAATGGAGTGTTCTCAGTAATATTGACCAATAATCTATTTCAAGAAAATTGATTATACTTATTAGGATTTTCTGGCATAAATATCACTTTGGAATGACTTTGAAAACTCAGATGGCAGCAAAGGACATTATTGATGGAAAAGTATAAAAATAAATAAAAGACATAAAGACCAGAAAGGAAGAAATAAACTCTTCTATTTACAGATGATACTGTTTTTAATCCATGTATCCATATAGCTGTGTGAATATATAAAGCAACTATTAAGACTGATAACTGAATTGAGCAAGATTTTCAGATACAAGGTTACATTAAAAAATCAGTGGTTTGAAAAGTTTGAAAAATAAAGTTAGCAGACTAAAAAAAAAAAAAAACAAATTATAGAGGCTGTACAAAATCTCCATACTGAAAACTAAGAAATTAAAAGATGTAGCTCGATGTGGTGGCACATACTTACAGTCCTAGCACTCTGGGAGGCTGAGGCAGGAAGAGTTGGAAATTCAAGGCAATTTAGTAAGGCCCTGTTTCAAAATAAATTAAGAAAGGACCGAAGATATATCTAGGTACAAAGGCTCTAGGATTGATACACAGTAGTACACACAAATTAAAACTCTAAAAATATAGACAACTACACAATGTTTATAGATTTGTTTATAAGTTACTATTAAAATGTCAGTTTTCCCCAGATATATTGGTATAATTCAGTTCCAGGCGGTTGAGTCCCAGCAGACTTTTTTGATTAAAACTAATTGTGAAAGCTGTTTTAGGGAAGAACAGTTGGGACGGGACTGTTACACACCTGGATTTCATGATGTATTGTCAAACTCCTAAAGTAAGACTTGGTGGTATTGGTGAAAAGATAGGTTATAGTAGGTTATAAGATCTGAGGAACAGAAATAACATCTGTGCACATTTGTAGTCATTAAATTTTTGACAAAACTGTTACACACTTGAATGGAGAAATTTCTTTTGAACAAGTGTTGATGGAACAAAGAATTACCTATACGGAAAACCTACAAATGTTGAGCCTTTTCTTATAATACATTCTAGAATTAACTCTAATTGGAACATAGACCTAAGTGCAAAAGCCCAAATTATGAACGTTCAAGGAGAAAATAGAGGAAAAACATTTGTGACTTTGGGGTAGAGAAAACTTTCTTAGATAATATACAGAAAATATGAGGCTTTTATTTAGGAAAATAATCAAGACTTTAGGATAAAAACCTTTATTTATTTTTTTATGAAAGATAGCAGTAACAAAATAGAAGGTCATAAAAAATCCAATAAACACTAACACAATTGTAATGTGGGACCTTAGCACCCCATTGTCACAAAGAGATCAACTAGACAAAAAAAAATCAAATGTCGGAACTGAACCAAACCTGTGAACAAATGACTTAATAGATGTCTACAGAGTGTTCCACCCCACAGCATTGGAGTATACATTCTTTTCAGCTACACATGGGACATTCTCCAAAATAGACCACATACTAGCCCATAGAAAATGCCTAAGTAAATGCAAAGTAATTGAAATGATTAATTAATTAGTATTGAAATTATGCAAAGTAATTGAAATGCAAAGTAAATGAAATTGGAAATCAGTGGCAAAAGAAACTACAGAGACTACATAAATACGTGGAAATTAAATAACACCCTCCTAAACAACAAATGGGTCACAGATTGTGTTGGTTTGGGGGATATTTTGCAAGGGAGAACAATATGTAATACAGGACATACATTTTATAAGATTATTTATAGTAGCCACCCAAAGAATGATAAACAAGAGAGTGCAGGAAATCTGCCCACACACTAAGACCAAGAATCCAGCTGAGGGCCTTGATCTCACAGAAATGTCCTGCATGAGTCCAGCTGAAGACCTAGAACTCATAACAGTGCCTCCCACGAGTCCACCTGGAGGCCCTGAGCCCACAACAACATCTCACGCAGGCCTGTTTCATGGATCTGCTCTGTGAAGGCCCAAGGGTCAGTGGTGGAATCTAGGAAGTCTGTGCCAGCAGGATGAAGGATCTGTGCTAGCAGGCTGAGGGATCTGCACTGGAGCCAGGAAGCGATGCTCAGAAGAACCAGAGCTACCCCAAAAGGTACCACAGCCATCCTCAGCAACAGTGAGGTCCCGAGCTCCTCCGATGATCAAGATGACCGAGTTCCCATCAGGGAAGCCAATGCAGCAAACTTCTCAGGAGACCGGCAGTGCACCATCTTCCCCTCCAGAGCCAGGAAGCCATGCTCAGAGTGAGGACCAAAGTGATCCAAAGCTATTCTCAGTGCCAACAAGGTCCTGAGCTCCTTGGAGGATGAAAATAGCCAAGTTCATCAGGACGGTCAGTATGACAAATTCCTGCAGCAGAAAAGCTCAAGAGAACCAGCAGCTCCCTGACAGCACCCAACAGCTTCCAACAGCTTCTCCTCTTCTTCTCCAGTTCTGCCTCTTACACTCCTGACAAGAGTCCCCAGGTGGGCCTCCCACACCCAGCACCATGTTTACTCAGTTCAGCTGGGGTTATAAGTTGACCACCAGTTTTCAATCTACCACACAGATGAAATTAAGAAAGGAAGCAGTATCTACAAATGTAATGGCAATACAACATACCAGAACTTACGGGACCCAATAAAAGCAGTCCCAAAAGGGAAATTTATAGCAGCGAATACCATATCAGGAAGATAGAATGAGCTCAAACAACCTAATGTTGAATCTCAGACCCCTAGAAAAAGAACAAGTCAAGCGCAAAGCTCATGAAGTAAGAAATGATTAAGATCAGAGGAGAAACTAAAGCAAAGGAGATTAAGAAAACAATACAGAGAATCAGTGAATCAAAAGAGTTGATTCTTTGAAAGATTAAATAAAATTGATAAACCTTTAGCCAACCTTATCAAAAAAAGGAAAGAAAAGACTAAAATTCATGCAGTTAGGAACAAAAAGGGTGAAATCACAACGGAGAAATCTAGAAGATTATCAGTACCTATTTTGAGAATTTTTATTCTAATGAAATGCAAAACAGATGAAAAGGACAGATTCCTAGACACATATGAAACTAGTAAAGCTGAATCAAGAAGATATAAAACTTCAAAATAACCCAGTATCAGTCAGTGAAATAAAAGATGTAAGTAAAAAACCTACCAACAAAAAAAAGCTGAGGTCCTGATGGAAACACAGCAGAGTTCTACAAGAAATTTAGAGAAGATCTAATGCCATTACTCTTTAGACTCTTCAGTGAAATGGAAAAGAAAGCAATACTCCCAAACACATTCCTAGAAGCAAGTATTGCCCTGATATCGAAACCAGACAATGAGCCAACAAAGAAAGGGAACTACAAGCCAATGTCCATAATGAACATAGATGCAAAAATGTTCAACAAGATACTTCCAAACAGAATGCAGCAAATCAAGAAGATTATACACCATGACCAAGTAGCATTCATTCCAGGGATGCAAGGATGGTTCAACATACAAATCAATAAGTGTAGTACATATCAACAGCAAAGGACAAAAGTCACATGGTCATCTCAATAGATGTAGAAAAAGCTTTTGACAAAGTCCAGCACCCATTCGTGATAAAAACCCTATAGAAAATTGTAATAGATTGTCTTTATCTCAGTCTGATAAAAGCTATCTGTGACAGATAGCCAGTATCATACTAAATGGCCAAAACCTGAAAGCTTTCATTCTATAAAATCAGGAGAAAGAAAAAGGTGTCCATTATCACCAGTCTTTTTCAGTATGGTTCTGGGAACATTGGCCAGAGCAATTAGATACGAGAAAGAAATAAAAGGAATAATGATAAGTTAAACTACCATTATTTGAAGATGACATAATACGCTACAAAGACCCCAAAAATTCCACCTATAGATTTTTTTTTTTGAATTTTTCTCCTTTTTTGGTTTTTTTTTTTTCCGGTACCAGGAATCGAACTCATGACCTTGTGCTTGCCTGGCAGGCACTGTGCCACTGAGCTAAGTCCCCAACCCCTTTTTTTTTTTTTTTTTTTTTTTTTTGAGACAGGGTCTTGCTATGCAGTTTAGGCTGGCCTTGAGCTCACTTTGTAGCTCAGGCTGGTCTTGAACTTGCAATGATCCTCCAGCTTCAGCCTCCCTAGTCCTAGGATTACAGGTGTGCGCCACCACACCTAGCTAAGACTTTTAGATTTAATAACCAGATTTAGTAGAGTAGCTGGATACAAAGTCAACATTCAAAAATCGTAACTCAGAAGGAGATTAGGGAAACAACAACCTTTACAATAGCATCAATAAAAAAGAAATACTTAGGAGTCAATCTAACAAAGAAAGTAAAAGACCTCTACGTTGAAAACTGCAGTACTCTGAGAAAGGAGATTAAATAAGATATTAGAAAATGAAACAATATTCCTTGCTTTTGGGTAGGAAGAACCAGTGTGGTGAAAATGGTCATCATCACAAAATTCCGATACAGATTTAATGCAGTCCCAATCAAAATACTGTTAGCATACTTCACAACTAGAGAGAGATTTCTAAAATTCATTTGGAACCAAAAGAGACCTACAATAGTAAAAACAGTTCTGGGCAACAAAGGTAAGACAGGCGCCATCACAATCCCTGACTTGAAAATTATATTGCAAAAAATGCAATGATAAAAACAGCATGCTACTGGCAAAAAAAGAAACACGATCAGTGGAACAGACTAGAGTATGCAGAAAAACTCCAAATGTACTCTCCCACCTGATCTTTGACAAAGGGGTCAAACAGTTTCACTGGAAGAAGGGTAGCCTCTTTAATGGTGCTGGAAAAACTGGCTTTCCACATGGCAAAGACTGAAACTAGACTCATATCTCTCACCATGCAGTAAACTAAAATTAAAATGGGTCAAAGTTCTATATTAAAACAGAAACACTAAATCTGCTGGAAGATGAATAGGTAGAATTCTGGAAGACATTGGTGTAGGCAAAGACTTTATGAACTAAAACCCTGATTGTACTAGAAATACCACAATTAACAACTAGGATTTCTCTTATTAAAAAGCTTTTGCATAGCCAAAGAAATCAGCCAATGTACAGTCGTCCCTTGCTATATCGCGGTTCACTTATTGCGGCTTCACTGTATTGTGGGTTTTTAAAAAGTATATATCTAATTCTGAATCATGGAGTTTTTGCTATATTGCGGGATTTTGCAGTATATAGGTATTTATATAATAGTGATTTTAATTATTTTTGCCTAAAAATTTAAAACTATAAAAAATATAAAAGTTAATTCAAACATATTAAAAGAATATTAAATCAAAGTAAAACACAGTATGTATTTCACCAGCAGATGAATACTGTACTGCACAATGGAAATGCAGTACACCACTACTAGTAGCACAAGTTTGCCAAGGTGAGATTGTACACGGCACCACTATTGGCTGATGGAATGGAAGGTGACCAACCACAGCACTGTGTTCTGTATCCTGGGCTCTGATTGGCCCAGTGACTGTAGCATCGGTCTGTTTGGTCTCCTGCACAGTGCCCATATGTTCAGCGTCTCTCCTTGTCCACTTCACATTGGGTACCCACATAGAATTTTACATGTGGTTAAAATTATGTAGGTCTAAGAGTGTAGAAAGTTTTTAAGAGCATATGAAGTGTTTATAAGTGTGGGAAAGGTTAATAAGAGAGTGGGAAATGTTTATAGGAGTGAGAGAAGGGTTTATAAAGCCTTAAAATATATATAAATAATAAAATAAATATAATACCATTACTTCACGGATTTTCACCTATCGTGGGGGTCTCTGGAACGTAACTCCCACGATAGGTGAGAGATCACTGTAATACACAGTAAGAAGACAACACACAGAATCGGAAAAAATTTATGCTAGCTTTTTGTCAAAGGACAAGTAGAAAAAAACAGTACTAAGTGAAAAAAAAATCAGACCCTCTAAATTCAAAGACATAATCCAAAAATGGGCATCTGAGATGAATAGACGTTTCTCAAAAGAAGTACAAATGGCAAATAAATATATGAAAAAATGTTCAGTATTGTTCAGCGTCACTGGTGATTCGAGGAATGCAAATTAAGATAAGGCTGAGATTCTATCTCATTCCAGAAAGAATAGCTATTATTAAGAAAACAACTAATAACAAATGCTGGCAGGGCTATGGGGAAAAAGGAACCCTTCTTCACTGCTGGGATTGTAGGCTAGTACAACCAATGTGGAAATCAGTATGGAGATTGCTCAAAAAAACTAGCGTTAGTAGTCCATTTTGACTCAGCTATTCCCCTTTTGAGTGTCTGTGTATCCATGTTTATAGCGGCACAGTTTGTAATGGCTGAGTCTTAGAAGAAACCCAAATACCTAGACTTTGTTTTTAAATGGAGTATTAACCCTAAAGAAAGAGGTAATTGAGACATTTATAGCTAAATGAATGGACCTTGAGACCATAATCATATGTGAAATAAATTAGATGCACATGTAAATGCTGCATTCTCTCTGGTGTAAGAAACTGAAAATGTAAGAACATAAATGTACAATAGATGTGGTGGAGTAGGAAGAAACTGTTTAAAAGGAAAGGGAAAGGAAAAAACGAGAAAAGAAGGATAAAATGAAAACCAAACTTTGTGAACAGGTTGGGGAAAAGGGTTTGAATAGAGGGGATAGGAATGGGGGGAAAAAAAAGGAATCAAGATACATCGTGCACAGATACAAAGTCCCTATAGTGAATGTCATTGTGTGTACACAAATTGTACCAGTAAATTTAAATAATTAAAATAGAAGGTAGTGGCACATGCCTGGAATCCCAGCATTTGCGGGACTGAGGCAGGAAGATCACAGGGAGTTTGAGCGTGGCCTGGGTTACACAGTGATGTCGAGGCCAGCTGAACTATCTAGTGAGACCCTGTCTTTAGAAACAACAGAAGAAGGCAAGACAAAGTGAAAGAAAAATTACAGTAGTGTGTGTTTTTTTTTTTTACAGTTTGATAAGACAGCCTAGTTTTTAAACAACAGACAAAAATTTTGAACATCTGCTCAGTAACTCAAACATGAACAGATTCTAAATGTTTTTAGTTATTAAAATACAAATTAAAACTGTAATGAGATATCACTTTCTCATTAGAATAGCTACAATTAAAGACAGGTAATCAGGTGTAGGTAAGGATGTGGAGCACCTGTTAACATTAGTGTAAATGCATTTCTAATAGTAGTGCAAAAGTATATAACTACCCTAATAAATAATAAAAGTAAGTCTTTCAAAACACAGGCTTGGAGAAAGTAAAGTTGGTTTTCATGTTTTATACTGACTTTGTTGTTTGAACTTTATACTTAATGTTGTGTAATCTTGGTCGTCAAATCAGTTTCTGTAAAGGTGTCTTTTTTGCAATGTGAGGAATTGGATGTAGAACCTTGCACGTGCTTGGAAAACACCTTACCATGCTGTTGTGTCCCAGACCTTTTATTTTTTTTAAGACAGGGTCTACCTAAGTTGCTCACACTGACATTGAACTTCAGCCTCCTACTAGTTGGGGCTATAGATGTGTGCTACCATGTCTGACTATAAACCTATTTTTTTCATTGTAAAGTACAGTTGATTTGGTAACAAGTGCTTTGATTATCTCAAATAATTGCTGTTAGGATCAAATGAAAAAATTGTAAAAGTTGCCTGTTAGTGCCTTTCATACTGAACATTATATTATCTATAGGTAACCCCCGCACCTCCTTTTTGAGAACATAGTCTCACTTTGTAGCCTAGGCCAGTCACTGTGTAGCCCAGACAGGCCTCAGACTTGGAGTCCTGCTTCAGCCACACAGGTGCTGCAGTTACATGCCTGTGCTACCATACCGAGGTATAAGCATTTTTGTTTTTCACAGTAGTATTTATGCTAACATATAATAGTTGCAGTATTATATTTAAAAGTTTTGTCAGCTTTTATTTCTCTTTTGCAGTGATAGGATCAGACTCAGGGCCTCATGGACCCTAGGAAAGTGCGCAACACACTGAACAACAACCAGCTCTCAGCTTTAATTTTTAGTGTGAATATTGACAGAGAAAGGGGGAGGAGGGGGAGGGAAGGAAGGAGGGAGAGAGAGAGGGTGAGAGAGAGGGCGAGAATGAATATGAGAATATTCCCCAACATTAACAGAAGCTTTGGCATGTTTGGTAATTTTTAACAGGGTAAAGAAATCTAAGTTGAAGAAGTTCGAGAATGTCTCCCCCAGCAGTGTAGGCATTATGGTACTGAGAGCTGAAGTTGTCTTAAGACTGTGTCTGGGTTCTAGCCAGCAGGGCGAGAAGGTAAAGCAGAGGGAAGGAAAGCATGCCCGCTTTTTTATGCTTAGGTGTAGGAGTAGAATGCTTCTGTAATGCTTGGGCTCTACTCATCAGAATTTAGTCATGTAGGCAAACCTAGTTCCAAGAGAAGTAACCCAGTAGCTATACATAGAACTCTAATTGATGTTAGTTGTCAGACCACAAACATTGTCTGCCAGAACCACATGATTAGTTTATTAAGTTTTTAAAAAATTAATTTCATTGGTATATTTTAGATATACATATTGGTAACACTCACGTGAAATTTTCACATCTTCTTTAGCTATTGGTATTTTCCTGAAAGAGTATTTTCCTGTAAGAGTTAACTATTACAGGCTGTGCCGCTATAAACATGGGCGTGCATATATTGCTGT
>NW_004955412.1:12153569-12162793 GCF_000276665.1 Chinchilla lanigera | reverse complement strand
TATTTTCCTGTAAGAGTTAACTATTACAGGCTGTGCCGCTATAAACATGGGCGTGCATATATTGCTGTGGTATGATGCTTTTATTTATTTTTAAAAAGAGTAGTAAATGAGAAATAAACAGAGAAATAGAACAGTAGCAAATGAGAAACAGAGAAATAGAACAGTAGCAGCATACCAATATCACAAACATAAACAAATCAAAGCAAGAACTTCAAAGTGATAGAGTCTCAAAACAAAATAATAAGAGTCAACAGTGGTTGGTACATTACATATCACTATCCTCAACTACATTGCTCAGCTTACCAGATGTAAGAATGAAAGATTGCTCAAATCATTATAGGGAATAAGAAAATAATTCTTTGAAAAACAGTAGAGATAATACAGAGTTTCACTAGACAAGATGGTAGGAGTTCCCCATTGTAATTCCACTGCATATTGTTACCTTCAGATCAGTTGCTCAGACCACCAGACACAAGCATGCGCAGTCAATCAGAACATAAAAAATTGTAATCATTAACTGTTCATTTCAATAGACATCAGCAATAATACAGTTATTGCAGTTATTCATATATATATTTTGCATTCCTTTCTTTTTTCTTTCCCTTATTCCAGTCGTTCCTTCCTTTGAGCAATTTCTTTCCCTTTCCTATCATCTGTTGTCCGTTTTGAGTTTTACGTAGTCTTTCAGGTTCCTACACTAGGGAGACAATATGATGTTGACACATGTGGGTCCGATTTATTTCACTTATGAGTATGGTCTCTAGTTGCAGGTATGATGCTTTTAATTCTTTCAGGAAAATACCAAGAAGGGGAATAGCTGGGTCAAATGAAACCTCTAGTTTTAGTTTTTTGAGGAATCTCCATACTGATTTCCACAGTGGTTGCCCCAGTCTTCATTCCCACTGGTGGTGGAGCAGGGTTCCTTTTCTTATGCAGCCCCTCTTGATGATAGCCATTCTTTCTGGAGTGAGATGGAATCTCAGCATTGTTTTCATTTGCTTCTCTTGAATGATCAGTGCTGTCGAACATTTTTTCATGTATTTATTTGCCATTTCTGCTTCTTTGAGAAGTACGTAATCATTTCAGAGGCTCATGTTTGGATTGGGTGTTTAAATTTGGGGAGTCTGATTTTTTAAGTTCTTTGTATATTTTAGATAGTAATCTTTTGAGGAACAGCTGGTGAAAATTTTTTCCACTCTGGGTTGTCTTCACTCTGTTGGTGATTTCTTTTGCTGTGCAATAGGTTTTTAATAAGATGAGATCCCAGTTGTTGATTCTTTGTATATTAAAGAGGGGTTTTGTATATCTGAGAGGGGTCTTGTACATAAGTTTTTGCCTACACCAGTGTCTTTTAGAGAGCTACATATTCTGTCTTCCAGCAGATTTAGTGTTTCTGTTGTAATATTTAAGTCTTCAATCCAGTTCTATTTTAATTGAGTGCATGGGAAGAGAAATGGGTTGAGTTTTAGTGTGCAGCATGTGGAAAGCCAGTTTTTCTAGCACCATTTATTGAAGAGGCTATCTTTCAGTGAAGCTGTTTGGCTCTTTTGTCAAAGATGAGGTGATTAAGGATGTCTGGGGTTTTTTGTGCATATTCTGGTCTGTTCCATTGATCCTTGGGTCTCTTTTTTTTTTTTGGCCAGTTCCATGCTGTTTTTATCGCTGCAGTTCGTAGTATAATTTCAAGTCAGGAATTGTGATGTCCCCTGCCTTGTCTTCGTAGCTTTTGGTTTTGCTATTCTGTGTCTCTTCTGGTTCCAAATAAATTTTAGGATTGTTTTCTCTAATTTTGTGATGTATGCTATTAGTATTTTGATTGGGATTGCATTAAATCTATATAACAATTTTGGAAGTATGGCCATTTTCACTCTGTTGGTTCTTCCTACTCAAGAGCAAGGGAAATCTTTCCATTTTCTGATATCCTGTTAGATCTGCTCTTTTAGAGTACTATAGTTTTCAACTTAGAGGTGGCTAGATTGATTCCTAAGTATTTCATTGTTTTGTATGCTATTGTGAAAGATGTGACTTTCTTAATTTGTCTTTTAGGAAATTTGTTATTTGTGTACAGGATTAGTATTGATTGTTGAGTGTTGACTTTGTATGCAGCTATGCTACTTAATTTGATTACTAAATCTGGAAGTATTTTGGTGGAGTTTTGGGGGTTTTCAATGTGTAGAGTGTCATGTCATCTGCAAATAATAACAACTTTCAGTTTTGTCCATTTTAGTATGATGTTGGCTGTTGGTTTGTCATAGATGGCTTTTATTAGATTGAGATAAAGATATTTGTATTCTAATTTTCTGTAGGGCTTTTATTCTGAATGGGTGTTGAACTTTGTCACAAGCTTTCTTTGCATCTATTTAGACGATCATGTGAGGTTTGTCTTGGCTCTGTTGATATGGTGTACTACTTTTATTGATTTATGTATATTGAATCATCCCCACATCCCTGGGATAAATCCCACTTGGTCATGGTGTATAATCTTCTTGATGATTTGCTCCATTCTGTTTGCCAGTATCTTATTGATGATTTTTGCATCTACGTTCATTAGGGATATTGACCTAATTCTCTTTCTTGATTGGGTCCTTCTCAGGTTTTGTTTCCAAGAATGAATTTGAGAGTATTGCTTTCCTTTAAATTTCATTAAAAGAGTTTAAGAAGTAGTGATACTAAGTCTTCTCTAAATTTCTTAGAGAATTCATCAGTGAATCTGCCAGGGCCTGAGCTTTTTTTTGTTGGTAGGTTTTTAATTGTTCAAGTTCGTTGACAGATATTATGTTATTTAAGATTTGTGTATCTTCTTGAGTCAGCTTTGGTAATTCATATGTATCTAGAAATCTGTCCATTTCATCTGTGTTTTCCATCTTAATAGAATACAGGTTCTCAGGCCAGGGATATAGCTCAGCAGCACATTGCCTCCCTGGCAAATGCAAGGTTTTGAGTTTGATTCCTGGTACCAAAAGAAACCCACAAAGAATACAGGTTCTGGAAGTAGGTGTAGATGATCTTCTGGATTTCTGCAGGATCTGCTTTGATTTCACTCTTTTCATTCCTAGTTGGATGGATTTGAGTCTTTTCTTTTTTTGATAAGGTTGACTAAGGGTTTATCAGTTTTATTTAATCATTTCAGAGAACCAGCTGTTTGCTTTGTTGATTCTTTGTATTGTTTTCTGTCTCCATTGCAGTAATTTCTGCTCTGATCTTTATAATTTCCTCCCTCATATGAGCTTTGGATTTAACTTGCTCTTTATCTAGAAGCTTGAGGTTCAGCATTAAATTGTCCATCTGAGCTTGCTGTGTTTTCCTGATATGAGTATTCAATACTATAAATTTACCTCATAGGAGTGCTTTCATTGTGTCCTGTAAGTTCCAGTATGTTGTATTGGCATTATTGTTTAATTGTAGAAACTGTCTAATTTCTTCTTTAATTTATCTGTGACCCATTTGTTGTTTAGTAGAGTGTTATTTAATTTCCATGTATTTATGAAGTTCTTGTGGCTTTTTTTTGCCATTGATTTCCATTTTCTTTGCCCTATGGTCTGATAAAATGCATGAGGTAATTTCAGTTCCTTTGCATTTACTTAAGCATGTTCTATGAACTAGTATGTGGTTTATTTTGGACAATGTCCCATGTACAGCTGAGAAGCATGTAGACTTAGATGTTGTGGGGTGGAACACTGTAGACATTTAAGTCCATTTGTTCAAAAGTTTGGTTCAATTCTAATATTTCATTGTTGATTTTTTTGTCTAGTTGATCTGTCTGTAACAGTGGGGTAATGAAGTCTCCCATTGTAATTGTATTAGTGCTTATTTCACTTTTCATATCCATTCATATTTGTTTTATATAGTTGGTTGCACTGGTTTTTGGTGCAGATATATTTATGGTTGTTATTTTTCCTCTTGGATTATTCCCTTAACAAGGATGTAGTGACCTCCTTCATCTCTTGATGAGTCTTAGCGTGAAATCCACTTTATTTGCAAATTGAATAGCTATCCCTGCTTTTTTCTGGGTTCTTGTCACATGGAGATTTGTTTTCTATCCTTTGACTTTTAGTCTATGAATTTGTTTTCTAGTTGTTTCTTGTATGTAGCATATTGGTGGATCTTATTTCTTGATCCATTCTGCCATCTGTTTCTTTTGATTGGTGAATTATGAACATTAAATTCATGATTATAACTGATATGTATTGACTTATCCTTGTTATGTTATTCTCCTGTTGTTGCTTCCCTTTCTTTCTCCTGTAATTACTTGCCTTCCCTGGTAGATTCATTCTGTTGGAGTTTCTGTGCTTTTTGTCTTTGTTATCTCTTTCTTTTTTTTTTTGTTATCTCTTTCTGGAATGTCCTTCGACATACTTAGAAGTGCTGGTTTGGTGGCCTCGAATTTCTTCACATGTTCTTGGTCATGGAAATATTGTATTGCTCCTTCAGTTTGCAAAGATAGTTTTGAAGTGTACATCAGTCTTGGTTGAAAGTTGTTTCGTTTTAGGCTTGAAATACTTCACTCTAAGCTCTCCTTTACTTAAGGGTTTGTGTTGAGAAGTTTTGTGTAATTCTGATGGGCTTTCCTTTATAGGTGATTTATTTTCACTAACAGCTTTTAACACTGTTATTGTGTTGAATTTGTAGAATTTCTACTGTTATGTGCCTTGGGGTAGGTTTTTTTTCTTGATCATTCATAATTGGAGTTCTGTGTGGCTCATTTATCTGTACGTCAGATTCTCTTTCCATGCTTCCAAAGTTTTCTGCCTTGACTTCTGTGAGCAGGTTTTTTGTTGTTTGTTCTATATTCTGCTTTTTCATTGATTCTGATCAATCTTACATTATTCTGAGTATCTGAACCCGAATAACTCACCAGCCACTGTAGTCCACTTCATCCACTGCTCCATTCCATTGTTGTGTTTCTCCATGGTGGCCTGTGTGGTCTCCAGTTGTCACTGTGCTTCTGCAGGTTTGGGCTACTCCTCCCACGCTGAGAGCCCCTTGCTGAGAGCCAGGCTCAGGGAGAAAGTGCCATTTGCCATCATCCTCTCTTTTGTGTTGTGGTTCCTCTCTTTGTTCTGCCTGTGGGCTCTAATTCTCACATCGCATCCTTTCCGGGTCCCTGGTGTCCACTTTCCTTCTCATTATCTTCCTCATGTTGCTATATATTCCAGCGTTTAGATTCCAAATATGGGAGAGGCTGTTTCTCTGCTGCTCACCATTTTGCCATCTTCCCAGAAGTCTACGTGATTAGTTTAATGGAGAAAAATGATGATAAATTGAGAAAAATCAGTTGTTAAAATTGAGTCACCACTCATGATTCAAAAAAAATAAAAACTGTCATCTCTTAAGCTAGGTACAAAAGGAAACCTACAGTAAAAACTGTTTTGAATGTGTTAATGGTGGAAATAGTCCTTCTAAAATCAGAAACAAAAGTTACACTGTCTCTGTTGCTGCTGAACATTGAATAAGAGGCCTATTGTACAGGAAAAAGAAATCATTTTAAGAAATGGAAAGGAAGAAACACTATTTGAAAGTTTTAAGATTGTTTATATTGGGAGTTGCAGATTATGGTTCACAATCCAAATGAGGGGAGACAATTGTTTTTGTACTACCATGAGCTGAGAATGATTTTCTTACGTTTTCAGTGATTGAAAAATATTTCATAATACATGAATATTATAGGAAATTTAGATTTCAGTGTCTTTTGTTAGTCATTTTCCTGTTGCTGGGACAGAATATCCAAAACCCACCAACAACTTGATGGAGAGGTTCTTTTGTCCTTCCCTCCTTCCCTCCCTCCCTTCCTCCTTCCTTCTTTTTACATTTTCAAAGGGTTCAGTCCATGGTTGGCTGGCTTCAAGGCAGAACTAGCATGATGGAAGCACATGGTTAGAGGACAGCTGCTTACCCCATGGCGGTGAGGAGACAGTGAGGAAGCAGACAGGAATATATCTTTCATTCACATCATGAACCTATGAGGATCATTTTCAAATTGTGTATGCTGTGTAACATTGTTCTATAAAAAGTTCATCAAACTCATCACCAGTCAGTGATCCACACTTTAAGACTGTATTGATAATAATTTATACCTACTGTATTGTCAAACAGTAAGAAATCAGCATATACGGAACATAGAGATGAGTAAGAATTCTTATACACTGCTAATAGGAATGTAAGTTGATATAATGTAAGATAATGTCACCTCATAAGGTTCAAGTAAGAGGTATGCATCTAGGAATTCTGAATATACCCTTAACCCTAGAGGAAGTCCTATATGCGCTAGGAGACATGTACAGGAATGTTCATAGCAGTAGATATAGTATCCATTGACAGGAGAATGGGCATATAAAATTCACAAAAACATCATTGAATCTTAGAAATAAAATTTTGAAAAATCAAGACTGTTGCATTTTCTGAAAACTGTTGAAGTAGAATGTTCATATCAAAAGAATATATGAGTGAATTATATATATTGTATAATTTCTGTGTTGATAATTATAATTAAAATAGAGAATGTGTCAAAAGTATAATTGATAAATTTTCATAAAGTAATATGCATATGTAATCATTTGTATCAATAAAGACATTTGCAAGTACTTGCAATTATAGCTGAAAAAATCAAAATTTTATTTATAGGTACTAATATTTGTGATAGAACTGCTGTTTTAAAGAAGCAAGAGAATAAAAAACACAGATACATGTTGGGGCTTCCCTGTGGGGGACTTGAAGTTAGGGAAATTCACAAGAACTTCACAGACAAATCAGTATATACAACCATATTTGTTGTTTCTAGTTAAATTGGATGTTAGATTTATGCATTTTGTTGTATTGTTTCATTTTTATATAGATACATGTATTGCTTTGTATCTTTTTCCAGTAAGATATTATTTCAAAGGAGGATGAGTCTGTAAGATTTGATTCATATTGTAGGTAAAAGCCATAATGTATGCTGAGGTAGTTGTTACAATGACTAAGATACATAAATGGAAATAAAGAGTCTAGAGTTTTTATATTTTAAAGGTACCAAATAGATTTGGGCTACATCATGAGGGATTCCAGGTAAAAATGCGGTTGTGGGCTAAAAATTATTTTGCTAAGGCATGTTAGGTTTTTAAGATACCTCATTAGAATTGTATTTACACAAGAAAATTTTTAAAATATAATCTAGCAAGTAAAAGGGTTTTAGAAAAATGTCTTTTATAAAGTGAAGAATACATTTGCAGTATAAAACTAAATAGTAGATTTATTTATAAAAATATATAAATAGTAGATTATTTATAAAACTAAATAGTAGATTTTATACTGAAAGAAACAAGAAATAGTGAGTGACATTAGGAATTAAATACCTGCTCTGTTGTTTAATAACTGTGTCCTTGGGCAAGTAATGGGGACATTTTGAGTTTCCATAGAGACAAACAGTATCTTCTAGTATTGTTACAAAGGACAAATGAGAGCACAGAAAGTCCAGCGCCCCAGTGTGGGTTAAGAATTTAGTAATGAGATGTTTTTCAATGAGGACTTCATAATCTTTTTGTTTTTCAAACAGATTGAAGATTTCCTGTGACAAATCAATTTGTATCACTTTAATAAAGAAAATATGAATCAGAAAAATAGTTTTTCATCCTTGCTATTTAAAAAGTATATTCTCTTTCCTAATGATTGTCCCTTTTGTTTTTATTGCAGATCAATGTAAGAGTAACTACAATGGACGCTGAGTTGGAATTTGCCATTCAGCCTAATACAACTGGGAAACAACTTTTTGATCAGGTATTTAACAACTTGCAACCTGTAACTTGTGACACCCTAATGTGGATATTTTTGCATACGTCTTTGTTGGTGTTTTCCTGTATTTTTTTATCGATAATCCAGTAAAATACTTTTATTAATAATCCAACAGTATAGCACTTGCAATTTTTCATAACATGTATTCAAATAACTGAACAGCTCTAGGGATTTTCTTTATTAATTTTCATTCTTATATTTATGGTATAAGACTTTTTAAATTTTAAAATAATTTTTAATTCATACACATAATTATATATAATGTGATGTTAGTACATATAATGTGTACTGTTAAAATTAGGGTAAACATATCTGCTCAGTTACTTCTTTTTGGAGAAACATTAAAAATCCTTGTAGCTTCTTGCAGTGTACAGTACGTTATTGTTATCTGTGGTTGCCTTTGTGTTTAATAGCACACCAGGCTTCTTTCTTCTGTGAACACATTGACCAGCCGCCCTCATGCTTCCATCCCTTCACTCTCCTCAACCTTTCCTAACCTCATTCTGTTCTCAGTTTTTATGAGATAAACCTTTTTATTACACATATGAGACAGATTATGTCGTGCTTATTTTTTTGTGCCCACCTTACTTAACATGCTGATTTCTGGTTCTGTCCATGTTATTGCAGGATAGGACTTTTAAGTAATAATATCAGCAGGTCTTAACCCTCTCCTGTGAAAATCATTGTAGTGGTGATCAAAAGGAATTTACAGACATTTTACAGTCTTTGAGTGAAGTAGGTAAAGATCCTAGAGAGGACAGTAGGAACAAAGGATCGGGAAATATATGCTGTAATGAAACAGGTAACACAGCAGTTTGGTATCCTGGACTCATGATTTCCTCGGCAAGGGATAGGGCATAGAGATCAGATATGTCATATTAAGTAACTTGGATTGTTGAGCTTGTCTTTTTATCCCCCTCAGTCTTTTTTGTTTGTTTGTTTTTTTTCTGGTACTGGGAATTGAACTCATGACCTTGCGCTTGCCAGGCAGGCGCTGTGCCGCTGAGCCAAATCCCCAGCCTGCCCACCCCCCGCCATCAGTCTTGAGAGTCTCGTGTGTGTGTGTTTATGTGTGTGTTGAAGAAAAAGAAAAAAAAAGGGCAGTGCTTAAGAACTACTTTGAGGGATTCTGGCTTAATTGTTTGGGCCTGCTATAATAGTTTCTAAAATTTAAGCTGCTCAGATCATGCTGTATTATAACCTTGTATGTCACAAATTTTACTGAGAAAAGGAAGAGAGAGCAATGCCTAGAGGCCAAGTAAGCCCACAATAGCATCTTTACTGAAGAGATATATTGCTGTGAGAGAGGAAGGCAATGTATCTTACATGACTTGAGACTTAGAGGATAATATTTACATAAACTATGTAAACTTTTGCACAGGAGCAGAATACTAGTCTTCGGTCAGGTGAACTTGATCTTTTTTTTTTTTTTTTTTTTTTTTTTTGTTTTTGTTTTT
>NW_004955412.1:12140759-12153469 GCF_000276665.1 Chinchilla lanigera | reverse complement strand
TTTTTGGTTTTTCTCCGGTACCGGGAACCGAACTCACGACCTTGCACTTGCCAGGCAGGCGCTTTTGCCGCTGAGCTAAATCCCCAGCCCCTTGATCTTGATAATGAGAAAGTTAACCAGGTGCTACAGTGGTGTATGCCTGTAATCTCAGCACCCTGGCAGGCTGAGGCAGGAACACTGAAAGTTTGACCCCAGCCTGGGCAACTTAGTCAGACTCTTGTAAAATCAAAAAGGGCTGGAGATGTAGCTGAATATTAAAAAAAAAAAAAAAAGAAAAAGAAAGTCTAGCATTACAGCAGTAAATATTAGGGATCTTGGTTTTATTAGGTACCATTCTGTCACATACTGATACATACCTTGTTTGTTTGAGACAGTGTCTTGCTGTGCAGTTCAGGCTGGCCTTGAACCCACTATGGAGCCCAGGCTGGCTTTGAACTCACAATGATCCTCTTGCCTCAGCCTCTCACTGCTGGGATTACAGGTGTACTCTACCATGCCTGGCTGATCCAAATCAGATGAAATAAAAATTTCAAAATTTTGAGAAGTTTTTCAAAAAACCTTGAAAAGTATATTTTTTGGATGATGAAAAGCTTTGTTTTTGTATGTATGTATGTATGAGCAAATTTATAAAGGTAAAACCATAGCAGCTGTTTGCACCATGTCTGTGAACCAATAAACCACTTTCTGTTGGTTCTTCTAGGCTTCCTGGTGCGTGCGTGCGTGTGTGTGTGTGTGTGTGTGTATGTGTGTGTGTGTGAGAGAGAAAAATGCAAATTGAATTAGCATTTATTGTACTGAAAACTCATTAAAGTGTTACATTGTTGAAACATGGCAGTCTGGAATTAATCATCAAGGGAGCTCTTTTGGTATTAGATGTTGAGAAGTAAAGTATTTGCTTTTTAAAATAGAATTATATTCATTTGGATACCAGGGAAGATGAAACCTTATGTATTACATCAAACAGTGACATGTAGTGGTTTAAAATGTGTCGGCTGTGGAGTGGGACTGCCTTTAGTATTCTCAGCTGTACCTGTTTGACATTGGGAGCGTTAATCTCTTTGTCGCATTTTTGTGATTTGTACAATTAGGGTAATGATGACATTGCTCTCTTAAAGGGTTAGTTTTGAAAATTAAATGAGAATCCATGTAAAGTAGCTTTGATAGCTTTTGCTCCTTTATACATAGCTGCATTCATACTGTAAATGATGGTCTAGAGATGATTATTGTTATTTGTTATGGTTTCTTAGTAGTTCTGTAGTCATTGTTCTGTTTCATGACAATTTCCCTTGGCTCAAATGGAGGAATGTAAAAGTAGGTTTTTACCTTTGCTGTAGTGAGTGTGTAGATTAGCTGGCAAATAGACAGGTAAGGCCAGCAGCAGGCTGAGTCCTCTGAAGAGAGTGTGTAGGTACAAGGTTCCACATCAGCAAAGTCCTACTTTTGGTGAAAATGTTACATCGAGGCCAGCTGCAAGGTGTTAGAGGTGCTTGTGTTGAGAGCATAAAGTCCTTTGGTTTGTTCTTCGTTTGTTAGTCTTCTTTACTAACCTCTTCATCCAGCTTCTACTTGTGAGATTAAAAGTATCCATGTGCCTAAAGAATATGCAAGAAAACCTATTAGGGTGCAGGAAATACTGAAATGTTTGTATTTTTTTGGTACTCGGAATTGAACTCAGGACCTCGCGCCTGCTAGGCAGGCACTGTGCCACTGAGCTATCTCCCTGACAGATGTGCATATTTTTATCTTTCCTCTTCCAAATTCTTTTAAAAGGCATGCTTTATAGTATATTAATTAGCACAGTAGTATATACTGTATACTCTATAGTGTATACTGTAGGTCTTATATGTAAATTTACATATATGTGTACAGTAGTTATGTGCCCAGCATTTTTTACTTAAAACAGTATGTGATCAAAAGTTGCTGGTTGTATGTCCTGAAGAAGAAGGGAAAAAGCCAGTGGGGAGATTAAGGCTAATAGGTAAGGTCATAGCTGAGTTCTCTGGCTCCTCCTGTGTTTGTTATGACAGGCTGCTGTTAGTTAAGGTAGGACCTGCACTCTCCTTTCACTTAGCCAGCACTGTGAGTCTCAGGAAGCATGCAGGCAAAAGCTGAGGCCAGCTGCTTGGATTCACTTCAGTCCACTGCTCTTGACCTGTACATTTCCTGTTCCTGCCACTCTGAGCTTAACTGTTCTCTGTGACCCTGCTGGGAAAACCTGTCTTTTGCCAAAGTTAGTATTTGGGGTTGCCTTTTGTTTGTATCAAATTTTTCATTGTTTAATACTGATGAGCTTTTGTATAATTAATGTGAAATTTGTTTTTTGATGAGTTTCTTAGCAGTTCAGTGGTTTTCCCTATTTTTAACATTTTTGTGTGTATCATTTTAGTGAAATTTTTCAGATAAGGGAAAGTAGAGCAAGAGGTTCAATTTGCTATTTTGAAATCAAAAGCCTGCAATATTTTGGGATTAAAAAAAACCAAGAATGTTTATCTTTAAGAGCTGATATTAAATGTTTTATGTAAAGCTTTCTAAATATTGATGAGATCACTTCCCCTGGCTTATTTCCCGCATGTTTTATTTGTCTTTTTTTTTTTTTTTTTTTTTTTTTTTTTTGGTACCGGGAGTTGAACTCATTACCTCAGTTTTGCCAGGCAAGTGCTTATGCCGCTGAGCTGTATCCCTGGCCCCCACATGTTTTAAAATACAGTTTTTCTTGTTTGTTAACAGACACTTCCGTTAAGTGTGGGTATAGTGTGGATATGTATCCTAGCTCCACCATTGTATTTACTCTGCTACTTTTGAATGCTTACCACAGGCTTACAATTTTACAAGAAGAGATGAGCATTAAGACAAATAAAATAGTATCTCTATCCCTAAATGTTACTCATTAAAGAAGAATAAATACACTATAAGTAATAACACAGGTGATGATGATAGGGTAGAATACATGTTTCAACCAGTACAATACTATGTTGGGACCACCAGGGAACAAGTGATTAATTTTATTTGCATGATAGGAGAACTTTATTCACAGAAGCCTTGAGGAATAAAGTATTGAACAGGTGATAAAAGTACAGAAGAAACATTCTAGGCAGAGGGAAAGAAGCATGAGCAAAGAAGTAGAAGGGTGAAATTTATAGCTTGTTCCAAGAACCAGACCTCTTTCTTAGTACCAACGTGATACTATTTGTCTAAATACTATATTTGTAGGGGTAAATTGAAAGAGGCATGTAGGATTATTATAACTTTATATTCACCTGAGTTGTTCATTGTTGATATTATGACAGGAAGTAAGATGATACAAAAATTCAAGTAAGAAGATTAAAGTGACACTACAAAATTGAGTATAGAAAATCTAAATTTAAGTCAGGTGTGGTAGGGTACATGTGTAATCCCAGGACTCTGGGAGACTGAGTCAGAAGGGTCAAAAATTCAGTGCCAACCTGTAACATTATGAGACCCTTTCCAAAGGAAAAAAAAAACTGAATTTAATGTTCATTGAATATGTCAAACTTAGGAAAAAGCCTTTTCTATGGCAAAAGAATATATCTGTGCTTAGGTAGTTTTGTTCTTTTGGTGTATAATGTCTAGTATTAGTTACCTAGTTATAATGTGAGTTTGAACTGTTTTGTTTTCTAGGTGGTGAAAACAGTTGGTTTGCGTGAGGTCTGGTTTTTTGGCCTGCAGTATGTTGATAGCAAAGGTTATTCTACATGGCTTAAACTAAATAAAAAGGTTTGTATCATCAAATTAACTTATATTTGAAGTTATAAATTTGAGCTGGTAAAGTGAAGGGTCTGACAAATTGTGAGCCTTTTATAGCTGTATCTGTTAATCATTACAAGGTGTCAGGTATTTTAAATCATTTAAGCGCCATCAGTTTTCATTTTAGAAAAAGATATGCTCCTTTTTTCTACTTGAAAACTTAGCATATAAAAATCACTGGTTTTAGGCAAGTGTTACAAATGGTGTAACTAAATGCTTGCACCCTAATTTAAACATTTACAGGATAAAGCCGGGCAGGACTGTAATAGTTGGGCAGGACTGTAATCCCAGCTCTCTGGGAGGCTCAGAGGATTTCAAGTTTGAACCCACTCTGGGCAGCTTAGTTGGGCCCTCTCTCAAAATAAAAATTTAAAAAAGGGCCGGGAGATACAGCTCATTGTGAAGGCACTGGATTTAACCCTTGTACAAAAAAAATTCACAGGATAAGCTTCTCAAGAATGTTAAGAGAAGCTTTCCACTATCGCTAAACATGGAATTTTTTTTCCTAACATGAGTATTTGCAGATTTACAGTCTTACGTAGTACTACTTATTGACGTAGAAGTTTTTTTTATTAGTTGAGTTTATTGGTACATTTCAGGTATTATATGTAATGATTACATTTATTATAGGGAATTTGTTCCTGTATATGATATAGCTTGATTCTTTTTCCATTCTCTTACCCTCCCTTTATTTATTTATTTTTTTTTTGGTTTTTCTCTGGTACCGGGAACCGAACTCAAGACCTTGCGCTTGCCAGGCAGGCGCTTTTTACCGCTGAGCTAAATCCCCAGCCCCTTACCCTCCCTTTAACCCATCTTCTTCTTTACAAAAGCTTTGTTTCCATTTTTTTCTCATCTTTTTTTAATTTAGAATCTTTCATTTCACTTCTTTCCTCTAAAAAATGTGATTAGATTCATTTATTGTGAATTTAAGATTTTTGTTAATTATACTTGCAATTATTGTTCCAGGTGACACAGCAAGATGTTAAAAAAGAGAATCCTTTACAGTTCAAGTTTAGAGCTAAATTCTTTCCTGAAGATGTTTCTGAAGAATTAATTCAAGAGATAACCCAAAGACTTTTTTTCTTGCAAGTTAAAGAAGCCATCTTAAACGATGAGATATATTGCCCACCAGAAACTGCAGTTCTTTTGGCTTCCTATGCTGTCCAAGCTAAATACGGAGATTATAATAAGGAGATTCATAAACCAGGCTACCTGGCTAATGATAGACTACTACCCCAGCGGTAAGTAGAACAGGCCTTTAGGTTATATTCTCTGCAAATTTTACACCAGAACTTCATAAATTTAAAAATACGTTTTTTTCCAAGACTTAGGTCTGAGAAAAGTGGATCAGAAAGTATATTTTCTGATCAAGTATATTTTTAAAAATCATGACCTAGCCACTGCGTAGATTTATATGCTCTGTAATTGCCTAATGTTGATTTTTTTTCTCTCTCCTGATTTCTGTAGGATGGGCAGTAAAGAAGGATGTCAGTTGTTGCTTAGTGAGAATTCTGAAACAGGTAGATAGGTGTTTAATAAATGATTGTTTATGTGAGAAAGGGGCTTGGCTTGCTAAATTGTTCAAGCTGGGGTTGAATTTGTGATCTTCCTGCCTTCGCCTCCCAGTGTGCTGGGATATAGACCTGTGCCACAGTACCCAGCTGTTCTTATGTTTTTTGTTTGTTTGTTTGCTTGTTTGTTCGTTTTTTCCTTTTTTGAGACAGGGGCTCACTACGTAGTCTAGGCTTCCCTTGCACTCATGTAGGCCAGGCTGGCCTTGAACTCAGGGTGATCCTCCTGCCTCAGCCTCTCGAGTGCTTGGATTGTAGGTGTGCACCACCATGCCTGGCTGTTCTTTTTTGAAAAGGCTTTTTTCTAACTATGGTTTTCAGTCTGCCAGGCTAGTGCTGTGTTCCAGTCTGCAGTGTTGAGCTACCTCTTCACGTTGTCTTACAATATCACGCCATAGAAAGGGAACTAGGTTTTGGGCACTGATTCTTCCCTTTGGTAGTTAGAAAGCCTTGAATATGTAGCCTAAAGTTTCTGAGCTTCAATAACTAAATGTGCAAAATTAGGATAAATGTTCTGTTCTGCCTGGCATCCAGCTTGTGAATACAATTCACAAACTTGGCTTACAACTTTATAATGTGATACAAATGTTACTTGATATTAGTTGTGTAGTCTAGAAAGTGTACTGTCAAATATATTTTAAAATCTCAGTAGTTAAACTTCGGTATCACACATGCTGCCGATAAGCAAAAGTATATTGAGACCGTTGTTGTAGAACCCAGAACGGTTTTTACTGTTCTTGAAGGCCCCACAACCCATCAGCACTGTTATATTTTGGACCAATCCTCAGCATGACTTTTGGTAAGGACAAACTGTAGAAATTTTCTTCTGGCTTTTTTCCATGGGGCACTTCAAATTAATATTAGAGGAGTGTTACATCATGGAAGCCAAGGTAAAAGAATGTTTTAAGGAGAGAGAATGGTCAGCACTGTCATATAGTACAAAGAGATCAAATATAAGGAAAAGCTAAAGTATTGGCTAGAATTAGAAATTGGTAGTGACATTAGTAAGAAGAGTCTCAATGGACTATTAAAACCGGATCATGGATTGGGGACAGCAAATGACAAATAGAAATTATGGTTAGTGAATGTGGACAGTCCTTAAAAGAACTTTGGTTGTGAAAAGGAAATGAATACTGTAGGGGTGAGAAGGTGGATTTCTAGATTTGTTCCTTCAAAGAGGGGAACATAATACACGTTTATACTTCTCCAGTGCTGCCATTGGCCATATAATGGTGAGCAATTGGCTACCCTAGGTGATGCATCTGAGGCTGATCACATTCTTCTTAATGAGTGGGAGGCAAGACAGCTGGAGTGTGTAGAGACAACTAACAGGAGAAAACATAAATGCAAGGAGAAAATTCCTCTCTCCAAAAGCAAGAGCTTGAGCGTAGATGCATAGAGAAAGCAGGAGTGTGTAATAAAAATGTAATGGTCAGACACCATTAAAAATCCATTTTAAGTTGTGTATAACTTGTCTGGGGAAGATTCCAGCCTTAAGATTCCTTTATACTGCCAAGAAATTCCTGCGTTTTATGCAAAGTTTTTACCAAGTAAAACAACAGTATTTTAATACCACTGCTTTTGCTGTTGATAAAGTAGAATCTAAGTATTCATCACTAAAAGAAAGTGAATAATTATTGTATGACCCAAAGAGAATTAAAAATCATAACCTGTAATGTGTAGAGCAGAATGTGTAAGTATGTTGACTTTCCTGGTATTGTGTTAAATTACTAACAGTAAAAAATAAGAATGGTGGTATTTGTTTACATTTGAGTAATGAACACTGGGAGGACACAGAAGAAACCAGTATGTAATTTAAGGGGTAATTGGACCCAAGAATTGTGGTTTTCTGTCCTTTGATTTTCTGTATTAAAAATGAAAGATCCACGTCAGGTGTGGTAGCGCAGGCCTGTAATCATAGCACTCAGAAGGCTGAGGCAGGAAAATCGCCTTGAGTTCAAGGTTAGCCTGGACTACATAGTGAATTCAAGGCCAGCCACAACTACATAATGAGACCCTATCTTAAAAAACAAAACAGAGAGAGAGAGAGAGAGAGAGAGAGAGAGAGAAAGCCATTTCTTGGGTTCTATTTATTCATTAGAAACATTTGAATTCCTGTAAGCTATCTTTACAACAGCTATAGTTAAAGCTATATTATTTAAAGTAATTCAAATTGTCTAGAAGCTTTTTACTTTGAGATAATTATAGGTTCAAATGCTATTATTTTATATATATGTGTATGTTTTTGAGACAGTGTCTGATTATGTAGTTCAGGGTGGCCTCAAACTCTCTGTGTAGTCCAGGCTGGCCCCAAACTAGTGGCAGTCCTTCTGCCCCTGTCCCCCAGATCCTGGAATCAGAGGTGTGGGCCACCATGCCAGGCTCAGGTGCTACGATAAAAAAGAAAGTGATAGATTCCAAGTATCTTTCTTCCAGATGGCAGTATCTTACATAAGTATAGTTCAGTGTTGTAATTAACGTATCGCCATTGACACAATCTACTCACCTTACTCAGATTTCATCAATTTCACATGTTCTCATTGTGTTTATGTATTTACTTCTGTGCAGTTTTAGCATGTGTATTGAGTCTTATGACAGTCACCACAGCCAAATTAACAAAATGAGTCTAGACTTCTAACAATATTAATTTTGAATCATAAAGGTGTTAACAAATTTTTTTCTCCCTTTTAGTGTTTTGGAACAACACAAACTGACAAAAGAGCAGTGGGAAGAAAGAATACAGAACTGGCATGAAGAACACAGAGGAATGCTAAGGTAGTTAGTTGACTATTTCATGTGTATTTTTTCAAGTTAAAAGTATTTTTATTTATTTAATTTTTTTTATTTTTTGGTTTTTTTCTGGTACCGGGAATTGAACTCACGACCTTAGGCTTGCCAGGCAGGTGCTGTGCCGCTGAGCTAAATCCCCAGCCCCTATTTTTATTTTTTAAGGTTCTGATATTTAGTCTTACATTATCACTCTAGAATCATTTGACTTACATGAATAAATGTAAAAGCACTAAATTTTAATCCAAAGTATTTCTGTACTTTTAAGGTTTAGATACTTAAGTATATTACCTTTACCTTTATTTCGACAGGGAAGATTCAATGATGGAATACTTGAAGATTGCACAAGATCTAGAAATGTATGGTGTCAACTATTTTGAAATAAAAAATAAAAAGGGTACTGAATTGTGGCTAGGTGTTGACGCTTTGGGCCTGAATATCTATGAGCATGACGACAAGTAAGTAAATTAGTTGCGTAGTGAACTAGTCAGTGTTCAGTGGTCTAAATGGTTTTCACATTGTGTTGTTTGTAAAAGTTACTTCTTGTCTCGATTACCCTTAATAGTTTTTTTCCTCACATTGAGATTTATTAACGTCACAGACTGTTAGGTACTGTATTTCCATGTTCTTATTTGCACCTTGCAGTTTCAGGGTTCTGCTTCTCAGTGTACTCATCAAGTAGGATGATACTTTAATTTGAAGTTTATCTTTTGGGAATTATGTTTAGTAAATTAGTTAAAATCTTTTCCCTCTGAGCTGAGGGTATAGTTCATTGGTAGTGGACCACTGGCTTAGTATGTGCGATGCTCTGGGTTTGATCCCCAGCACTGCCAAAATTTTTGAAAAAGATTCCCTCAGTAGGTTAAGAATTACTCCTTACATTTTATTATGCCTAATAAATAGGTTGAAATTGAAGTTAATGTACATAGGAAACCAGAAGCAATGAGAAAATGAAGTTAATAGAGGTGTGTTTATTGCATTTTGGAACACATTTTTTGCACATTTATTGGAATTGTTTTGAATAATTTTGAACATCAGTAGAATATCCCTATGTTAAGCTTGGTGAACAGCATAGCTATATTTTGCATTCGACTGGCTTTTTGTTTTACTTTATTTATATATAAATAAAATCCATCAGTACTTTTTGTATATGTACATATATATGCTAAATAAATACTATTATGTATGTAAAGTATATAAAATGTACCAGATTCTTGCAGCCTTTTTAGAAATAAGTATAATTTTTTTTACATTACCAGACCACAAAAGCAGTCAAGTAAAGCCTTTTCCTAAGGCACGGCAATATTCTTTATTCTGCGTTGGTTCCAGAATTCTAGCTTTCATATACATATATGTAATAAAATATATATTCCAAACCATATGTAATGATTCCAAAAAAGAATTTTACAAATCTTACTCCATTATATTACAGAGCAAGTTAGCATGCTGAATTCAGAAGAAAAGTTTGGAATTCTTTAGTAAAAAAAGGTCATTTCAAGACTAATTTTTTTCTTTTTAACATTTTTGTATTGATTTCCAGGATCATCTCAGACACTTGTTTTAGAATTTTTTTAAAGTAGAATATAAAGGTAGTAAAGTATTGATAATGTTAAAAATATTGTGTTCCCACAGCCTCCTTTTCAAGCAGACTTTGATTTATCTCAGTGGCCACTGTAAGGCAGAATACCACATTGAGTAAATAATGTTTTGCATAGAAAAAATAATTTGCTGTGTGCTATAGGACCTATTTACTTATGCATTAAAAGTAGTGTAAATAGGTAGATGTTCTTGCTTTATCAGAAGCCTGACTGAAAGATGTCTTTTGGCTAGTGTAGCTGTCACAGTTTTCACTCTTGGATTAGGAGATGATGGTAAGGCATTTGACGGATACACAGTGAAATAATAGTCTGAATCAGTAAAATATATGAAAAAGCAGAAACAATTATTTATTATGATCTGATTGCCTGTATCTTTGTGAGTAGCATGGTAAAAGAGGGAGCAACTATAATATAGTCTTAGAGTTTGAGTTCTAGCTCTACCATTTATCTAGCCATTCATATGTGTGAATATTGGAAACTTTTTTTTTTTCTCGTCTTTTTGAGACGGGATTTCACTACATAGCTCAGGCTGGCCTTGAACTCACTTTATAGCTAAGCAGGCCTTGAACTTGCAGGGATACTCCTGCCTTGGCCTCCCAAGTGCTAGGATTACAGGCATGCGCCACCATGCTCAGCCTAAAACTTCTATTGAGATATAATTCATATATTATAAATTAATCCTTTTAAGATGTACTGAAAACACAGCGTCTTTAGTATAGTCATATGTCCAAACCTTTTTTAATTAAATAGAAAAAATAATTCAGTAATTTATGTCCAGCGTCTAGATGAGAAATTACAATGGCATAATGTTTGCTCCTTTCTTAAACATAGTTTAAACCGATAGGGATAGTAGTTTGAGACCAAACAGAATGAAAACTAAGCAGAACTAGTGCTGAGTCACCCCAAGAGGTTCACTTCTGTACCAGTTGCCAGAAGATTTTTTGTAGGTAATTTTAAGAAAATAACTGGGTCATGACACATTTATGAAATATTGGAATGGCCATTATTTTTTCTGTTTATTAGATTTCTTTTGAATGTCAACCCTATATTATGAGTACATTAATACATTTTGAAAATCTAGGATTCTTCTGGGTAGTCATTCAGATAAACTGGTCCCAGAAAGTTACGTATTTTGTCTACGGTTTTCCTGCTTTTAGTTAAAAGGATATACTCTTTGTTTTTTTAAGGTTAACACCAAAAATTGGCTTTCCCTGGAGTGAAATCAGAAATATTTCATTTAATGACAAAAAATTTGTTATAAAGCCAATAGACAAAAAGGCACCTGTAAGTAAAATTTTTTAATCTTTTATGTATTAATTCTTTAAATTTATGCTACTTTCCTACCCTGTTGCTTGAAGAATGGTGTTGACATTTATTGAACTGCTTCTGAGATACTATTCTATAGTTTCCCCTTGATAAAAAATAACAGTTATTGAAACATACAAGATCTTAAAGTTTTTACAAGATACAAAAGCATTTTATTTTAGCTGAGATTCATTTATGAAGTGTGTAGTATTTATTAGGTGAACAATCACCATTTTTAAGAAGCACTTTTAAAATTCTTATATATAGATGGCTTGAATGTAGTGGAAGTAGCCTTATTCTAAATTAACTCTTTATACTTTTGCATTATGAATTTTTTTATTCATTCATTCATGGATGTTTTGAGACAGGATCTGTGTAGTTCAGGTTGGCTTTGAACTAATTATGTAGCCCAGGGTACCCTTAACTTTGAAATTATTTTTCTGCCTCAGCCTCCTGGGTTCTGGGAATACAGGCATATGCCACCATACTTGGCATGAACTTAACATTTTTATAACTTGAAGCCTTGGGTTTTTAAATTTGAATATATAGTTAAAATTTATTTAGTGTCAGATTTACTCTAGTGTTCTTTCTCTGTGGACTGAAATTATAAAAATTTGAAAAGCATTTCTAGGTTAAAAAGCTATGAACAAGGAACAGTTTTGACATTAGTGGCATTTTTAAAGCAAAGATAAACCTCTAAAGTATAGGGAATAGGTATTCACAGTAATTTAGGTGAAGAAAAACAAGTACATAAATATATTAAGCAGATAAGATATTAAGGTCATTACAGAACTGTTGAGGTATGAGGAGGGTGAGAAATTGGTTATATGGAAGGGTGTCATACTGAATTGGAGTTACAAAATTTAATGATTTCTAAACTATATGTGATATTACAGAATTTGTTCCTAATGTTGATATTCAGTAGATTGTTGTGAAAGACATTATCTTTGAAGATTTTAAATTCAGAATATTTCATGTTTAGGATTTTGTTTTTTATGCACCTCGTTTGAGAATCAATAAGAGGATTTTGGCCTTATGCATGGGAAACCATGAACTATACATGAGAAGAAGGAAGCCTGACACCATTGAAGTACAACAGATGAAGGCTCAGGCTCGGGAGGAGAAACACCAGAAGCAGCTGGAAAGGTATGAATGTGTAACCTTTGATTTTTAATTGATAGGAGTGGGCTATCTAAAATATAAGACTGCGGGGGCTGGGGATTTAGCTCAGCAGCAAAGCGCCTGCCTGGCAAGCGCAAGGTCGTGAGTTCAGTTCCCGGTACTGGAGAAAAACCAAAAAAAAAAAGAGTAAAATATAAGACTGCTCAGTTTTATTAAGTGCCTTAATTGTAGGTTTTTACATGCTTTCATGTATTTAAGCTGAAAGTATTATTCCACTATCCTCATTTAAAATGAGTATGTATACTTTTCAAGGTAGAAATCTTTGACAGGTGTTTCCGAGAAAATAGCTTTTCATTATTTCACATGCTTTCTTTTATCATGCTTTTCACTGACGGGCACTATAGTTAGAAAATTTCCAATTTGTTTTGCTTGTGACATACTTAATTTTGCAGGGTATAAATGTGCTGAAAGACATAGAAACAATATTAGTGACACTATAGAACTCACCTGAAAAGGCACTGTGTAAAGTAGGAAAGCAGTAATCCTTGCTAAAGCTACT
>NW_004955412.1:12132034-12140659 GCF_000276665.1 Chinchilla lanigera | reverse complement strand
TATAAGAATAGAATTTTAAATGATACTGAATAAAATATTTGTGGACCTTGTAACCATATTAGTGGATCCAGTAGTATAACTCCCAAATCTGATTCTAGGCTAATTTTGACTTCATGCTTTATTTGAAAAGAATTACTAACTATCCTTGAGAAAGTCTTTATAGAACAAAATAAGAGGAGGAATAGATTTTTAAAAAACAAACCCAGGGCCAGGGATGGTGGATGGGGGAGCATCCTAGCACTGGAGACGCTGAGGCAAGAGGCTTGCCATGGTTCGAGGCCAGCCTGAGCTAAACCAAAAAACAAACTAAGACTGAACACCCACCCAAAATTGAGGACAGTAAGTATACATATTGGAAATAACATGATTTGTATCTAGTAGTTTAATAGGCCCTCTGCCTATTATAAACCTTGTAGTATTTGTATTTAATGATTTTTTAAAAACATTATATTCAGACATTTATTAATTTTTACTTCTTTCATAATATTGTCAGATTGCCCTGGGGACTCTGACTTAACATGTTTTATATGGGCATGAAGCTTTTTAGTAATTCATGATCATATTACCAGAGAAACCAAATTGGATTATTACTGTAGGCTCTGTCTCTTTATTCTCATGTGCCCTTCAGTTACGTGGTGGTTCCAGTTTTACAAACACTGTATAAGCAGCACTCCCCAGCCACTTCTTGGGTTTTAGTCTAAGAGGGCTCCTCCTATTTACTGTGCTGTACCACAGGCCTTGTTAAATACTTGCTTTCATGTTCCTGCAGTAAAATTTTTTTATTGGACTTCATTGTCTGTATGTTCTTATAGTTTGTTTGGATACATGGTTTGGCTTTGTAATTCAGGTTGGCCTTGAACTCACTATGTAGCCCAGGCTGGCATCGAACTCAGAGCATCTTCTTGCCTCAACTTCCCAAGTACTGGGATTACATGTGTGCACCACCATGCCCAGCCTTAGTGTTTATTTTTTAAAATCATCATCTCCTAAAAAGCTTACATTGTCTCTTTAAGGTCTTCTACAATATCATAAGTTATTTGAAAAGTTACTTTCTGTGTAGTTTCTATATCTCATACCATTCTACATGATCTCAACTGTTTTTTTTGGTCCATAATGTTGATATATTACAGTGGACTCTTTTTTGTGTGTGTCTTTTTGAGACTGGGTCTTGCTATGCAGTTCAGGCTGGCCTTGAGCTCACTTTGTAGCCTAGGCTGGTCTCAAACTCATAATGATGCTCCTGCCTCAGCCTCCCAAGTACTGGTATTACAGGTTTGCACCACCATGCCTGGCTTTACATTAGACTCTTGATTTACAAACTCAATTTGTTCCCAAGGGCTGGCTGGTTGTAACTCAAGTTGGTTGTATGTCAAGGCTGTTTTTCCCATAAGAAATAAACACCCATAATATGTTCCAAACCTTCCAAAGCACCCCTTAACTAACCTTTTTGTAATAAAAAAGGTTGTATAATGTGCATAATTTATCAGAAACACCAATAATTTCTCATTGTGTTCACCAAAAAGTTATAAACAGTTTCTTTTAATTTTATGTTTTGGTTTTTTTCCGGTACCGAGAATCGAACTCACTACTTTATGCTTGCCAGGCAGGTGCTGTGCCGCTGAGCTAAATCCCCAGCTCCTGTAAACAGTTTCATACTGTACTCACCATTCAAGTTGACATCCTTGGCTTGCAGGAAATAGGATGAGATGGCAGGTGGTCATTATTTGGAATGAGAGTCCTCTTCCATAAGAACATCAGAAGTCTAGCTCTCTAGTATGCTTTCTCCTTGGGATAATCTGTAGTCCACTAGGACCTGCTTCTCTGCCTCACTAGATTTCAACCTTTTCTGAACTAAAAACTGGTCTAAGGTTGTTTCTGTCTTTTAACACTGATCTTTTCAATTGTAATTGCTTTCTTTACCTTCCCTTTCTTCCTTAGCTTCTTTTCTAGCTTTTTTAGTGCCATTTTGATAGTAATTGTAATGATTATATAAAGCACTGACCAAAATCATGTGTATAAACATGGGCCTCTGGGCTCAGACAGATGCTTACATACCCTTTTCTGGCCTTGTAAGTCTGTGTTTACAACCACACAAGCAGCTGGCATTTGGATTTTAACTCAAAACTTGGTTGTAAGTTAAACCTGAAATTCTGGTTGTAACCCAAGTTGTTCATATTTGCCACTATATTTGCCTGGTTCATATGTCTTTTATTTCTCAGCGCATGGAAGAGTGCTTTGTGTGTATGCTTAATTAGTACCATTTGGTGATCATGTTATATCTTAGTTACTCTAAAGCCTACACTCAGACTTAAGTTTCTTCTTTGATATAAATAGTCCACAACACCTCTGTTGGATTCATTTTACAACTTTTCATCACTAAGCATTTCTTTTTTTTCTTTTTTTTCCTCTGGTACCGGGAACCGAACTCATGACCTTGTGCTTGCCAGGCAGGCGCTTTTGCCGCTGAGCTAAATCCCCAGCCCCTCACTAAGCATTTCTTGACTGCTTTATACAGAGTGGGAATGCAGTAATTTTATTATCCTCACTACCTAGTGATTGGCATGCCTCGTCTTCATTTATTCCCTGCTTTACAGGTCAGAAAGAGAGACAGACAGAAATGGCAGCTGTGTATGTGGCCAAACATTTTGGTCAAGCTCACTGGCAAAGTAGCCAGCAGACACATTTGGGGGAATGCGTGGAGGTGTGCTGCTTGTGCTGCTTGGCTCTCTGGAGCGAGACTAGCAGGGAAAGGCAAGGCAGACAGGAAGTCTCTTCCCCTACAATATGCAGGGATATGTGGCCATATTTTCTCTTCATCATATTTATAACTTCGGGATTTTTGGCAATGAAAATGCCCTTATGGTGGTTGGTCACTGTCATCTTCGCTTTTTTTTTCATCTGGATCAAATATGTTTTGTATAGCTAAAATTGTTACCAAAATTTTAAAATTAGAGCCTCAAATTTGTAATTTAGAATCAGACAGCCATGTGCCAATTGTAGATCAGCTGTGAGAGATTGTGTGTAATGGCTACAGTCATACAAAGAACATAAGTCTTGTAACTAGTTTTCTTTTGCTCTTAATTGGAAAATATTCTCACCATCAAGGGTTTTTGTAACAAATAGTGACACAACTGTACAGGAATTTAGCAAAGAACCTGGTGTTTATTAAATAGTAGCTGTTATATAATACATAGTCTAAGGTAAATATTCTTAATATTCACATAGGAAAAATGTAATTGGATCCATGTGATAGTCTTTGAAAAGTATTCTAATTTATTTTTGCGTGTTAATACAGATAGTTTACTAATGACATTTATGTCCTTGAAACAGAACTGCTTCGAAATGAGCATTTCCATACTCACACTTTGAATAAATAAAAGATCTACATGTATAATTATAATAATTGTGCAAGTTTCCTGGGGGGTTGGGAGCGGGACTTGACCAAGGCTTGAAGGTTATTAAATAAAGAAGTCATGTTCTGGAGAGGAAGCCAGCCTAAACAAATGTGTAGAGCATGCCAAGGAACCAGTCAGTACGTGGACCAAGTTAGTCCTCCCCAGTGAACAGTATACAGGGGAGGAGCAAGGTCTTCCAGTGTTATCACTCTGAGACAAGGCAGATCTTCAAAAACGGTGCATCACTAAGTACTATTGAGAGCTGAAGGCATTTGAGTGAAGTGCTGGCTGATAACGGCTGCACTCAGGAGAGGTAAGATGTGAGACTCAGGAAAATACAGAACAGCCTGCCAAGTGGTTCACATACTGTAATCAGGTTAAATGTCTACTCTGTCCGTACTCTATTTTTCAAGAAGAATATAATTTTTGCCCCCAACTTGATTGTGGAAGCTCCGTTCAGTGTTTTCCTTTTCCTTGTCCACATCTCTGTCTTCTTCATCCCTGCAAAGCAAATGAACCATCAGTAGGAGAAAACTAAATAAAATTAGCATCCATCCCCAGAAGGGCCTGTATGCACCAGAGCTAATCTTGTAAGGTTTTGAGTGGATTTAATATGATTGATGCAGTTATAATCTTTAGGTCTTGAGATGCCAGTTACACTGAGTCCTTGAGAAGTGTCTCGGCACTAGGAGAGGAGGGTAGCTGTCTTAGCGCATCTGTAGCAGCATTGGATGTCACTGTGCAGAGACTGGGCTTGGGTGGAGTAGCTTAACCATTATCTTCAGGTGGCAGTCACCACGTTATACATACTATAATCAGGTTAAACGTCTACTCTAGACACCATGTGGAAAATGGTTTATGCCCACACTGACAGTTACTGGAAAATTACAGTGCTTGGCCTTTCTTTTGGCCAAGGAAACTGGGAAATGGAAACATTCCCTTAAGCTTCTATCATTTAAGTCTTCTGCAGTAGAACTTCTTGCTCCTTAGAATATCTTTGCCTGTCTATGCTTTAGAGACTGCAGTAAGTATAAAGAGGTGAGCCCAAGACGCACGGTACAGTATTTGGCCTTGTTTCTTAGATGTTAAGGAAATACCCAAAGGGAACTCCAGAACCAGAGGGGAGCTACCCTGGCATGAGGAGCCCCAGGCCCTTAGTTCAGTTTATTAAACCTTCAGGAAGTACAATAACCCCTAAACTTTGCTCTTGGTTTTGGTGCATCAGGTCACTAGACTACGTATCCAGGATCTGCGGGAACTTTAAAATGTGGGTTTAAAGAATAAGGAAGAAACACTGATAGTAAAACTTGGCTGTTACGAGAGACTGGAAATGAGGTTTTGTGCCTGAAGTTTAGAATTGACACTAGACGGCAATGGTATCATTTCATGGAAGAGTAAAGAACTGTTAGAGGTGAATTGTCATGGTAGTCGTGACCTGAACACTGATTAAACATATGAAGTAGCACAGTTTCTCTTAGAATGTTTGACAAATGAGTTTATCTGTATTTATAATAAATGATCTCCTCTGGCGCATAGCAAATGCTACTAAATGACCGAGGCATTTTTTTCCCCACCAAGCTCGGATGATAATCTTATTTAGCAGCATTAGACACTTACTGTCAGTCTAATAGAATTATGAAAGCAGGTAAAACTGATTTGTCATCCTGTGTGGGTATAAATAGGTACCCAGAAATTAACCCGGAATTCATTATTGATTGAAAATTATTGCCCTCTTAGGCTGTTTTTCTATGTTTATGGTGCTTGCTTTTCTGTATTCCTTTTAAGAGTTTGTTACTTGCCCAGTGAAGGGCTTCTGGGGATCTGAAGAAGGCCTTTTCTTGTATCACACCTGTGCAGTTAACTCTTAGGGTGCTGACATATAATTTGTCAGTTCTTCCCGTATGCAAATGATAAATGTCCAGGTTCTTTTTTTGCCTGTTTAAGTCTGCCTTAAAAACAAGTTCTTAATTTCTTTTTCCCCCAGTCCTGGGGATTGAACCCAGACAGTGCTGAGATATGTCTAAGCTTTTTTAGAAATTTTGACACAGCATCTCACTAAATTGCCAAGGCTGATCTAGAACTTGAAATTCTGACTCAGCCTTCCAGATAGCTGGGATTTTAAGTGTGTGCTCAGTTAAGTTTTTTTTTAGTATCTTTAAAATAGTTATTGACTGTCTTGATTTTTGACCACACAATAAGAAATATTTGGATCCCGTCACATGTATGTATACATATGAGTGTATGTAACAGCATATTCCGGTATTTATAACCATCACATATTTTGAACACAATTGGATATAGTGAAAACTTAGAAAATATTTGTGCTGTAGTTTATTTTTAGTTGATGCCTGAGTACTTAGGTTTTACACAAATAACATTTCTATTAATTTATAACATAGAAATTGCTATTTATTCTAAGGGCACAATTAGAGAATGAAAAGAAGAAAAGAGAAATAGCAGAAAAGGAAAAGGAAAGAATAGAACGTGAAAAGGAAGAGCTGATGGAACGTCTAAGGCAAATTGAAGAACAGACAATGAAAGCCCAAAAAGGTAGGAGGATTTTTTTTTGATAACGCAAAATTATTGCTGTGTTGTCAGACGATATTTACGTGCTATCATTGTTGCTGTGTTAAGTGGGACAGCTTCATTTACCTGCTAAGTTACTGGTTAGAGTCACATCATAAACATGTTTGACTAAGGCATATTCAGTTCTACAGAGCTTGGTATTTCCTTTTATCACACAAATATTTTTTCATGTGTACTCACTATATATAGTAAATGACTGTCTAATTTAGACCTATTCATATTCAGAGTTCTGTAAATAAAACCACATGTTCAGTACTTTATGTCTTTTTAAACAAAAGCGTTTATCAAGTATCATTGAAGCATTTTCAGCTGTTCTAATCCTAAAAAAGACATTTTAGTGCATTAGAAAGCACACCATAGGTTCGGGGATACCTCAGTGGTAGAGGACTTGCTTAGCATGTAAGAGGCCTTTGCTTTGATCCTGAGCATTCCAAAAAAAAAAAAAAAAAAAACCCACACAGACAAGCATGTAATTCTTCTTGATTGGTTTTGGTGATATGTTTGGAAGACCTTACTTCCTAGGCAGCATTTAACCAAAGTGCTTCAGTGTATGGAAAAGACACAAAGGGTTTTTGATGTGTGGCCTACGCTGAGTAACTATAGGAGATACTACTTTCACACACAGTGCTGAAGAGAACAGAAGAGAAAATATATTGAACAAAATAAAATGTTTTGTTTCCTTTTAAGCAGTAGGAGGCTGGGTGTGGTGGCGCATGCCTGTAATCCCAGCACTCGGGAGGCTGAAGCAGGAGGATCGTTGTGAGTTCAAGACCAGCCTGGGCTACAAAGTGAGCTTACGGCCAGCCTGAACTGCATAGTGAGACCCTGTCTCAAAAAACAAAAAAAAAGCAGTAGGATGTCTTAGGGGTGACATGAAATCTGTACTGTTTGTAAACACTTGCTTTTCTAATAACTAGTATAACTAGCTGTTCTCTTCTATTGAAATAGCCATTTTTAAAATTTTTTTTGTTTTGTTTTTTTGTTTTTCTGGTACCGGGAATCGAACTCATGACCTCGCGCTTGCAAGGCAGGTGCTGTGCCACTGAGCTACATCCCCAGCCCCCATTTTTTAAATTTTAAATTACTTGAACTAGCCTCCTGTAGTGAGGAGATGCTCTTCAGCAGTAGGTAGAATAATTTGCAAGTGTATATACTGAGAGGGGGAAAAATTGGGTTTTATTTTGATTTAGTAGAAGCCTCACTTCTCAAGGCCATTAAGACCTAGAGGCTAAAGTAGTTCAAGGCCTAAGGGTTGTAAAGCATTTGTTTGCAGACCAGAACTCAGGGCCAGAACTTGTTTCTTAAATTCCAGTTTGGTGGTCTTTCTACCTACCACTCCAGGTGCCTTTTTGGTCAGACATTTATAACATAACTACTTTGTGCTATATTCTAGGACTGCAAACATAACATACAAGAGTGTGAAACCTTTAATGCTGGAAAAAACTAGATTGAGGGGGTATGGGAGGGTTGTATGTATCTCAGTGGTAAGAGCTACCTACCTACCACATACCTGCCTAGCATGTGTCGTGCTTTGAGTTCCATTACCAGCAGCGTACACATATAGTCTGCATTGTACTAAAAGAATGTTGAGAAAGGAATGTTTATGCATTAGTAGAGTTTAAAAAAAAACAAAGATTGAATCACAGCATTTTTTCATTTACGTAAAGCCTTTTCTAAGAGAAAGTTACTTAATAAAGTTTTTAATCTTATTTAGGAGATAAAATAAAAATACTAATGATTTACATATTAAAAAACAACTCAAAGAAGCTCTGAAGAATGTAAGGGAGACAGCATAAGAAAGAATATAAAGCATCTCTATCAAGACAATTTCAGAGCAATCGTCTTTAAGGCAAAGGACATCCATTTTGTTTGTTTTCCAATAAAGTTTTTCCAGGCTGTTCTAAAATCTGAATGTTTGTCTTGTAATTTATGCTAAGTTTTCATTCAAATACCATAGCTTTGGCCATATTTAAATCATAGTATTTAATAGATTAACGTATAATTTTTTGAGAAGCTTTATTTCATTATTTTACTTTTCCTAATTTTTTAATGAAGTTTTTTTCCGAGTGAATCATTAAATGTTCCATAATGTATCATAAGTTATCTTCATTTATCCTTTTTAACTATCTTGAAGATATATTGGTGATGATTTAGCCAGACTTGCATTGTTATTGTTTTAACAAATTCCGAAGTCCATTTCCATCTTCAGTAAGACAAACTAGAGAAAGTGAGTGAGGCCCAATTTCATTCATTTATTCTGGATCCTTCCTAAGAATGCTGTGGGGTGCTAAGCACTGTATTAGTTATTGGGGATATAGCACTGGACATAGACGGTCCCTGTTCTCATGGAACTTAACATTTTATTGAGGGAAGACAGTAATAAATTTAATAAAATTTTAGGTAATTTTAACTGCTATGAGGGAAGTAAGCGTGATGTGATAAAAAGCAGCACTTGGGGCTGGGGATTTAGCTCAGCAGCACAGCGCCTGCCTGGCAAGTGTAAGGTCATGAGTTTGATTCCTGGTCCCAGAAAAAAACCAAAAAAGAAAAGTACTTGTAGGGGCTGGGGATTTAGCTCAGCGGCAAAAGCGCCTGCCTGGCAAGCGCAAGGTCGTGAGTTCGGTTCCCGGTACCGGAGAAAAAC
>NW_004955412.1:12130503-12131934 GCF_000276665.1 Chinchilla lanigera | reverse complement strand
CAGCGGCAAAAGCGCCTGCCTGGCAAGCGCAAGGTCGTGAGTTCGGTTCCCGGTACCGGAGAAAAACCAAAAAAAAAAAAAAAAAAAGAAAAGTACTTGTGGGTAGGCAGGGTATCCATTTAGATACACATGTTCCCAATTAGGAACAATTTTTTTTTGTCATTAATTTAGCATATGACTATGCAAGGCATTTTAGCCTCAATTTCCTTAAGTTCCTAATTTCATATTTTTAAAAAAAAACATACTTTTTCATTGAGGTACTGATAGGCATGCCTCTTGGGGGTAAGGGGCAGTGACTTTCTCTGAAGGGGGTTTGGTCCTGCAGTTACTCAGAACAAGATAGAGTTCATGAATTCAGTTCTCTGTGATTCTGGCTGCAAACCAAACCGGAAGAGAACCAGATCACATTTTCCCATAGGGTCAATGTTGGACCTAACCATTGAATTTGATTTGGTTTTCGCCCAGCTCAGTTTGGAACCAGCATAGTGGAAAGAATCAGGTTTGTGAACCGAGGTGCTCCTATACAGAATATTCCCTGCACTCCTTTTATCACTAGCCATTTTTCATTCCCATGGGATTTATATGATTCTGATTTACATGATCATAAAATTTATTCTTGTCTTTATTATAATAGCTTTGAGATATGTCACATACTGTATAATTCCCATTTAAAGTATATAATTTAATGACTTTGAGTATTTCCGAGTTGTGCAGTTATCACCAATGATAGAATATTTTCATCACTCTAAGGAAAAGTCCCATACCTGTTAATGGTCATACTACTTCCTGCCCAATGCTGCTCTCGCAGGGGTGAGCAGTTGTTACCGTACTCTCCAGATTTCCTAGATGCTTCCTATAAATGGAGTCATGAAATATGTGGTTCTTTTATGACTGACCAGCTTCTTTTACTTAGTATATTGTAAATATTCATCTGTGCTGTAGCATTATCAGCTATAACATCATTATGGTGTAGTATTGTATTCTTTTAAAAGTGGTGAATAATATTTCATTTTATGGATGTGCTACATTTTTTCTTCTGTCAGCTGAAAGTTTAGGGTTGGTTCCGCTAACTATTATGAATAATGTTATGAACACTACACAGGTTTTCGTGTGTTTCAATTTCTTTTGGGTATGTACCTAAGCAGCAGAATTGCTGGGCGGAATTAACTCTATGTGTGAACTCTTGAGGAGCTGTGAAAGTGGTTTGTAAAGTGACTGTACTGAATTATATTCCCACGAGCAGTGTATGATTACGTTGCTCACCAACGCTTGTTAATGCCTGTCTTTTGAATAGTAGTCATCCTGCTGGATTTGAAGTGGTATCTCATGGTTTTGATTTGCATTTCCTTAATGTTTAAGGATGTTGAGCATCTTTCCATGCGCCTCTTCACCATAAACAAATAAGTATATATATTGTAAAGTTTGAATTTT
>NW_004955412.1:12105330-12130403 GCF_000276665.1 Chinchilla lanigera | reverse complement strand
GGGACAGGGTCTCCCTACGCAGTTCAGACTGGCCTTCAGCTCACTTTGTAATCCAGGCTGGTCTCGAACTCGCAACAATCCTCCTGCCTCAGCCTCCTGAGTGCTGGGATTACAGGCATGCGCCACCACGCCCGGCTCCACTTTTTCGACTGGGATTCTCTTTTTGTCGTTATTATAGCTTTGTTCTTTTATATTCTGGACACAAGTTCCTGATCTGATACATGATTTGCAAGTATTTCTGTTTCCATGGATGTTACCTTTTTATCTTTCTGATGATGTTTTTGATTAGGACTTGTCTTAGAAGGGCCCCTGAGAGCCATCCTTGAATTTCACAGCTGTGAGAGGGTGTCAATTACTCTGTTTAGCTTTTTAGCCTCCTAAGTTGCTTTCTGCTTGTTTTCCAAGTGTGTCACTCCATATGTGTACAGTTGGGGAGTTGGCAGACATCTTCTGGGAGAAAAGCATGCACATTTTTTAGACAGGCACTTCTTTGTTTATTCCTTTTCAGAATCACATCATCTCAAGCCTGGGCTACTTTTACAATCCCAAACGCTTAATCCTTGTTTTCCTAACCTAGCAGAATACTGCGGGTTCAGTGCCGTTCCCATGCTGTTGTGTTCTTTTTTGCCATGATTCCACTTTCATGGGAATAGCAAATGCATGCTTTGCACACAAAATAAATATACAGTACATACATATAAACATAGATTCTTGTTTCCTCTTCTTTCTTACCCAATACATACTACATCTCTATGAGTGTAAGTGTGTGTGGTGCACATGCGTGTGTGGTTTTTTCTGAGACAGTCTTGCTGTGTATTGCCCAGTGTGGTCTTGAATGCTTACGTCAAGCTGCCCTCCTGCCTCAGTCTCTATAGTAGTTGGTGGACATCCCCACTCCTGACTCAATATCTTTATGCATCTTACTGTTTTCAACTCATACATCTTGAAAATCACTCCATATACAGTATATTCTCAGAAATCTTTTTTGTGTGTGTGAGGACATAAGACTTCATTGCTTAGATTGGTAAGTATTTTAACATTGGTTTATTGGTAGTGTGCATGCAGTCTTCATTCTATGATTTCTAAGAATTTCGATTATGGAGCTATGACAGTAATACCTTGATTCACAAACGCTTTTGTTTGCAAACAACTTGATTTGCAAACAGAAGTGGCAAAATTTGGCTTCTGCTTGCAAGCTCTGCATTGGGTGACAAACCGACCATGGCCATCTTCCCATGCAGACAAAGGCAGAGCTTATCCTCCACATCGTAAAACAAATGAAGTTTGTAAACTGTGGTACCACTGTATTTGCTTTTTTTAAAAAATATTCTTTCCCTATAGTTAAAAAAACGTGGTACTTGATAAATTACCTTAGAATAGGAGAAGTCTGTAATCTTCCTGGGGATACATGGTCTCTTAAGGTATTCTTGTTAGTAACGATGCTGGAATTTTATGGCTTCCAGGCTTCTAAATTTTGCCCTAATGGTATCATAAGTTAAGAAATCATCTGGCTTGCAAAAATCCAGCAGTACTTGGACTTCTGTTCAAGTTGGGTGAGAAAAGCTTTCCCAAATTTTCCTAGCTTGAGTTTACAGTAACCTTCCAGCTCTACCACCAATTAACACTGGAACCGTCTGCATCACTGTGGAATTACTAGTGAGAAACAGTTTGTCCTTGTAACCTTTTAATCTGTCCTGAAAGAGTTGCTATTCTAAATAAGCTAAAATTTCAGACTTCAGAACATTGCAGACCTCGAAATTCTGTTTCAAGTTTTTATGAACCAGATAGGCCCCCAAAATGTTGGTACTCATCTTTTTTCAGAGTCCTTCACTGAAGTTTTAACTGGATCGATGGCCTAACTCAGTAAACATTTCAGGTTCCAACGTGATCTCTGTCCCAAATACTGAACATTGTGATTGCATTGTGAAAGCAGCCCCATGCGGTCCTAAACAAATGAGGGCCTCTGTGTTCCAATAGAACGCTTTACCAAGAAAAGGTACAGGCTTTGGTTCATAGGCTATAGTTTGCTAACCCCCGTTCTAATTCAGTTAACGAGAAAGGAAAAAATGGGAAGTCATTTATGGGATATATTCAAAATCATACTTTGAGAACGTCAAATCTGTTCTCTTTTTAGAGGGTTCATGTTAAACACTGAATAATATTTCAAAATTTAATGTAACTCATTTCTGTTTTCTTGCTGTAGTACAGAAAAAATATTTAGGATAAAATTAAGCATTGTATATTGTCTGAAATGTAAAACAAAATGCGCCAGCCTGCCTACTGTAAGTATAAGCTCAGTGGTATTAACCTTTGTAGTGTTGAACAGCCATCACTGTCATCCACCTCATCTTTCCAACTTGTGAAACTGAAGCTTTTCCCGAGATACCTGTTAAACAGTTACTCTCCGTTTCCCCCTTTCCCCAGCCCCAGCAGCTACCATTCTTCTCTCTTTATGATTTTGGCCATGCTAACTGCGTAATATAAATAGAATTGTAAATTATTTATCTTTATGTGATAGGCTTGGCTTGATGTTTTTAAGATTTGTCTCTGTTAGAACATGTGTCAGAATTTCCGTCCTTTAAGACTGGATCATTTCATTGTATATACATTCTGCTTGTCTGTGCATCAGATGGCACACTCGGGCTGCTGCTGCATTTTAGGTAGTGTGATAATTTTGCTGTGAATGTGGACGTACAAACGTCTGAGATCTTGTTTTCAGATCATTTGTTGCTTGTTTGGATGGTCTTAGTCACAGCATAGCTATACTAAAAATTACATAAAATTACTACTGGGCTATGAATGTAAGGTGTGTATTTAAATGAATGAATTTCATGTTTAGATCGGGTCTCCTACCTGTCTGTTGCTATGTATATGTTCTGAAGTCTGAAATACTCTTGACTCTCCACATGTCAGATAGAGACTCAACATGTGTTTAGTTTACATAAACAAAAACATGTAAATGTATGTAATATATAATAATTACATTCATCTTAGGGAATTGGTACATATACATATCATCTTAATTATGCAAGTTTGAATATATATTGTTTTATAAGGTTGCTAAGCATAATAGCTTGTTTCCTAAGAAAAAATGTACTTACTGTGGTGCTAGAGATGAACCTAAGGCCTTTTTGCATGCTAGGCAAGGCCTCCACTGTTGAGCTTTATACATTGGTACCCTCCTCTTCTTTAAAAAATGTAGGGGTTGAGTTTTTTGTGGGGAGGGTTTGAGGCAGGGTCTCTCTCTGTAGGTCAAGGCCTTGAACTCACTATGCAGTCTCTAGTGTGGCTTCACATGTGCAGCAGTCCTCCTGCCTCACCCTCCCCAGTGCTGGCATTACAGGTGTGCACCACCACAACCAGCAAAAATGTCTTTCTTGAAGTCAAAATTTTAAATCGATTTTAAATAATGTATGCGTTTAAGCCTTATGAAATAACTTGAATTACAAAAGAGTTTCATGCCTTGGCATTTTTTGAATTACAGAATATATTTCTAAAGGTTCTTTGGAGTTAAACATGAGGTATATGCTAATTTTGAGAAATTGAACTAATGAGAATCTTTGCTAACATTTTGGCTTCTTTTGATAAGAATAATTGGAATTAATCATTTTGGGGGTGTGGGGTAATACGTATATTTGACAGAACTAGAAGAACAGACTCGAAAAGCTCTGGAATTGGATCAGGAACGAAAACGAGCAAAAGAAGAAGCAGAAAGGCTAGAAAAAGAGCGTCGAGCTGCTGAAGAGGCCAAGTCTGCTATAGCAAAACAAGCTGCCGACCAGCTGAAAAATCAGGAACAGCTGGTAAGGAAGGCATTGTCTTGGTCTAAAAGAAAAATTCAAATAAATGGATGATACGAACCTCATGAAACTACATACAGTACCTTCTGCAATGCAAACCAGAGTTACTAAGTAACTTAGTAACAAAAGAGGAAAATAAGCCTAAAATTTTCAAAAACCCTAAAAATAAAACAGGATGAAAGGTATCTTTCTGTGGTCTATCCATTGCCAAGAAAAGATTCTCATTCACTTTGACTTTGGATGAATTCTGCAGGGAGCCCTCTGGCATCTCTTACATAAATTGACACAATATTTTTGGGTCCCTGAATGATAACTGTATGCCATAATTGATTGGATTTATTTATTGGCTGGACTTCTTTTTTTTTTTTTTTGTCTGAGACAGGGTCTCGCTGTGTAGTTCAGGCTGGACTAGAGCTCCCTTTGTAGCCCAGGCTGGCCTCAAACTCCCAGTGATCCTCCTGCCTCAGCCTCCCAAGTGCTGGGATTACAGGCATGCGCCACCATGCCTGACCTATTGGCTGGACTTTTAAGTACCGAGTCAGCAATGACACTTAGAGATGATTTTGGATTTAAATATTAGTTCAGGCATTTACTTGCTATATGTCTTTACATTTTATTCAGCCTCTCAATTTCCTCCCTTTGAAAAGAGGGATAATAGTACTTACTGGGTTGCTAAGGAATAGATGAGATTTGACAAAGTGTTGTTAAGCATTAATTTTAATTAAATATAAATAATTTTGTGTACTTAGCAAATAGTTTATTGGCAATAGTAGCTCCTAAGTGACACATTTTAAATTCCTGCTACTCAAGATTAACTAGTTGCCTATAGCATAATATTTTCTTTACTTTGTCTACTTATTAGCTCATTACCTGAGCTCATTACCTCAAGAACCTACTACAGTACTGTAAAAATAAACTACTTAGGACCTTCAAAGAATATTGCCTTTTTATTTTTTTTATTATTATTATTTTTTTCCCAGTACCGGGAATCGAACTCATGACCTCGTGCTTGCCAGGCAGGCACTGTGCTGCTGAGCTAAATCCCCAGCCCAAATACTGCCTTTTTAAAAATGGAAGAAGAAAAACAAGATAGCCTGGGTATATACATGAAAACTATTTAACTTGACATATTATTTTAGGCAGCAGAACTTGCCGAATTCACTGCCAAGATTGCACTTCTAGAAGAAGCCAAGAAGAAAAAGGAAGAGGAAGCTACTGAATGGCAACACAAAGTAATCATTTATTTGCTCATTTACTAGCTTTTTTGAATAGCTATTGTTGCCCATTAGTAAACCCAGCAATATGTGGACTTTATAGAGATGAATATCGGATTAATATATATTCATTACTTTGGGAATACAGAAGTGATTGATTTCTGTGGAAACAAGACAGGTATTGGGAACCCATGTGTATTTAAGCTGGGTCTTGACTAGTAAGTTAGATTTTGAGCCTGGAAAAGATGGAGGGTGGTTAGGCGTGAAGGAGGTGGTCATTCCAAATAGAAGGGAATTGAAAAAGTGTAGAAGCATGAACATACACGATACAGTTGAAGGCAATCAGTAAATGACCAAAAATATTGGGTATGTGGCTGGTAAGTTGAATTAGGGAATTGAGTTATGGAGGGCTTTAAATAATCTGCTAAGGCAAGGTGATCTGGAGTGTCCGTTGACGTGAGGCTCTGCAGATTGTAAAACAGAATTGTAGCATGCTGAGTTACGATTTTATAAAAATAACTTAGCAGTGGTGTGAAGGATGGTTGGGATATTGGACACTTGAGAAACAGAGACCCAAAATGATGTGTCAGTGAAAACAACAGAAAGAATTAGACAGTTTTGATAGAACTGAAAAGGGCATGACAACGAGTTATTGGACATGAAGTTAAATTATAAGGTTGCAGTGAGATTGAGATTTTTAATGGGAGTACATAAGGAAGTGAAGCCACTGTTGTCTGAAACAACCTGTGAGTGTGCTTTACACACTTCCATTGGAAAAGTGGGCATATTAGACCATAAGAATTTAATTCAAAACTTTAAATGACTCTGTGAGGTGGGGTCTTGCTGTGTAATTCAGTCTGGTCTCGTACTGAGTCTCGGCCTCCCAGGTGCTGGGATTACAGGCTTTCACCACGGTGTCTGGTTAAATGATACCAGTTCTTAAATGCAGATATCATTGTGTTTGCAGTATAATAATTGCATTGCATTTAAGGATGTGTAGTTATATACGGTTTTCTACACTAAAGTGTACTTAATGTGGAAAATGGTTTTCTTTGACTTGTAATTGAATTTTCTTTGTAGAGATTTGCATTTCATTGGGTAGTTTTTATGTTTTTCCTTAGTTCTACTTTGGCAGGATACATATGTTAGTCAATCAATCAATCAGTCACTACAGAAGGAATAAACAGTTGGGGGATGGTGGCATATACCTGTGATCCTACCACTCTGTTGCCTGAGCCAATGCAATCCTAAACTTGAGCCCAGCCTGGGAAATTTAGTGAGACGCTATCGCAAAGTAAAAAGAGCTAAGGATAGAAAAAAAGGAATAAAATTATGTCAATCACTTGAATATACTATTTCCATTAATAGAATTTTATAGATTTCATTTAAGGACGATTTATGGACTCGAGACAAACTTTTAAAAATAACAGCTACAGATTTAATTCTTGTAAACTGTGGAAAGTTAGAAAATGTACACAAAGGAATATTAATCTCAAAAACTGGAACAGTATTGTAAAACATTAGTTCATGTCCTTCCAGGATCTTTCCTGTCTGTGTGCATATTCTTACACATTTATATATTTAAAATGAGATCTTGAGATCTTACTGTATGTACAGTTTTACTTTAGCGAATTTTCATCTAATATTAGACTATCTTGAGAATTTCTGGTGAGACACAGATAGTTTAGCATCAAAGGAAGCACTTCTGAGAGTAAAGGGGGTGTTACTAGTATTTACATAGGACAGCTGAGCATGGCGGGAATGCCTGTAACCCCAGCATTTGGGAGGTTGGAGGCACAGGAGGACTGCTGTGAGTTTGTGGTCAGCTGGGCCACATAGCAAGTTTAAGACCAGCGTGAACTACATAGGGAAACCCTGTCTTAGAAAACAAAAATAAGCCAGAAAAGTTTACACTGGACAACTGTGTAAGCCAGGACAATATAATCACCCAAATCACTGATGAAGTTAGGTGTTTCACATTGGATCATTGCAGGAAATACTTCGTATCTAGGTAAGCCCCCATGAGTGATTTTAACTCATCATTGGATTACAGTAATAACAGTGATTCCTCTATCGTTTGATTATATTTAACGCATTTGGCTCAGATGTAATCTGTTACGTGTGGCAGTCTTCATTCTATTAAATAATTTCCCAGCAAGCATCTGCGTAACAATTTTAGCAATCGTGGGTAATCCTTGCCAGAACTAACAATTTTATTAGGATTTGCAAAGTAATAATTAAAAAAATTTTATTTCTCCTACTGGTCAGTATTTTCCAGAAAAATAGAGCTTTCTTTGGTACAGCCTATTTCATTACCCTGAAATGTAGTTTTTAATCCAGTAAGTAGGATAATTTGATTTTAATTGCCAGTTTTTCATAGTAAATTGCTTATAAACTTACTTTAAATATTCAGGCTTTTGCAGCCCAGGAAGACTTGGAAAAGACCAAAGAAGAGTTAAAAACTGTAATGTCTGCCCCACCTCCGCCTCCACCACCACCAGTCGTTCCTCCTACAGAAAATGAGCATGATGAACATGATGAGAATAATGCTGAGGCTAGTGCTGAATTGTCAAACGAAGGAGTACTGAACCACAGGAGTGAGGAGGAGCGTGTAACGGAAACACAGAAAAACGAGCGCGTGAAGAAGCAACTTCAGGTATGTAAAGTTTGCAATTGTGTGCACATTCAAAGTACAGTTTACATTTTCTCCACCTAAGTGAATGTGTTTCAGAAGGACGTAAGCTTTTTAGCAGTCTGTAACCCTAGCTGGCTTATGATAGATTTTTGAATGTTTTTCTTGTAGTCATTTCATTCCTTCTATTGCATGAGCATATTAGTAAATATTTGTTAACTAATGTAATTTAATTATTCTTTGACCTATTTTAAAATGCAGAAAGTCTTCCAGTGCTATTAGAAAGACAAATGAGTTCTGCTTTTAAACAGTAAAGTGTGCATTGAAGTGTGCAGTGGTATTTAATAGACTACTGTTAAGATATTACATAATACAAATTAGCCAGATTTTATAATGGCAAATATTTAGTTTATTAAATGTACATATAGGAAATTTTAACATTAGAACTTTTTTTCTAGATAAATTCAGATTTTTTATTTGGTGGAATTTTGAAGTATTAATAAAGAAAATGAAATGACAGCTATAATAAAGACTTTTGGAGAAAAAACTTACAGTAAAGATTTTAAAGTAACATTACTCTGTAATAACTACCTTGAACATTTTTAGACTCATTTTAAGTACTGGATGAGACAAGGAAATTTGAAATGTACAAAACACCATGGTTGGGTGTAGGAATGAAAGGCCATGGGTATTCTTCCTTAAACCAGAGGGTTATACACTTTAATGAAAACGACTTTAGAGTGGAAATTTCAGTGTACTGAAAGAGATTTGGTGTAGATATATTTGCATCTTTAAGCCATTTTCATATTTTTTTTTTTAGAGGAATAAAAGTTTCTTTAGCTCACAGTTTGTAGAGGTTTCAGTCCACAATCGGCTGGCTCCAAGGCAGCGGGGCGTGGCAGGCAGGTATTGCAGAGGAGAAGCAGTTGGTGGTGGGCACAAGGTAGCAAAAGCAACAAGCAAGGGGCTCATAAAATTTTTAAAGGAAAAAAATGACAGTTATACTTTTTATCTCTTAATATAGGCATTAAGTTCAGAGTTAGCCCAAGCCAGAGATGAAACCAAGAAAACACAAAATGATGTTCTTCATGCTGAGAATGTTAAAGCAGGCCGTGATAAGTACAAGACTCTTCGACAGATTCGACAAGGCAATACAAAGCAGCGTATTGATGAGTTTGAAGCAATGTGAGAGCTGTTATTTTGCATACATGTTCTTCATAAGCTGAACCACCAACAGAGAAAAGCAGGCCTTTGCGGATGTGATGGAGTGCATCCTACCTTGCCAAAGCACTTGTACCAGTTTGACTGCGGTGGCTACAAGACAGATTTAAGGAGAGCTCTTCGGCTTTAAGGCAGTGTGATGTCATGTCTGTGTTTCTTTTGGGCCAGGAAATTGACAACAGTGCTCCATTACCTCCATTTGCATTTCCATGTTTTGATTTTTTTTTTTTTGTTCGTGTTAACAAGTAACACTAATTATCATGTCTCATAAGTGTGTATGTGTGGTTTGAGCACTTTGTGCATTTTAAAGAAAAATGGTGACTGTTTCAGAGTGTTTAGGTCACTCAGTTTCCCCTTGCCTTTTCCACGTTTAACCTGCATAGATTTCCACATTCTCTCATGTTCTCAGTGTCCCCTTCCACGCTCCCATGCCCATAAGCCTGCTGTCATGCAGATCATTGGCAGTGTTTAAAATGATTGTAGGTGGCTGGGTGGACAAAAGTCTTTGATGATTGTATGGCAGATGACTGTAAATCGTGGCAGAGGACTCTAACAGAATAGTGTGTGCTTGGTGGTTATATTTTTAAATCCCAGTATAATTACATTATTGGATATTTGTTATTTGCTTATTGTCACCTTTGACAGCTAAGTTGATTACCGTTTCCTGTCCTGTGATTTTTTTTTTTTTTTTTTGGTGGTTTCCTTGCCGGCCACTTCACAGTGGTTGTAGACGGCAGGTAGTAGTTGCTAGGAGAGTTTACTGATGAGACTACTTGTAAACAGGTTATCTGTGAAAGATCCAGAAAACTTTGTTCTTTCATAGGTTGATTTAGAAAAGCAGATGTCTAATGAAAAACTGCATTTTTTGATAATTGATTGTAATCATTAAAAAAACAAATCTGGACCTTCCTGTGAAAACATCAGAGTCCCAAGATGAGTACAGTAATACTACCTCACTACTCCCCCTGCAGTGATTGGTTATTCAAACATGATGGATGTGTAAGCTAGTGTTTTATAATAGAGACGGTCTCAATCATGAAACAGTGCTTTTGAGATTTTATTCTCCTTCACAGTATCTTAGTGCTAATTTTTTAAACTGCCTTTTTGTTGAGCTGGAATGGTAGGGCTCTGATTTGTATTAAAATTATAAGCTTACACTGGTATATTTTACTGGAGGGGTGTCATATGTCTGAAGAAGAGTGTGTGTGTGTCTATGTAAGAGATGTAACCTTTGTAGTACATGAAGAATGTGTGTACCTTCATTTCTTGATACGATAGTTCATGATCCTTGTAGCATACTGTATTTGTTTTCTCCATCTCTAAAAAAATTGATTAATCCATTTTAGAAATTATAAATTCAGAATATATTAATTTCCATCATGTCTTACCTAAGAAGTCTTTTCCTGGATTTTCTAGTATTTTCTTTACTGTGAAACACCTGGATTTGAAGATATGAAAAGCCTTGTTTTCTCTGTGTGGTTCAGCTACTTTCCATTTGGTATTATGCACTCAAATTTACATTCTATTAAATTGCCATTTATTAAACATTTTTCATGCACAGTAGATTCAAGTTGTGTCTGAAAATATTTCACGCTTTTTTGATTTTGCTGACTCTAAAAGGATTAATCTGGGCAGACATAATGAAAAGGAAAGGTTTTGCTTAATATATTTTTTGGACAAAAGATAACTGGTTAATCTTGAAGTGACTGTTGTACAGTGGTTATGCACATGCTTCAAAATCCTACAGGAGAGAATGTTTCTACCTGCAGTACAGCACAGGGATAAAGTACAGACTTTGCTCTTCATACTTTGAAACACAAATGTTCACTTTTCCAAAGCGGTAAAGCAATTACCATAATAGGTGAAAACGTGGACGTCCATTGGATTTTCATTGATTTTCTTCATTTTGAATTGTGTGCACTACCATTGCTACATCAGCTTGTTACAGTGTTGGAAAATTACCAGTTATATTTGCTGTTTATAATCTATTTGTAGATTAGGATTAAAGGGGATTTAATCCATTTTTAAAGCTGTGTGAATTTTTCTAAACAGAACAGCCATTTGCATATGAATTTTCATAACTTTTTTCATTAGCAGTTGAGAGCACATGTCCATACAGCAATGTAAAAATTATACTAATGAATATTTGGTAAATTCCAATAGGTTTTTATCATTAGCATAATTTGTGTTGTACAATTAAGTTACAGTTACATCTCTAATTTTGGATAATATTCAGTGGTTAACAATAAAGTGACAAAAGCTCATGGCTTCAAGGTCCACTGTTGTTATTTAACATAGATTCCTTGTACATTTCCTGAAAATCATAATCTGTCAGAGCCAGGAATCATCACCTTAAACATGAGAAGTGGATAGGGAAAAGCTTTAGAAGTCTCAAAGATTTACTCTTTTCCCCAAATTATACCTCATTTACAATGGAAATAATAGTGACTACTTATGTGGAAAATTAAATCATTAAATTCACTGTTTTGACGACAGAAGGTAATTTAGGATTTCCCAGTCATTTTTATTGTATAGTTGCTAAGTTTGTTTTTCTTGAGGAAGATGCAGATTCATGATCATTGATTCATTTTTACTGTTAAAACTCTGATATTCTTCAAAGAATTATATGCTAACTGCAATTATTTAAATACATGCATTTATCATAAATGTAGAAGTGAATTGCCTTTTAAAAAGCATGTCACTAATTTTAACCAAGATTCTAAAAGTGATAAATCTTTTCCAAAAGTAATAAAAGCTGGGCATTTTCTCAGTTTATGGTAATACTTGTCACTAGTCTGTTTAATGGCAGATGGTCACTTCTTTGATCTTGTAAGAAAGAGGAATCTTTGTGTTGCTTTTTATTTAGAGTTCTAGATCCAGAATTACCATGTATAACATTAATTTACACTGTATTTGAACTTATCTTTAAAAAATGTGTCTTAATATTAGTGCCATGATTAAAAAAAAAAAAAAACTTGCCATGTTCTGTTCCAACTTTGACCACCTTGTAAAGTTGAGATGTTTTAGAAATAAAAACAAGATAAACTTTTTAGATCCCAAAGCATCCCACTGGATGCAGACACAGTGAAAACAACTCATCTGTTTAAAAAGTCTAAGCTTGATACTAACACATAGGAATTACTGACTTTAGGGTTGATGTACTGGACTAATTAGTAAGGCAAAGCTTAAATATCGTTAGTGTGGAAACAGTTGAATGTGGAGCTTTCCTGGTAGCTTCCTTTCCTACATTGGTTCTCAATGAGCAGAACTTTAGCATGTTATTTTTATACCTTCTTTTTAAACTAAAGAGAACCTATTTGTCAAATTGTAAATATTCTAAAGTGATAACGTCATGTAGAATGGCAATATCGCAGTACATTTTGAAAGCTCAAAACTGTAGGGTTTGATTACTTCATAAAAATGTCCAAGCCTCCCAGCTCCTGGGATGCTGAGGCAGGAGGATCACTGTAAGTTCAAGACCAGCCTGGGCTACAAAGTGAGTTCAAGGCTGGCCTGAACAGCATAGTGAAACCCTGTCTCAAAAAACAACAAAAAATATCCAAGTCTTCTGACAACATGCATTCTACACTGGTACACAGAAGAAAAATGGGCTCAAAATAGTGTCCCATGTATCATATTCTCATCATTTGCTTTTCTAATTAAATGAATTTTAACTCCCACTTTTTCCTTAGTAAATCTATTTAATAAAATGTCCATTTTTCAAGAATTTAAGAGCTGCTATTTTTCTCTCTGGAAAAATCATGACTGTTTTGTCTCCTCCATACTATGCCCTATAAGTTCTGTGGTATAAGAGTTTTCTGATTTGGGATTTTATATTTATTACTGCCTTACGAGTTTAAGTATATATCCACTATTTGCTATCGAATTTTAAAGATCCATCCTTTGAATGGCGCATCTTTTGAATTCAGGTTTATATTTGGCTCTGGAGTTCCCTTGAAAGTGGCTGTATTTTCTTACTTAAAAACTTTAGCCAAAAATGTTTTTATTAAGAGCTTGTTATTTTTGAGGACTCAGAAGCAAGATTAGAATGACCATTTTGGCCATTTTAAAATATGGACTGCAGATGTTCACCTTAGCTTTTACTTAGATCTTTTGCGTTTATTTACACAGTATCAGAGATCTTTCAACATGGCAGAGCCATATTGTTGATTCATGTTACCTGTATGCCCAGATTCCTCCATGCTTATTGGCTAGCCAGTTGCTTCCATCTGTGAAGTTTATTATTTTTATTATCATACTCTGATGGTTCACTTTTATGATTTTAAAAATTTGGATTCATTTTCTTATGCATGTCATCACCTTTGAAAATAGTGGCACTGGCTTTAGTTGTTTTTTTTTAAATCTGTCAACACAGCTAAATGTCCATCATACTGGCAATATGGCATCCAAATTTCTAAGATTTATGTGACTATCCTTGGAAAAATTCCTTCTGATAAAACATAGATTATGGGTATGTCATGATAGTCATTTTGATTTTTTTAACTGAAATGTTTTATCTTGTTTTATACTTAGAAATGCATATATTTCTCAGAATAAGGCAGTTTCTTTTCCTTTTATATATGCTGTAAAGTCTGTGAAATTCAAGTCTAACAACTGAAACATGCAGTAGTTCCACTTATGTAATTATTTTTAAATTCTACCTGCTTTGACTAAAATACATGGTTGTGTAATGAAGGAAACTACAAAAAGGGAAAATCAACACCAAGAGTGAGCGACAGAACATGAATGCATATGCAGCATGGGTCTCTAGAGTGTGCTTGTTCTCTACGAAGGTATTACAGGTCACAGGTCAAATTCTAAACGTGGGTTAGTATGTACTGAAAGGTAAAGTCACTAAACAAGTTTTCCTAGTGTTGTAGGAAGACTCATTACTACAAGAAATCAAGGATAGTAATTGGTGATATCCGTAGTAAATGTTGAGAAGTTTAGTGGAGGTAGTTTTCACAGTTGAATTTATGGATTGGTCCTGTGGCAAAGCATACATAATATATTTAACCTACATACAAACAGTAAGACATTATATTTCAAAATTCATGGAGAGAGACCATCTACTTGCCATTTACATTACCAAGAGATGATACCTACCTGTATTCAAAATCTTCTACGGTCTAAAAATTGAATAGACTGTATTAGGAACTGTCTGGAGGAAACAAGCAAAAACAAAGGGCAAAACTGAGGTGCCATTTGGGCGTAAGCCCATGAACTGTATCCCTTAACTGTTTTTAAGTATATTGTCCACTGGTATTCCGTACCTTCATGTTGCTGTGCACCCATCACTAGGATCCGTCTCCAGAGCTGAGGATCCTGAAGGGAAACTACTCATTAAACAGCCATTGCCCTTTCTTTCCTCCTCCCTTGTCTCACGTAAACACTCATAAAAGTGAACTCATACAACATTTGTCTTTGTGTGTCACGTAATATCCAAGCATGAGCCATTCACTGGAATTTCATTCCGTTTTGAGACAGTACTACTCCACTGTATGCATGTGCTGTGTTTTGTTTGTCCGTTCATCACCTGGTGGACATTTGGGTTCTAAGTTTTGGCTTGTAACCAGCGGAGCCGTGAACCCTGGGGTACAGTGTGTTAGATTCCCTACTTGGACTTCCTCCTGGTAGGTATCCCAGAATGCGAATGCTGGATCAAATGATAATTCTGGATCAGATGATAACTTTAATTTTTTGAGGAGCTGTCATACTACCTCCCAGAGTGGTAGCGTATTTCTTCCAACCAACAGTGCACAAAAGCTTGTGTTTTTCCACACCCTCAGCAATAGCTGTTCCTGTCTGAGGTTTTTTTTCTTTTCTGTTTTTAATAATAACCATAAATGGTGAAGTAGTTTCTCACTGTGGTGATTTCAGTCTTTAGTTTTTAAAAATTTTTTGTTAGTACATGTTTACAGTGCATAGTGATCACATTTATCATGGGGACTTGGTACGTGCGCATAACACATCTTAATTCTTCATTCCTTTCCCGTCCCATCCTGCTCCCGCCAACTCTTGTCCCTCTTCCCACTGAAAAAGCCGTATTTTCATTTTTTCTTCACTTTTTAAACCTTTTCCTTTCCTTCCCTCTGCCCTCCATCTCGTATTCCCCTTGCCCTAGTTCCTGTTATCTATCCTTTGTTTTGTTCATTGTGGCTTTGATTTTCACTTTCATGATACATTCTGAAATCATAAAAGAGGTTTGGCATCTTTTGTTGAGTTTATTGGCTTTTTTGTTCGGTTGGTTTTTTTAAAGACAGGGTCTTACTTTGTTGCCTAGACTCCTGAGCTCAAGTAATTCTTCCTCAGCCTCTGGAGAAGCTAGAACTGTAAGTTATGCCACCGTGCCTGGCTCCTGTGTGATAGATTCTTTTTTTTTAATGAGGAAAATAGTTTTTGACGAAGATATTACTAAGAAGAGTGGCAGGGTAGAAAGTACAGTGGATAGATCTGTAGAGATGAAAAATAAATAAAAAATGAGCGTTACGTGTGCCGACTTGAGTATAGGACCATGAAGCTAGAATGGGTTAGACCAGGCACTTAGGGAGTTCTGAATCCTGTGCTGAGGTGGGTTGCTTTGATTTACGGGGATCTTGTGGCTCTGGGAAGGCACAGCTACACAAGGGAACAGTAACTAAATCTTGCTGTGAAAAAGAAAATTCATGTTGCTATGTAAAGTATATTAGAAACTGCAGAGGACTCCTCTCCCTGCCAGAAACCTTACAGAAGAACAGTGTGTCCTGAAGGAAGATGATTATTATGAGGATGCAAATTTAAAAGAAATCACTACCTAGATGTAATTTGTTCTCATTTGCTGTATGTAGTAATATTTTTTCTTCTGCTTATTCTGAGATATTTCTTTTGGGACACACCTCCATTTACGTTTTTATCCTTGACTTTTAGAGCATCGAGTCCGTAGTAAGGTAGCAACTAAATATGTCCAGAGCAAATAGACTTGATCCCAAGTCTTCTATGTCTGACTCTTCTGTGTATTTTACTTTGGTAACTGATTTCATAGTTCTGAACCAGATTGTTTTCAGAGACTTTCTCTGGAATTAGATATGGACACTTTGACTCCAGATGTATTGTCTTTCCAAAAATGTAATGCTTAGGCATAGTTAATACCCATTTTGAATTATTTGCAGTCCAAAGGGTTACCTCAGTGTGGTGCATACATATTAACAATAATTCGGTCAGTCTTTGTGTTCTCAGACGATTCTAGTAATATAGTGAAAAAAAGGGTTTTTTCAAGCAGGTTTTTAGAAGTTAGAAAATCATATTGTGAAAGTGTTATATAATTACTAAAACATAACCTAGTGAAGGTTATCTCAGAACATATGTACACATTTATTGACTACAATATTTTTAAACGACCCACTTCAGAAATTTTTATAAGGTTCTTTGCGGGGGTTCTTTTTCTGAGACAAGGCCTCGTTCTGTAGTTCAGGCTGGTGTTGAATTCACTATGCAGCCCAAGCTGGTCTCAAACTTGTGGCAGTCCTCCTGCCTCAGCCTTCTGAGTGCTGGGATTATAGGTATGTGTTACCATGGCTGGCCACTAGGATTTTTAAAAATCTAGTCATACTTGATTATGCTCATCCACTTAGCTTTTACTAGAGGGAAGATACGATTCATGGGCTTATGCCCAAATGATATCTCAGTTTTGCCTTTATTTTTATTTCCTCCAGACAGTTCCTAATACAATATAGTCAATTTTTAGACCATTAAAACTTTTGAATACAGGTGGATATCATCTCTTGGTAATCTAAATTGCAAGTAGATGGTGTCTCTCCATGAATTTTGAAATACAATATCTTACTGTGTGTATGTAGGTTAAATGTAGATTTTGCAACTTTTTAATGTATATTTTAAAAGTGTATCTATGAAAAAGCAAAATCTTTCAATATATGCAAAAGAAAATCATAACTCGGTGATTGTTTAACTATTTACTAGAATTTGCACATGCACTTGATAGCTTATTTAGGTTTCTTGGAACCTTTTATTTGTTAAAGTACATATCATTTATTTCAAAAAATAGTAACATCTTTGAAAGTAGTTGATCTTTAGTATGAAAAATATTTTTGTTGATAGCTACAAAATAGAATCATTTCGTCATTTAGCAGTCTATATGCATTTTTAAGACAACCTGAGTAGAGCTGAGGTTGTAGGTCAGTGGCCCCGATTTTAATCCCTAGCATCAAAAACAAGGAAAGAAGCTTGAGTGAGTGAATGGTTTTCTTGGTTCTGTTCACCTGTTAGTATTGTGGGTGTTGGTGTTTGTACCCAAACACTTTGGTTTCCGTTTCAGTGCTCTATTTACCTTTGAAAGATGTACTTGAGATTCTCTTATATTGGTCTGCCTATGTTTATTGCGGGTGTGCAAGGCCCTGTGCCAGGTCTATAGAGATTTTAAAAAGACATTTTGTCCTAAGCAGTAAATACTTTACGGTTCGGTCCCTATGCACAGGATAGTTTGTGCCTTCGTGTTACAGATGCGGGAGGTTCCTGCATCATCCTCTTACTGTTAGTGTTCTAAGGCTCAGTCTTTCGTCCTCTTCACTCTCCAGGGACCTTACCGAGTGTCATTGTTTAAATACCACCTGTGCGCTGGAAACAACTCTCCAGTCAAAACTTACACATCCAGCTCTGTTCACGCCTTTCCACCTTGGTAGCTGACTTACGGCATCTCAGACTTACGGCAGAGCAAACTCAAGATTTTCCTCCCTTAGACTTACTCCTGCTTCAGTCTTCCTCTGCCCCGCTGATGAATGCCAAGTTCATTGTTCCAGTGACCTGACTCAGACGACTGTGTCTGTGGCTTTTTTCATTCATAACTGACAGCGAGATCAGCCACAGAGCTTGACTCAGCCTTCAGAATGTGCCGTGTATCAGAGCGAGCTTCCTACATCTTCACTGTTTATCCACAGACGGATCGCAAGAGCCTTCCATTCACCTTGTTTCCTTCTCTTATTTAGAACAGCAGCTTCAAACGAATCAGATTACTTAGCTTCTGCTCAAAATGATTTCCAAACTCGGTAAAAGTCATGTCCTTCTCTGTGGCCTTTCACAGCTCGCTGTGATTTGGTCCCCTCCCACAGCTGTTGGACCCCTCATTCTCATTCAGTAGAACTCACACTGGCTGCTTTGCTGTTCTTCAAACCAGCTAGCGCAAAACCTCAGTTTAGAGTGCTGTTTCCCTAGGTACTTTTGTTACTCCTTCTTACCTAATACTTTACCTAAATGTCACCCCAGGCCTTCTCTTGCTGCCCTCTTTAAAAATGTGGCTTCTCACGTTCCCTACCATCTACCATCTGTGTATTTTAACTTGTATTTCTGTGGCCCGTTTCCTCCCGCTAGAGTGCAAACTCCGTGAGGGCAAGCGTTTTACTGTTTTACATACTGCACATTCAGCGCCTGCAGTGGCGGTTGGCACAGCATAGAGGCTTGCTATCTGCTGTGCATGGTGGATAAATTCTGGGCACTCGAGGAAGACATCTGGTCTTGCTGGAGGGTTCCAAGGAAGGCTTCCCAGAGGAGAATATTCCTAAGCCAAGTCTTTGAAGATGCGTTGTTCTTAAACATGGTGAAAGATAGGAAAGCTATCCAGGTAGAAGGGACTACATGTGCAACTTAAATCAAGGCGCAAAGAGACATGGAGTGTGCTGGAAACTGCCCATTGGTACTGAAAACATGTACCGTTTGAGATTCAGCTAGCATTTTGTCCTAGTATGAAATCCCATGACTGATAGCATTTTGTCCTAGTATGAAATGCTAGACATTCATGAGGGGGAAGTAGGGTGGGAGTGCCTGTGATGCTGAGCTTGGAATAAAAGTCCAGTATGTAAGGAGACAAGAAACATATAAGGAGAGAAACTGGACCTTGGTGAGCATGACAGTACAGTGTGGCCCCAGCAGAGGGTAATCAGGAGGGAACTGCTCCAGGAAAGAGCATTGTTGTGATGTTTAAAATGCCCACTGGTTTGGAAAACAGAATCATTGATAAGATTGATTTGGGGGGATATTAAAAGTTATCTTTTTTTTTTTTTTTTTGTCTTTTTGAGAGAGGGTCTCGCTATGCAGTTCAGGCTAGCCTTGAGCTCACTTTGTAGCCCAGGATGGCCTCGAACTTGCAACAATTCTCCTGCCTCAGCCTCCCGAGTGCTGGGATTACAGGCATGAGCCACCACACCAGGCTTAAAGTTATCCTAAAGTTTAACTGTACATTGTCTTCTGCAAAGTGTTTCCCACATAATTCTTTTTTTTCTTTTTATTCACCTTTGTGTTTTTTTTTTTAAAAAAACTTCATTGGTAGGTAGTTTTAGATATACATAATGATAACATTCATCATAGGGAATTTGTACCTGACTTGCACAGGGGTTCCTGAATATGTGACACTTTAGGGCTAATTTCTAATGCTAGATCTAGAGTTATCTGCTGTGTAAGAACTCAGTGTAGGACAATGCAGGGTAGTTCTGGTAGGACTGCCGTGGGCTGCAGGTTAGGAAAGTTCACTTATAAGTTGGGCTACGTTCAGAGGCCTCAGGAGATACGTTTAGATATGTTTTTGAGCCGCTAAAGAACCTTGATAAGAGAAGTCTTCATTGATTGATCCAGATCTTTTAAATGTTTTTATAGTATGTTTGCAGTACGTAATGATACATTCATCATGGAAGTTGGTATGTGTGCATAACACATCTTAACTCCTTTTACTTCTCCCCACCCCCCTCCATTTCTAGATCCCCCTTCCATTTGCAAAAGATCATCTGAATATTTTAGTCCCTACTGCCTATCCGTGTGCTGTCACTGAGGGTATTACAGTGATGAAACTCCTGCCCTAATACACTGACCTTCTATAGGAAAAGTAAAACACCAGGAAGCACCATAACTACAAAGCTACAAACTGAATAGGCTGAATCATGTAAAAGTACTAGGAATCAACCATCCTTAAACTATAAAAATGAGGGCTGGGGATATAGCTCAGCGGCACAAGTGCCTGCCTGGCAAGCGTAAGGTCCTGAGTTCGATTCCCCGTACCAAAAAAAAAAAAAACTATAAAAATGATTTTATAATACTATGAAAGGAAAGGAGTGAATTGGGAAAAAGTAGCTGGTACTCAGGGATTGAAAGGTCAGGAAAAGTCTGTGAGCAGAGGGCCTGTAAACTGCACCTGAAGGAAGAAAAGCGTAGCCTTGCTTCTTCGCTGGCAGATTCCAGAGTGAAAGAGGGCTGGGCCCTGGCCGGGGGACTGCGTCTACCTAGGAGTCTCAGCCCTGTCCAGAGAGGGAGCACAGCAGTTCCTCAGACGCAGTAGGCCCAGTGTTGACCTGATCTTCAAAGAGAAGAAAGTGACTTTCAAAAGTATTCAGACATTAAAGCTGAAATTAATTTTTGTGTGAAATCTGCCCAGTTTTACATGTTAGCTCTTTTGAACTTTTAGAAAACGCTTTGTAAGCCCATCAAGATATGTACTCTCGTCAGAAGAGGCCTGTTCAACAGTTTACAGTCTTTTCTGTAAAATATTGCAAGTAGAAAGAACAGCATGGGCAAAGACCTGAGGCAAAAAAGGCTGCACTTGCTCAAGAAAAGGACGGGTGCTGTGTGCGGAGCTGAGTGAGCCAGAGGACGGTAGTATGTGTAGGTGAAGTTGGGAAGGGGCCAGATCATAAAGGAGCTTTCTAAAGCACGGTAAAAAGCCTACAGGATCTAGACCAAACGTCTGCTGAGTAGTTTGGCCCCGTAAGCCAAAAATATCCCATGCCAGAGTTAAACTAAGGGAACTTTAGTGGAAGTCTCAGCGTCAGAAGGTACCAGTTTATAGGGGTAGAATGAAACTTTAGTTGCTCTCTACTCCACAAACTACATACCCTGGGGCCACGCCGGGCTTCAGGTGCCTGGAAAAGGAGAACCTTTTTCTAACTCACAAAAAGATGTCATAAGACTGCAGTTATCCCTGAAAGTAGGTGTATCATTCCCTTTTATATTTCAGAAAAAAGCCCAATGACCAGGTGTGGTGGACACGTGCCTGCAATCCCAGCACTCAATAGGTTGAGGTAGGACTGTTGTGAATTCGAGGCCAACCTGGGCTGCACCGTGAGTTCAAGCCCAGCGTGAACTACTTAGTGGGACGCTAAGGAAAAAAACAAACAACAAAACAAAAAAGCCCAATGACAACCTTAGCATCAGAGTCTGCATTTGGATTTTGATTTTCTTTGAAGTGGAAGCTCTTTTTAATTACTAAACATTTCCCGTTTAAAGCCAATTGAGACATGTTTTTATGATCTTTGAGGGTTTACTTTGTCACATAACTGAAAGTGAATGTATCTGTTAATTTAGAGACCAAGGTGAATACATGAAATCTTAAATTAAAATTGAATATGTAGCAGAGGTGAATATATAGCAGAGATCAAAACCACCAAACTGCAGATCCAGCTCTTCCAGCTGGGTTTTTTTTTTTTCCCCCCCTTTGGTCTTTTTGAGACAGGATCTTGTTCTGCAGTTCAGGCTGTCCTTGAGCTCACTTGGTAGCCCAGGCTGGCCTCAAATTCGCAGCCATCCTCCTGCCTCAGCCTCCCGAGTACTGGGGTTACAGGCATGCGCCATCACGCCTGGCTCTTTTAGCTGTTTGGTGAGAGCTGTTAACTTCAAGATGAGGTGAATAAAGTTTGGATTCAAAATTGAAATATTTATATCTGTTAGAGCCCCCAAATAAAAAGAAGGATCTGTGCTCAAGAGAGCTTAGAAATCTAGAGCAAAATGAAGTGAAGCTGAATGTAAATAGAAATAGGCTTTTTCAGATACCAACTAGGCATCGAGTAAAGTATTTTAGGAACTTGGTGAACAAGACTTTAGTGACATGAACTAAACTTCATCAGGAGAAAATCCAAGAGGCAGAGGACGAGAGAGAAGGGTCTTCTTGCCTGGTGAGTTCAGGCCAGAGGAAAAACTCGGGCTGGAAGGGGACTCCGTGTGAGGCCTGAGAGGTGAGGTAAGGGAGCGGTGCTTGAGACAGGCTTGGAGTTTAGATGAAGCAGCCCCTGAATGCATGCTTGCACGAAGGGAACGCCAGGTCAGTTTTCAGAACTGAATGTGACAGAACAGTTCATTAAAATTCACAAGTCAGTTCTTTGGCACTTACTAGGCCTTACGGAGAGAGAAAGCATAATTAATAATATTTTTAAGATGCTGTATGTTGGTTATCTGATTTACTTTGTACCTAACAATAGATCTGATTTAGCTTTATTATTCTTTAAACTATAGCATTTTTATCTATTGAATTAAAGTGAAAGTTACATTTTTAGGTATAGTTGCCTATAGAGCATTTTACTATTTGTTTTTCAGTACTGAGGATTGAACTCATGACCTTCATATTTGTATATATCTGTGGCCCTATAAATGTGCAGAAGCAGCTACAAGATGTGTAAATGTTCCGACACAACTCCACTTACAGGCACATCCGAATTTCATAGAGTTTTCACTGTGATGAATGTTTTGGTTTTTAAAAAGCACTAAAAGGATTCTTAAATCGCTGGTACCGAACTGGTGGCAGGCTGGGTGTCATGCACAACCTAGTTTGCTGATACCTGAATTAAAGGATTTCAGAAACAGTTATATTCCTCTTTTTTTTTTTGTACTGGGAATTGAACTCAGGACCTTGTGCTTGCCGGGGAGGCGCTTGTGCTGCTGAGCTATATCCCTGGCTCTGAGCTATATCCCCGGCCCATATATTCCTCTAAGGGCCAGTGACATGACGTTTTCAGATGTGTTTTTATTTTTTCCTGTACTGAGGATTGAACCCAGGCCCTTCACACAACTACACCCCTTGTCCTGTTTTAATTTTTAATTTCTGAGACAGGGGCTCTTAAACTGCCTATGTTGGGCTCAAAATTAAATCCTCCTGCTTTTCAGAGTGCTAGGATGATAGCCAACAAGTCTTGATACCTGATTGAGCTTTTCCTAGAAGTTTTTGCCCTTTATTTTCATAATAAACTAGCTAGTTTTGTGTATTCATTTTTGTGTATATATTTTAGAATTAGTTTAAATTGTATGAGGAAAAACTTTGGAGACTTTGGAAATTATACATAAATGAGTCTGGAAAGAAATGGCATCTAATGGTAAGCATTTCTAATCGTGGTTACATTCTTCTCCACTGAATGCCTTTTGGTAATGCCTTCCTGCTGTTGCAGCGCGTGTCGGGAAAGTGTGTGTAACTAAAGTCAGAACATGCGTTTCTTTTGTTAGGTTTATTATTAGGAATTTTATATTTTGCTGTCTCTTTAAGAGTCACATTTTAAAGTTATTTCTGGCTGCTATAAAGAATACAACTGATTTTTATTTGCTGACTTTAACTTAAGGAACTTTGCTGAATTCTTATTTTAATTATTTGAGAATTCGTTGGTTTTCTAGAGTGTCATCCTCAAATAATGACAGTTTCAGTCCTTTGTACCAACCATTTTCTTCTTACTGAATTGACCAGGTGGAACTTCCAGGTGGACTTAGGTGCTGCCTTATTTCTTATACAACTATGCCACTAAATATTTTCTCTAGGTTTTTGATACATGACCTTTGTCAGATTAATGAAACTTATATATATATATACCTATTTTTCCAGGAGGGTTTTTGTTTTTTTTTTGAGACAAAAGTCTTGCTATGTAGCCCAGGCTGGTTTAGAACTCTGATCCTCTTGCCTCAGCCTCCCAAGTAGTGAGATTATAGGTGTATATCACCATGTCCAGCACTAAGAGCCTTTTTTGTTTTTCTTTAGATTGCTCTTTTTTTTTTTGGCTTTTTCTCCGGTACTGGGAACCGAACTCACGACCTTGCGCTTGCCAGGCAGGCGCTTTTGCCGCTGAGCTAAATCCCCAGCCCCTAGATTGCTCTTATAAGAGAAAATATACAATTTATCTTTCTAAGACCCTTGCTTATTTTGTTTCACATGATGGTATCCAGTTCTATCCATTTTCCTGCAAATAGTAGGATTTTATTCTTTTTTGTGTTGAATTACATTCTACTACGATTCCTGGTACCCCACCCCCCAAAAAAAACTTTAGAATATGCTTCTGTGTTTATATACCACATTTTCTTTATCCATTCATCTACTGATGGTTTCTAAGCTATTTCTACAGCCTAGCTAGTGTGAATTGCACTGCAGTAAATATAGATCTGCAAGTATAGCTATAGTATGCTGCCTTTCATTCTTTCATGAATATACCAAATGACGTCCTGATTTTTGGACTTTGAGGAATCTCTATGCTGATTTCCACAAGGCTGTACTAGTTTATTTCCCTACCAACCATGTAGAAGCATCCCTTTTTCCTTGCGTCCTTATCAGCATTTATTTTTCTTGCCAAATAAATACAACATTCTCTTCTGACTGGGGTGATACGGAATCCCAAAGTGTTTTGATCTGCGTTGCCCTAATGGCTAAACATGGCACACTTTTTTCTCATTTGAGAGGTGTCTAATTTGTTTGCCCATTTATTGATGAGGAGGTTAGTGTTGAGTTCTTTGTATATCCTAGATATTGATCCACTGAGGCTTTTTTTTTTTCCAGTACCAGGAATCGAACTCACGACCTTGCGCTTGCCAGGCAGGCGCTGTGCCCCTGAGCTAAATCCCCAGCCCCTGACTGAGACTTTTTTAAAAAGAAGAGCAAGCTGGAGATACAGCTCAGTGGCACAGTACCTGCCTGGCAAGTGCAAGGTTGGGAGTTAGATTTCTATTACCAAAAAAAAAAAAAAAAAGAACAAAAGACTAAGAATAGTTCCTGTGTGTATTGAGATAATTGAATGTGGGCTTCAAAAAATTGTTAGTACACTGAACTAGAAAAATAGATTTTTAAAAACGTGAAACTCAATTTGTATTCCTGGAATAACTTGACATGACATATGTCTTAGCCTACAGCACGGTGTTCTACAAATCCTGGGACACCTGCGCTGTGACTGGCCTGCCATCTGATTGTATGTATCTCCCCCTCGGTCGCGTTCAATTGTCGCTGTCTTCAAAGTAGTCTAATCTCATGGCACCACCTAGTGGCAACTTTGGGAAATTTCTGGTTTATCTTTTCACCTCTTTCCTTTTAGGGAAATGTACGCATGGTGTTTCTCCGTAGTGAATACTGATTCCTCTCATCCTATTTTCTCTCCTGTGCTTTACATTTACCCACTTACCCTATCCTCCTTTCTCTCTCTCTTTTTTTTTTTTTTT
>NW_004955412.1:12087163-12104650 GCF_000276665.1 Chinchilla lanigera | reverse complement strand
TTTTTGGTTTTTCTCCGGTACTGGGAACCGAACTCACGACCTTGTGCTTGCCAGGCAGGCGCTTTGCCGCTGAGCTAAATCCCCAGCCCCAGTAACTCGTTCCTAACTGCTTAGCACACTAACGTAGGAAACCCGGTTCAGGAAACGACACACAAGTAAGGGCCAGTTGAGCAGTTGCTTTGTGGCGTTAATTGTGACTTTGTTTCTGGCATCTCTGAGGGCTGTATCTGAGAACGGTAGGGGAGCCAGCCAGAGAGGACAGAGAAGGAGGGGCTGAAATTGATCTCCACCACTACCTGGCAGCGCGGCTGCGGGAGCGGTCATTTTCCCTGTGTGTGTCTTGGCCCATCCCTACCTTTCAGTAGGCAGGCAGTACATATTGAGAATTTGCGTATTGAAAGATAGCAGCTATTGATTTCAAAGTAGGCACCACAAGGCATTTGGGGTCCATTAGGCTGGCTGTTATCTGAAAGAAACTTCTAACAGGGCCAAGATTAATCCAGAGAGAAGCTGAAGTAACATATACTATCTACGAGACCACGTTACTTTGACACTAACGAAGTTCTGATGTCGATGGCTTTCAGACCCGTTACTCTTGTGAAATTGATCAGTGTGTGCAGAGCTGCTGAAATTCTTAAGAGAATTCTACCTGCTGTTTCAAAGAGAGATTTAGTTACTCTTATTGTCACCATCCAATGCTGGAGCTTCAAAGATGAATTTAAAATTAAAAAAAAAAGTTTGAAGATTAGGAAGATTGTTTGGCAATTTAGTTATTCGATGAGTCCTACATTAATCCAGAACAACAAAGGTGTCCTGGCACTGAACACTGCTGAGAAGGCAGTGCACCCTCCCCATTCGGCTTCCTTCTCTGTTCTTTTGCTAAATGCTTTTTAATATCTTGATGTCTCTTTTGAAAGGTGGGGACCCAAACTGTATGCATTGTTCCAGATGCGCTCTTGCCAAAGCAGTATAAAGCAAATGTAACAGGACAAGGCTCCCTCTCTCTAGGTAAGTACATCTGGCAGCTGTGGTGAGCTTTAGCCCCGCTCCCAGGAGACCTGCCAGGATGCTGCAGAGACCTCGTAATACCTGCATCTGTTCATCCACAGGCCAGGGCTTTAGTGCTGTCCAGCCAAAGGAGCTACCCAAGAGCGTCCACCACCACTACAGCACCTGATTCTACCTTCCACAGCTTCTCTTTCAGCAGTTTGCTCCTCTTAGGCTCCTTACCAATCAAGAACATCTCACTACAGTTGAATAATTGTAAGGTCAGCTAGAGTTTATTAAAACGAAGTTCTGTCTGTCATCCTGGCGATCCAGTTGGACTTACTACTTTAGAAAGTTCTCTTATAAAAGACCCTCTCAATCAGGAACAAGAATAGTTAATTTAGTGCAAGCTCACACATTACAAGAGTTCTGCTGGGAAGTTTTCCTGTAAAAACAGGCTCACCTGAACTTAAAAGTGAAGCTCTGACACATATACTGAGTAGAAGAATTAAAGGATTCTTCATAAATCAGGTTAATAAAAGTATTATGCATTCACCTCAATCTGGCAATATTATAAAGTCATTTCTCAACATGATTACCTGAATAGTTTGTTTTAAAATTATTTTATTTCTCTGGCACACACTAATTTCTTCTCAGTTCTAAATAAAATCATAGCAGTTTATCTTATAGATTATGAATGTTATGTCTGAGTCACTGATTAAGCCTACTAAGGTTCTATAAACCTAAGTCTAGGCAAATATATTTGGATATATTTGAAATAATATTGTAAGATGTGGAATAAATATCCATTATAGCAATAGAATTTTTTTTTCATGTGACAAAAAAATGGTTATATGTGCTCATAGTATGGTAGTGAATGTGTACAATTTGCTTCTTTAGTCTTGAATTTTAGATTGCTCTGAGATGAAGTCAAGGTCACACTAGAATCTTTGATATCTCTCTCTCTCTTTCTCTGTCTTTTTGAGACACGGTCTCACTATGCAGCCCAGGCTGGCCTCGAACTCATGATGATCCTCCTGCCTCAGCCTCCAGAGTGCTAGGATTATAGGCGTGTGCCACCACACCCAGCCAACATCTCTTGACACAACCAGAACACTTTGTTTTAAAGCCCACTTGAAGAGCTGTGACACACATACCATCATGTGATGTGTTCTCATTTGGAAAGGGGTGTAACTGATTGTGAATTCATAAAACTCAACTAGCCTTATTCTGGGTATTTTACAAATACCCTTTGTTAAAATACAATTTCAATTTCCCCAGACTGGTACAAGCAATATACTTAGCTATTCATCTTTAAACAGTTTCTTCCAATGCAAGAACTCATTTATATAACACTCTCTATTTTGTTTGTTGATTAGTAAGATTCCCTAAATTAAAATTTGCCCAAGGATTTACAATTTTTTTTCTTACTGATTTTCTTCTATTAGTGCTCTTGCTTTTTAGAGCAAATCCTTTGAGGGCATCAGACTAAGGTTTTGTCATCAGGAGTAGGAAAGGAAGATTTCTGTATGACTCACCAGAAGTTAAGCTCAAATGACAAAGAATTTGAATTACCCAGAGAAGACCTTATAAAGGGGACAACGGGGTGGGCGATTGCCACATCCTCAGCCAGAAATATCATCTAGTTCTGAATCTTGGAAGGACAAGTGGGCCTCTCCTTAACTGATCTTAATGTGATTGGTCCAAGAAAACAGGACAGAGACTTCTGAGCTGGTTTCTGGTCCTTCTCCTGCCACCCCTAGCGTTCCTCTCAGGGTGCTGTTACCGTGTGTGCCTGTGATGGGGATGTGCGCATGAGAAATTAGAGGTGACATCACAGGTGGGCTACCCTGACTGGTTGCTTCGGGGGTAGAAACCCCTCTAGTCTTGGACCAGTGGTATCCAAATTAGTGATCAGCCCCTAATAGTCACATGTCTGGGCTTCCTGCTTTCAACGTTCCTGCCTTTTTTCTGATTTTCTGGCTTGATTTTAGCTATCAGACCAAGTTAGCCTTGACCTGAAGGTCCATCTCCTGGACCTTTAAAACAGGCTGAGGTAGTCAGATGGAACTTGTATATATAAGGTACACCCAGTTCTTGGGTATAAACACCACACAGGCTGCTTTAGTACTTGCTGTGGTACGCATATCACAGAGGTTTGTGCCTGCTACATGCAAAGGAGGTTGTCTATGCCATAAGCTTATATCTACATCATTGGATTGAAGCTCTGCAGAATTTATTTACTACATTAGATTTAGTTTGAGCCAAGCATAATTTTTTTTTTTGAGACAGGCTCTTACTTATATAGCCCAGATTGGCCTCGAACTCATGGTAATCCTCCTGCCTCAGCCTCCCAAGTGCTGGAATTACAGGCCACCAGCCCCAGCTAGCCAAACATAATTCCGACCAGGCTGAAGTCGGAGCGGAGAACTTGTGCAGCCACCTGTATTTTGATGCTGTCTTTGCGTCGCTGCATTTCCTCAGCACCCTTCCATGCCCCTTCATCATTGGCAAACTCAGCATGTTTTAGAAGTTAATTTACAGAATGTGGAAAGGGCATCCAGAGTCATGCCTTTTGCAACCCCATTCTGGTAATATTTTTCTTCTTTCTGGCCTGACTCTGCTGGTGATTTTCTGTATCCTTACACAGGTCCCTGACGACTGACACATGGCGAACTTTAGGATAAGGACGTACCAAGACCGTCCTGGGGTTTCGAATGCCTGCCTCCCCTTGAGTCTGGAATCGCAGCTGGAACTTGATGGACTGGCATTCCCTGCACCGTGGCTCTTGCTGATGGCCCCCTCTCATCTCTTGGCTGTTGGGTTTCCCTTTGTCGCTACTTCTCTTTCTGAACTCCTCTTGATGGGCTTTCCTAGGGACAGACTTTAGGACGGTGACCCAGGACTGGGGACTTCTGCACTGCGTTCTGCGGCCCCGAGGCATCATCCCCCAAACATACACCTGAAGGCATCAGCTTCTGAGAACCCACTTTCTTCTGCATGACTAGCTTGTAAGGAGGAACGTATGGAGAGAACTTTCAGGAGTTTTCCATTTTCGCAAAATGTATGTGACTGATCTTTGGCTTTGCTCTGAGAGCAGCCTCGCTGGCGTACGGCTCTGTGTCCATGTGCTGTGGAATCTGCAGAAATTGGTGCGACACGACCTTTCTTGTCTGGGCTGTTTGTACAATTGTATATAACTGTAGCAATAAATACATTCTAACATCAGCTTGCGCCTTGTTTTCCACTGGATTCTGCATCCTGGTGGCAGGCGGTGACAAACACCGGAAGGAGTGGCCCCTGACCCGTGGGGCCTGAGGCCCCATCTCAGATCCTCATCTCACATTTCACACTGTCGCTTTGGCCAGTGCTGGAGGGTACAGTGGCAGAGCCGGGACGCGAAACGGCATTATTAATTCAGGAGTTGGCCCTGGGCCTGGCACTCCAGGAGGTTTGAATGTCCAAGAACTGACGCTTAGCGGATTGGGGGGTGGCGTGCGATGTGAGTCAGCTCCTTTAATAGTCACTCTGACATCCTTCAGGAACGTACTGTGCTGCGGTGATGTGACAGGTACTTACAGGCACAAAGGCACTCTGAAGATTTCCAGAAAAAACCCCAAATACGCCCACGTGACATGGAACTTTCAGTCTGTCATGGATGGCTTTTAAGGGTATGAAGTCAGTCTAGGTGTTTTAAAGACAATCTCCTGCTACAGGGGGCTGGATAAGTAGATGACTCTTTGACAGGCATGCTTCTCTATTATCAAGGAATATTTTATTCAAACTGGTTTGTCTCAATTAGCTTGAAATCCTTTTTATAACATAAAAAATAACCATATACTTTTTGTGGTTTTTTTTTATCAGTTAGCTTCGTTGTAGTTTCTTGTTAGGCCTTTCCTTGACCATTGAACAAGAGTTGCCATAAAGTCAGTCCTAAGCTATGGGAATGCAAGCTGGGCGTCATGGTGCTCCCTTGTAATCCCAGCAGATGGGAGGTTAGGGAGGAAGCTCACCACAAGTTCGAGGCCCAGCCTGGACTACATCATGAGCTCAAGGGCAGCCTGGACTACATAGTGAGCCCCTATCTTGAAAAACAAAGAACAAACAAAAAGATATGGGAAAGCAATGGAGCCAGAAGTTATAATATCCTTTGGCAAGGGTCTGCAACACTTTATTTTTTATTTTAGTACCGGGAATCAAACTCATGACCTCAGGCTTGCCAGGCAAGCGCTTATGCCGCTGAGCTACATCCCCAGCCCTGCGACAGTTTAAAGACTACTTTTACTGCATTTAAGAAAAACAGCACACACCCCTATGGAAAGGGACTTGAAGGAATCATTTGACCGAACCCTCAGAACTACGGAGCTGACAATGCTCCAAATGACTGTATCCCACCTGTTCCTACCTCTGCCTTTGAATAGATTCAGCAGAGAACCTAAGCCTCCAGGTTGAAAGAGAAAGGCTGCCTTCCACGGGGGAGTCCACGGCTTAGCACTCTCTAAACCTTTCCTGCAGGCAGCTTTTTCTGACTGAGACGAGCGATACAGCGAAACGTTATTAGAAAACTGACGGGATAAGTTATCAGTTGCTTCCGGTTTCAGTGTGTATTAATCGCTCTCTGTGACCAAACACTTGGGAAAAATAGCTTAAGGATTTCTTTTGGCCACAATTTCAGAGGTTTCGGGCGCTGTCGGCTGGCTGTATTGCTTTTAGGCCTCTAGTGAAGCATCAGAGCCGGAGAGTTTGCTGGAGGGAAGCTCCGAACCTCTCGGCAGTCAGGGAGCAGAGCGGCAGAGCCAGGGGGAAGGGGCCGGACCAAACCGTAGTCCCCAGCATCATACCCCGTAATCCGCGCCCACTGGCCTCGTCTGTTGTTTCCAGCAGGTTCCCATGGTGCCATCCAATCGGGGTCTCCTCAGTGGGTCCATCTGCTTGACGAAGCAGAGCCCTCGTCAGCCAACCACTTCCCCAGAAGCCCATGAGCCGGTAGCCAGCACTTCCGCACGTGAGTTTAGCAGGTGCATTTTGAGGGACACCGCAAACCATCACACTGCAATAAAAGGGAGCCCTAATTAGAGACAACACTGCAAAGCCAAAAGCTGCAGCCAACTGAGGACATTCAGCCTGTGGTTTTAAACCTAGACAAGGATCCTGCGCCCTGCCGCTGATTAACAGCCGGGCCCTGGACCTGTCACTCCAATGCTGTGAGCCTCTGATTATCTGCTGCTACGTGAGGGTTTTGGACAGAATGATTATTAAATATAAATTTGTAAATTACTTTTGGCCCATAAAATTTCTCCTCCTCTGGAAAGGGGAAAGATGGAGCCCTAGTAATGATGTTGAAGAGAAAGTCATGAGACCACAAAACCGGGCAGAAGGGAGTTGTGAAGAAGATTTAGGTTTATTTTTTATTTTTTGGTCTTTTTTTGAGACAGGGTCTCGCTATGCAGTTCAGGCTGGCCTTGAGCTCACTTTGTAGCCCAGGCTGGTCCCGAACTCGCAACGATTCTCCTGCCTCAGCCTCCCGAGTGATGGGATTACAGGTACACGCCACCATGACCGGTGAAGGTTTATGTTTAGACACTGGGAAATGCACCGATAAAATAAAGACAAGTTAAAATCTCCCAGCCAAACCCCTTCTGAGGAAACGGACACACTGAGCTCCTGCTTTTCACAGCCCAGTGCCTGGGTTATGTCTTGGCTCCCTTAGGCACAGGGCAGGAAGACCTCAGTCTGTGCTTATTGTTGGAGCAGACAGGCGGGACGCGGAAGCCTCAGAAGCGGCCCTTCTTCATCCACAAACTGCCCGCACCACACCAGTGGTGTGACGTCGAGTGGCCCCTCACCCTGGCAACCGCTGGGCTTCAGTCCCAGCTCCGCTTTAATCTCCTAACTGGCAGAGCAAAGCTAACGTGTGTCACAACCAAAGCGTGGAAGAGCTATCGCTTCTAACTACTAGTAATTCATATATACCCTCAAGAAACAGGTGGGGAGGGTCTGGAGATTTATCTCAGTGGCAAAGCGCCTGCCTGGCTAAGCGCAAGGTCATGAGTTCGGTTCCTGGCACCAGAGAAAAATCTGGCCACTCCTTCCTTCCTTCCCAGGAGGGGGAGTTGTTTGTGAGGCGGGAGACGCGCCTGTGCAGCTCAATCCTGAGCTTGGATTTTCCTCTTGGGACCCGGCTGTCCATAGGAAATCCACAGGTCCTGATGACACCGTCATACAGAAGCAAGCCCAGGCGCCCAGCGGGGAGGATGTGTCCACCTCCCCTGCATTCATTATAAGGAAGCCCGGTACCGCCCACGCAAGCCCACATTCTTCAGCAAGAGCTTAGCAATCCTCCAGTCTTCCCCTGCTTTTTAAAAAATATTTCTCAATTTAATTAGCACGGTGGTTCTCCCTTTATCATACATCAGAATCACCTGGAAGATTTGCTACAAACAAAAAAAAACTCTGACGCTGGGTTCTACTTCCAGAGTTGCTGGAGCTCAAGAATCTGCATTTCTAGCAAGTTGGGAGGTGAGGCTGAGCCCGTTGGATGGGGACCTCCCTTAAGACCCAGAGCACTTGGCTGAGAAAAATCCTATTTATTGCTTCCCTCAACCTCCCGAAGAACCGAATGTTCTCAAGGCTGGCTGAGTCAGCCAAGCAGCCTGTGCTGAACGGGGCCAGCAGAACATCCCTTGGTCAGTATGAGTAACTCTTACAAATCAATATCCTCTTCTAGCCCACAGCCTGGGGGAGAAATATATGAGTACGGATTACATGTATTTCGGTTCTAAGTAGAACACAAGAGAAATCAATGCCAGCTGTACATCAGATCTGAAACGGTTATTTTCACACAGAATCTAAGAGATGCATGCAGTTATCCTTTGCTAAAACCTTACAGAGCATAGCGCATAAATAAGCATTTCGCTGAGGATTTTAATAATGATGGAGATACTGGGTTTTAGAAGATTTTCATTAAATATAAAATGAGAAACATTCGTAGATCAGGTAACAGTGGGACAAATCCTTGTAGACTGATCTGTGGAATCAGCCCAAGACCAAAAACAGAACAGGCACCCCTGCAGAGGTCCCCGGGGACATTTCTCAGGTCCTGGGCCTTTTCTCCGAGAGTCAGTACCAGCTCATACGCAAAGAGGGCAGACACATTGCACCTGGCTTGTGCTTAACCCACATGCAGTCATTCGGCACATACTTTTCAGCGTTTGATGTCTTCCAAATTGGTTTTCCCTGGTTGCTTTGTTGACGACCGCATCACACCTTTTCCTGGCCTCTGTCCTCAGACTGGTCCATGCCTGCTCTGCAAGCCCCTCCCGCTCCTCCACGCCCACGCCAGCGTCTCCCACGCCGGCTTCCTGCGAGCCGCCCCTCCCCCAGCCCCGAGAACAGGGGCAGATCCTCCGAGGTCGCACGCAACGCCCACATTTCAGAGGCCCTGTCCTTCTCTACGTGCATTCGGTGGGTAACTTGCCTCTCTCGGTCCCCTGCCTGCCCAGGGACACTTATCTCTTCCGCTCCTACTTCACACCAGAACTAGACACACAACCGTCTCGGCTGCAAGGCCATCAGCAAACGGGAGAGGAGGGAGTATTTGGTGTCTGTTTTGTGTGATTGTCACAGGGTGACATAGGTACTTTATAAAATAAAGAGGTTCATTTTCCTTACGGTTGTGGTGTCTGAGGAGTCCAAACAGCATGGTTCCAGCAGCCAGAGGAGGGTCCAGGCCGCATACAGAGCAGAGGAACACGAGGGTAGCAGCGCTGAAGGACGCGCGTGTATGGGGGAGGGGGCGGAGCTTATAACCACCTGCTGCAGGGAGAGCCCCATGCCCTGCGAGGGCAGAGCCCCACCTCTCAAAGGTCAGACCACCTCACCACTGGGGACCATGCTTCCAGCACAAGAAATGAGGGACGAATTCCACCAAGAACCAAGCCATAGCACTGAGCCTCCCCGGCTGCGCCACAGGATAATCAAACTGACTTGTTTTGGAGGGCCAGGTCCTGCCTCTACCCGTGCCCTTGGCCACTTGTGCGCTCTCAGCCCTCTTCGTACTGGACAGTGTACACTCTCTACGCTGCGGGCCCCCGGGGATATACACGGAGACAACCCTGACTGTTAGGATTGTGCGGAATTGGCGTCTACCAGGCAGAGGCCAGGCATGCTGGGGAATACCCAGTGTAACAGAGTCCTCCTACCTACCGGAAGAATCACCAGGCCCCCAACGTCCTTAGCAGAGTGGTGGGTTTCACCTGTGCAGATGCCTCATGTGGCTCCAGCTAGACTGCAGTTGCAAGGGAAAACTTGAATCATGGCGGACTAAGGCCAGGCTGGACCTTTGCCTGATGCCTTTCTCCTAGTGGCCCCGATGACTGGGAGAAATAAAGTTCAGAAGTGATTGTAGGGCAAGGACTGAGAAAGGAGGAGGCCTGAGAGATACTCAAACTGCTTCTGCAGGCTGAAAAGCACAGAAGACAGCCGGCTGGTGGACTCCTCTCCTGGAGGATTCCTGTCTTCCTCCACACGGGCTGGGTCAGGGTGCCCTGAGAGGATTGGTAGGACCCCGGTGTGTGTGCTCAGGCCTCGCCTGCCCTGAACCCCATGTATTTCTTTGTCACTGCGTAGGTGGAGGTAACCCAAGTAAGTCTGAGTCACTTTTTCACTGTCCTCACTGGGCTAGATCCTTTGCTCCACCGGTGGAGGTGCATTCTAAGCAAAACTACTACTTTTTCTGCTGTGTGACTTTGGGCAAGTCATTTAACCACACTGGTCTTTAATTCCTATACCTCTAAAAGAATGAATTAATCTCTGTAATATATTTTCTTTTGTTTTCCTCCCCAAATAAGTAACATCTATTGGTGCTCAAGACCCAGCTCCAGTTCCCTTTGATTTAAGCAGCAGTGCCGCACCTCTCCCTGCTTACCTGCCCCTGAGGGACCGTGGTGAGGACATGCTCAAAAGGCAGAAATGAAGCGACTTGTTACAAGTCCTGAGAAACCTTTGTGGATGACAAGCAGGAACAAAGTTGCCTGAGGGAATACCATTCTCCTGTCCTTTGTCTCAGCAAATACCATCTGCCGAGGCCCGGCCACTGCTCTCTGCAATGGCCACGCAGAACGAACTTAGAGTGAGCGTCCGCTTAGCCTCCTGCCCCCAGTGCCGGAGCAAGGGCCCTATGACGTCCAGAGTCCCCGCCGGCTGATAACTCAGCCGGGCTGGTGTGTGGGACAGAGCACGTGCGAGGAACTGGGCTGCTCTGGACTCCTCAGAGTGCCTGGGCCTGGGTCCAAGGTGACTAGCCATGTCCCGCGTAGGCTGCTGCTGAGGAGCTGATCTACAGCGTCAGCCACAGTCGGTTTCACACCGGGGTGCGGTACCTTGGCCTTGGAAGCATCTCTCTCCTTGCTCTGTAGGTTGGCAGCCGGGCTCTGGACAGCACAACCTCGTTCTTGGCTTGCCCATTGCCCTCTATGGGAACACCCTTCAAATCCAACCCAGGGGCCCTGGACCACTGCTAGTCAAGCTCCGAGGTTGCCCTACTCAAACTCATCTAAGCCCCTGACCTCCCGCTCACCGGGCACCGTGCAGGATCCGGGAAGCGGCCAACCTCGCGCGGGGAAGCGTTATGACCCCGGCTCCGAGTCCCGGTGTGCGCGCGCGCAGGATGTGCAGCTGTGCGCACCTCGGCGGATCAGACGCATTTGGACGTGACGCCTGCAATGTGCCCACCCAGGAGCTTTGTCCATTCCTTCACCATTCATGTACCGAGCAACCAAGTAAGTCGAGTCCCGGCCTGCAGGGACAGGGGAGACGAGCCATAAGCAAACTACACCTCAGAGAGCGACGGCTGTCCTGAAGATATAAAATGGGGGCATCCAAGAGGGAGTGCTGGAGCTGCAATTTGTAAGTGTGAGAAACGGGTCACTGAGAAGGTGTTGGAGTGGAGAACTGCAGGCACCTGGTGGCGTAAAGCCAGGCAGAGGGCATGGCACATAACAACGCCCTGAGATGGGACAGTGCGTACGCTGAAGGAACTGCTAGTGCAGGCCAGCGAATGCCGCCCAGAGCCTGCAGAGCAGAAGAAGGGAAACAGTTTCACAGCGGTGTCTGTGGGACTCTGCTGTCCAGCTCAAGCGGCCCGGGGGAGGTCTGCAACTTCATGCAGCAGGAGAGCTCCCTTCGGGGTGCTGAGGCGAACAGGACTGAGGGTGCTTCCTTGTGCGGAAGCCCGTCCTGGCCGGGAGTCAGGGAAGGTTCTGCTAGAAGAGCGGAAAAGGAGAGGGACCTAGGTTAGAGCTGGGGCTGCTAAGAGGAAGCCCGGCCATGTGGGGGCTAAAGATAGGGCTCAGCCGGTTAGCACACAGCTTGCTGAGAAATGAAAGGGAAATGACAGCCATACCTCATGTTCGCCAGCCCCGGCCCCGTGTTTTGTAACTTGTCTCTTAAAGAACAGCAGTGACTATTCTTTTTACAACCCTAAATTTCGGCCGCTCGGTGGAGAACAGATTTGGAGACCTGGGATTGAGCGTGTAAGGCCTTAAGGTCCCTAAGATAATGGAGAAGCCAGGGCAGCCACAGAAATGAAAGCTTGCTGGCAGCTTCTCTGGGGCAAGCGTGACACTTGGTATTGTGATATTAGCTGTCGTTCTGCCATGCAGTCTTAGGCCCAGGACTCTATGCGACAGATGGCCACACGGTGGAACCCTAGTCTTGTGTCAGCCAATAACAAAGCAATTCAATTTTATTCAGAATTGTGTCTCAGATTAGTTCCTTAACTTCTTACCCAAGGAGTTGTTCCTGTTTAAACTCCTTGAAAGGCCATTGCAGCCATCTGAACGTCCCCTACTCTGGTCACCCTCCATAAAATGGCGGCCCCTTTTCCTCCTGTGGAAACACCCTTCATAATTTCACTAGTCCCAGTAACCCCTACTGTATTTGCAGAGCTCCCATATGCAAATGTCTTAATGAGCTTGGCATAATGAGAGCACTGCTGCTACGGGCCAAATTAGAGTATGTATACATGGGCAGTGTGAAAATTTTAAGTTTAGTGAAAATTGAAACAAGAAAGTTGTGCCGGGTGTGGTGGCGCATACCTGCAATCCCAGCACTTGCGAGGCTGAGGCAGGAGGATCGTTGTGAGTTTGAGACCAGCCTGGGCTACAAGGTGAGCTCAAGGCCAGTCTGAACTGCATAGCGAGACCCTGTCTCAAAAAGACAAGAAAGAAAAAGAAAAAGAAACAAGAAAATTGTGCTGGCCAAGATAGATGTGTCTGCCCTCAACTCAGGCCCAAGTAATACCTATTTATAGTCTTAGTTTAAAGGTTCAAGCCCTGAGCTCCTCATGTAGGGAAATCTAAAATCTTACATCCAGCTTCTTTTCTAGAAACTATGGGATTGAAGCACTCTACACATCTCTGTTCTCAAAGAGGGGGTGTGTGTGTGGGGGGGTCTATCATGCGTCCTTGCTTCATTTCTTTTGGTTTTTTTACGTTCTGCTCCCCCAAAGCAGTCCTGTACTAAGGGACCAATCCAGGGCTGGCACCTAGGTCCAAGGCTACTTTCTCCGCCAGCAAGGTGATCTCAGTGCCTCTGGCCACTGCCTCGGTGGAGGGTTTGGGATAAGAATCTGACTCTGGGGCACCGTCGTCTGCACCCCTACCCCTGGGCCTGGAGTCCTACCCAGTCACCACTCACATCGTCCACCCCTCTTGTAACAGAGGCAGTGAGACTGAGGTCAGAATAGAACAAGCACGGTGCTTTGCTCCTCCCTTTATGATCTGCAGCATGCTAATCCCATGGCCTTAGTATGGTACAGTGTGCTTTGTCCTGTCTTGTTAATTTGGTAACGTACATAGTAAACCCATAAATCTCCTCTGGACTTGAATAGCTTTTCGTGTAGTTACCAAATTGCACTTGCCATTTCCCTTAGTCTTTTCACATGTATATTAGAAGCAATTATTCAAATGAACGATAATTACATGCCTGGAAAATGCGGCAGGAGAGAGCAGCCCTTGGAAGCCTGAGACGGTGAAAAAGCTTCAGCACTGGTGGCCCAGAAGGGGCTGAGACCCCGCCTCTGGGCGAGAGCAGGAAGTGCTTTTAACCCTTGGATTTCCTGTGCTTTCAGTGTTCTGTCCCTCACTGAGCTCTCCTAGGGACCTGGGAAAGGAATCTGTTTGGCCACCTAATTAAATATTCCTATTTCTAATTTCATGCTGAATTTGTGCAAATAAAAAGCAAATGGCAGCGACTTCAACATAAAGTGTTTGCGGTGGGCATGATCTGGAGACGGAAAGCTAAATGGGCTTTCTCAGAAGACACCAGGGCAGGCCTCTGGGCACGATGGAAACTTCGGCAGTAAATGCGCTGCCTTCTGCTGTCTAGGAGGACGAAGAATTCTGAGGAATGGAGGCGGGAGCACGGGCTCTGAAGCAATCTCCTTCCACCGCGGAGAACCCACCGATCTAGCTCATAGAAACAGCGGGGCTTGGCTCTTCCGAGGGCTGTTAGCATGGAACCCTGGTCATCTGGCCACCATTGCCTTGGGACAGGCACATCTCTGAGTAATATTTTCCTCCAAGTGACATCTTTGCCGTGACTTTCTGATACATGACAGAAGTGCTGAAGGTGAGTTTACTGAAGCAGAGAAAGGCAAGTCCACTCTCCCCCCATCTTTGCCCCCAGGTAGTTATCTCTGTTACAGCATGTGCAGTTATAACCGGTTTGTGTTCCTCAGCCCCCAGTCTTTGTAGAATAAACCAGGAAACGGGCACAGGTGCATTCTTAGTACTGTCCTGCAGCACAGTACAGCCGGCGAAAGGAATTTGGGAAGCTTTAACTTTGCTGTCTTGGTTTTATCATTTCTCAAATGGGGATACTGGCCGCTTCATGAATATTTTAATGGTACTGGGGGCAGGGATGTAGCTCGGTATTACAGGGCTTGTCTGGCACCCTTGAGGCCGTGCGCTTCAGCTCCAGTACATCAACAAAAATATAACATCTGCACACATATGTATACAGTGTATGGACTCTTTCCTGAGGCAGGGTCTTGCTATGTAGTTCAGGTTGTTCTTGAACACACTTTGTAGTCCAGGCTGGCCTTAAACTTGCAGCAATCCTCCTGTCTCAGCCTCCCGAGTGCTGGGATTATGGGCATGCACCACCAGACCCAGCAAGTATTGGACTCCTAAATGTGAGTGGCCTCCATGCCCGTTTGGTTTCTCTAATTTGGAGAGAAGCATTTATGAACAAGGAGGAAATGTTTAAAGATTTAAAAAAATCACATAATGTCATCTACAATAGCATGCCTAAAAGGTACACTGTCCACATGATACCCAAAATAGCTAGTGGTCTGACCAGCCTGGCTCTATAGATTCTTTTTTATTTTATTTTTTGGAGATGGGGTCTTGCTATGCAGTTCAAGGCCTTGAACTTGCTGTGATCCTCCTGCCTCAGCCTCCCGAGTGATGGAATTATAGGTGTGCTCCACGACCGCCGGCTTCTATAGGTTCTTGTGGTAGGGGTCTGACAAGTCCTTTTAGAAGGGTGTGTGTGGAGGTAGGGTAGATGTGCAGCTAGATGTGCTGGGGCCACCATCAGGCATAAAAGTGAACTTCAGAAGGGTGTTAGTAATGCAGTGCAGAAACTATATAACTCTAAGATTCTGGAAAGACTACCTTTATTATAGTAATTATTTGTTATCCATCATTTCTGCACCCCAATATGCAGAAAAACCCTTCAACCAAGAAGAGCCTAGAGGTGGGGTAGCAAGAAATGGAGTCCAGTAACTCCGAAGGTTAAAATGTCACTCTTGAAATCCGAAAATTGCATCACTGAATATATCAAGTTGTCAGAATTCTAACTCTTCCGCTGAAGTCTGGAAATTATTAAGCAGTTAAACACTTTTATCATTTACGTAACAGTGACATTCACTTACTGAACACACACTGTGGACGTGCATGTCCAAAGGGTTTCACCTGTTTTAACTCATTCAGTCTGAACCCTAGGAGACAGGGTGTCATCACCACATTTAGTGACAGGCCAGCCTGCCGACAGCGAGGAGGCACAGCAAGAATGCCTGTCGTGCGGCTGATGATTGCATCTAGAAAGGTATGTGTTTTTGAAAAGGTTATTCTGAAACCCTTAAGGGAAACCTTTAAAATATTAAATGGTTAAAAATTCCTTTAAGAGCCTTTTCAGCATGAGGCTGGGGAAAAATGCTAATACATTAAACTCATCAAAGGCCCACACATAGGTATTTTGTTGTTTGGAATAAATGCACCACTGTAGTTGTTTTAACCAAAACTCCCCTTACAAACATTACCTCACTCATCAATGTGCATTTTTCTCTTTAGACAACAGTACAAGGTGTGGTGGGGGTGTGGAAGAAAAGCATCTGCCCCAGTTAACACTGGAGCCCGGTGTCATGCCCTCGGAGCCAGAAGCCCGTTCCATCCAAGGCTGTTGCATATGCTGAGTTCTCTGCCAGATACAACTCAACATCGATAGTCAAATATGCTGACAGACCCAAGACACACTGTCTACATCCATAAGATCCCAGTTAAATAGCTTAAGCTTAAAATAATCAATGGGGGAAAAGCACCTGACAATGGCAAGTAGCAATTTTAGAAAGAAAAAAAAAAGCAAAGCTCTGAAAAGCAATTCAAGAGAAAACTTCTGTATCTTAACATTGTATCTTATATGCTGGCAGAGAACATAAGTATGTTAGATCTTAAAGGTCATTAGAACATCTTATTGTGACTGTATCTGAAATAGAGTATTTTCATGGACAGAAAATTAGTAGGACAACTGGGTTAGGGAGAAATAGCTTTCTAGAGTAGGTGAGAATAAAAATTCCCGCTTCACTCCAGCAAGACTGGGGTGGATACAGCATCGTATTTATTTGTACCTTCCCTTAAATTTCAACCACGTGGCCACTATAAACCTGCCAGACAGGGACTGGCTCAACTGTATGATGGAGTTTGAGAAAGACTCAAAGATTATGGTCCCAATTCTATCCACTGTGTGTGATATACAGTAATATATGCCGTAACAATATATGCGCAGAACTGGGACTCACATCCAGTGCTCAAATATCTGACAGCTCTTTGCAATCTCTTCCAATCCACAGAAGCATTTCTCAGGAACAGAACATTTTCGTATAGTGGTTAAGGTTTTTTAGCGTCAAATATCAAAGTAAACATCCCATGCCTCTTCATTAGGACATGTTCTACTAAAAAAACAACACCCTTGCTCAAGTTGACCACACCACCCTGTGGATTCCAGCCTGACCACGGATTGTGATTGCCTTGAAGGGCACTGCTCCTGGCTCTGTACGCCCCAGTGCTTATCGAGGGTTCACACACATCTCTTTTCAGAGCTGGTGGGCAACCCTTGTACCCACCACCCTCCTGGGAGGAGTCTTTGCAACTACTGTGATCACTCGCCAGGCCTCCTAATACAGAAAAGGACACCAATGCCACCTTACAGATTCACTGGTCCAGGATGTCTACCGACAAGCTCTTGGCCAGATACCTGATGACACTTAAAAGCACCAGAAACAAACCCGTTAGCAGCAGATTAGAAAGAAAACACTCTCACCATAAGTTGACTAGTTGTCTTTGACATTTAATTTCAGCTTTCACAGAAATTAATTTTGGCTTCAATATTTACAGTGATAAACGGAACACATGCTTACCCTATAGAACGCTCGACACCCTACAAGGTGCTCATGATGTTATCGGCTACTGAACGCGGGCAAGCTGTGGGACCCGAGAAAGACCATTTCATTTATTTAGCATCTGTGCTGCCATATGAGATCGATTCCTTTATGAACAAAAAACAAGTCAGCATGAAAAACACAAATATTTTAACTTTTTCCACCTCACTGGCAGAATCATATAGCTATTTTGATATGGATTTCCAGGAGGTCTAAAACATTGCTTTTGGAATTATAAAAATTCCATACAGAACCACAGACAGAATCACATTAGTTTATTCAATGATTGCACTAAATATAGTCTTTGCATTATGTTAGCTATAAGAAAAGTTGGCAGAATCAAGTAAGAAATACTATCAGCATACACCTACGCTTTGGGAAAAAATAAAGGGAAAAGATAAAACCAGTAACCTGGTACACCTGCAGTGAAATACTGTCTCTGCAGAAGTTTGCATGTTTGTCAGTATTTTACATAGGTAGAAAATTTGTAATTAAGAAAACTGAAGGGAATCTGAACATAGTCTTTATAAATATAGACCATTGCTTTTCAATGTCTTTTTCCTTTGGGACAGAAGCCACTTTAGAATGAAAGGTGACAAAGCTTTAACTGTCAACATTTTGTTTTTCATCTGAAATACCTGGATAGAAAATTTAGTACATAGTTTAAGAAGTAAAACTTCACAAATTTTTTTTTTTTTTTTGGTTTTTCTCCGGTACCGGGAACCGAACTCACGACCTTGCGCTTGCCAGGCAGGCGCTTTTGCCGCTGAGCTAAATCC
>NW_004955412.1:12020172-12087063 GCF_000276665.1 Chinchilla lanigera | reverse complement strand
GTACAGTGAATAGTTTTTAACAGAAGTGTGCTCCTAACTATAAGTTTAGTATAAGCGTATCCCACAAAACATTTGATTTTTTTGTTTTTTGTTTTTTTGGTTTTTCTCCGGTACCGGGAACCGAACTCACGACCTTGCGCTTGCCAGGCAGGCGCTTTTGCCGCTGAGCTAAATCCCCAGCCCCCCACAAATTTTTATAAAGCTAAATAAAAACATGCATAGACGTTTTCAACTCCAAATGATCAAATTCTTCAGTTGTTTTAAATATAAAAGACTAAGGATCTTAGGGGAAAAGCCACCTCTAATAATAGCAGTATAACAGGAGTAACAAGCAGGTTTACAGAAAACATAAAAGAAATGAAGTAGCCATTTAAAACAAACACTGGTTAAAAGCTAGAGTTGTATTCCAGTTTAAAGAGAATATAATTACTTAAGTGGATATAATTTTTGTAACACCATGCACAAAGCATAGGGAATGAACACGCTCTGCAGTGTGTACTCCCAATGAATTCAGAATTATCCACAATCATATGAAGAATGTCACTCACCACGGAACAGTGCTAAGATGTCTAAAGAAGTCTGTGTTAAACATGCAGCTAGGGAAAGGCGAGATACACTTTGTTTCTTACAAAGAATCACAATGTAACAAATACACTCACATTAAAGCAATAATTAGTCAGAATTCTTAATTTTACAGAAAAAGCTAAAATGTGAAATGACAGTATGTTTATCTTCTTGAAAGGGGCAGATGTGTCATTTATTCAGTGCGAAAGATAACAGAAAAAGGTAATTGATAAATGGAATCTTTACAAAAAAATTGTGGCTAGTTATATGTTAACTTTCAAAATACAACAATGGTCCATGAGGGCCATTAAAAAAATTAAAACTGGTAAAGGAGTCCCATTTATTAACAGAAACCCCAAATTCATTAATAAATGTTAACACTTTTAAAGTATCTTTTCTACAGATTTTTGTGGCTGATTAAACACAAGAAATATTTCTAATAAATAAGAGGTGTGACCAGTTTTAAAACACAAGTGCATCATATGACTGTCTCACAATCAACTTTTGAAGACTATTAATAACTACCAGATTTTCTTTTGTCAGTTGAAATACAATTATTTCTTACATTAACATATGCAGTAACAGAATTTACTGTTTAATGTGCCCGTTTTTCTCCTCTGCGGCAGAGATCAGGAATGGTCCATAGGCCAAATATGAGCAGTTCTTAAGAGATCATTTCGATTCTAAAAAGCTAATTCTTTACTATGTGAAGATACAGAAAGTTGGTCAACGCTAGCTCTAGGTGGTTTTCCTAGACCAATAAAAGTACTTTAAGCTTCTTTACTTTTTGTTAACACTCTGCTTTCTCTTAATCTGTGTGTATATTCCAACTTCTTCTATATTTCATTTTATTTATTGGTATGTATTTTGGAAACTTAGCAACCCAGCTAAGTTTTCATCTTCAGTACACTTGGAACATACACATTATCCCTAGTCATAGTATGTTTGATTCTGGGTCAAGCAGGAATTCTCCAGGAATTAAGAGAATAATTAAATGGGTTAGCCACACAGCAACGGAATGGCCAGAAAACTGTATTTATCTTATTTTATCTTGAGTAAGGAAATTGGAAAGCAGAAAGAACAACAAAACCAAATATACTTTACAGTATTAAATTGGGAAAAACAGCTTGCAAGTTTTCAAAACATAAACACACAAACATACACAGCCACACCCACCCAGCCACCCACCCAGGCATCCGCCCTTGTAGCAGAGACTACAACATAAAGGATATTTGTTTTATAAATATATTACTATTTACATATAGATACATCCATAAAAGACATGTTAAATAATTATTTGTATAATCCATACTACGTTAAAGTTTTTGTGTGTATTTTAAAATTACACATTCTACTAAAATTATCAAAATAAGTTTTTAAAAATACAAGGAATAAAACCAGTGAAGAATTACTTTCCATTAAAGTGGTTCTAAATCTTACTCTTGCTTATTCAGACCACAGACTTGGTAACAAATCTGTTTTCATAAAAACACAAAGTCTAGGTTTCCACCAGAATCAAATATTTCATACTGGTGAGCGTTTCTTTTAATTAGTAGGTCAGTGACAAACTCTATCAGGATAGAGATCATAAAGTTGAGACTGAAAATATCTGCATCACATGTAAGAAATGAGGAAACGCTACGGCCAGTGTTCGGCCAGTCGGGTGCTATTCCCTCTGGACCGAGACACAGAGGCAGCGGACTGGCTAGTTACTGTCCGAAGTACCGTCAACTATTGATTATTCAGGGGCAGAATATTCCAGTCTGAGTCCTTTGTCTTCCACCAGCTGACCGCTTCTGGCAACTTCACCACTTATTAACACACCTCATCCTGGTTATGTACTAGCGGGTCTGGTAAACAGGGATTAGGGGCTAGAAAGAAGGTTCTGGCTAAAATGAAGGTCTGCAGTCAGCTATGGATCTAATTAAGTAAAGGACTCCTTCTACTTATTGCTGTAAATAACAAGAATTTGCTGTACCTAAGTCAGCTTATTTTCTCAGTCATAAGCTCTGAAAGCAATGTTGGTGCTTCCAAAAAAAAGGGGGGCAGGGAAATTGTCCTCTTGACATAAAAAACTGCTCCTTCTTAACGTACAACTAATTAAACTGAACACTTATGCTGTGGGTAGTTCAGAGCTATTCACTTCAGTACATGTGATGGCAGTGGATGCTATTTATCCAAAAAATAATGATAAACAGTCAACTAAATATATTGGAAGGTCAAATTTAAAGTCACAGCCATTTAACCGAAGGTCTTATTTAAAACCACTTAGTAAAGTTTAGCGATCTTAAAGTAATTAAAATGCTACATTGAAGAAAATGGAGGCAAAACTACATGTATAATTTAGAAGTGATTTCACACTACAATATCTTAAAATATGACTAAAATTAAAGGTAATACACACTGGTAACCCTATTTTTTGGTACTCACTTCACCTGTACATTTAAGCTCATTCTACAGATCATGAACGACAAAAATCGAGAACAATTTCACAAGCAGGGTCACTCTGGGACAGACCCCGTCCAGCATGGTTTGTGTGGCGTCACCCGTGTTCTCTTGGGGTACAGATGCGTGCCACACTCCCTGCAAGCACGACAGCAATAATTGTGTAGAACATCACTTTCCTGAATTAGGTTTGCTGAACACGGTTCAGATTATTGGATATGTCAATATGCACAATGCCTTTTAGAAGCATTTACTGTATACCCAAATCCTACTCCATGCAACACACAGTGTCACACAAGTAGTGAAAATGTTATCCTAGTCAAAGATGCTTGGACATTATTTTTCAGGCAGCATTTTACCTTTATTTTAGTAAAGTTCACACTAGGTAAGTTTTAGAAGAAAGAAAATGCCAATAAATTGAATATATTTTAATATATTATATAAAACTAAGACAGACACCTTTATTTACCTAAATTGTTACTTTTATTTTCTACTCTATTATAGACCTCAAATTTCTTTTAAAAATTTGTATTTAAATAAGGGATAAAATGTTGCCCAAAAGTCTAATCATAGTTACACATTTGTGTTTTTAACTAGATCTACAAATCAAAATAGTTCTTATAGTTAAAAAGATACAATTTGTATCAACAGTGAAAGGTACTTTCTGGTTTTTCAGGGCTTTACTTCAGACTGTAGCGTGTGGAATAACCTAAACGACTGCAACGTCCAAGCAGACTACAAAAACAGATCTGAATGTGCGTAGGACACTAGGCAAAATTCAGAGTCTGAAGGGACAGTCGAATTCTCAACATACAAGTGTCTGCTACTAACTGCAAAATCCATCTTCTAATCTGCAGAAATGTAACTGCAATCAGCAAAACCCCTGAGTTTGAAACCAGAAATATCCCTTACTAATACTAGAACAGACAGTAGTCTGTATCTAAAAACTACACTATTTGTGGCAAGAGTCTGGCCTTAATAATATAACAGGCCCTCCAAAAAAACCACCTTCAGGAAAATGGAAAATATACACTATCTTACAAAAATTTTAAGTTACCATTTACAACTCCTCCATCACTATTTCTATAGTGCAGTATCAATAAATCTTGCATCTCCTCAACACATAAAACCATCTCAGGCCAGCCTTGATAAATAGCAGGAAAGCTAGAGTATATTAAATATAAAATTGCATTGAGAATAATTAGATTCATTAAAAACAGGCAAGTACTGAGAAAGGGTTATTTATCCAGTATTGTTGTGCCCCCAAACAAAAAACAAACATTAAAAATACAGATTCATGGGAATCTAGGAATTCGATCCCATTTCCATAGAAGCACACCATAGCTGGATAAGAAAGCGCTAACTGTACCAGCTACGGCTTTTGCTTTGCTCATTTAAAAAAAATGGAAACAGTTTTTTCCATTGATTGCATCTGCTTTCTTATAAACTGACCATTAAATTAACTGATTTCTCATCAGGAAAAAAAATCCGAACAAAAATAAAACAATAAAAGTGCCATATTGTAAATCATTCTAACATATATGTTACCCATTTCAGCATAAATTGGTAACTTAGATTTTGTTTAAATATAAAGTCAGTGCTGTAGTATATCTTTGTTTCTATAAATACTGATTATAGGACAAAGAAGCCCACTTTCCCCAAATAAAAATAACTTAAAAAGCTGTAAAAGATTCGAATTAAGCTTGGCTTGAAAAAATATTCTGCTGGGTCTCGTCAAAGGTTCCACATTCTGAAGGTACTGTAATTGCTTGCAGTTGATAGACAAACACCAGGTTAATAAAACAGGAAACAAGGATAAAAAGTGCTGCATATAAACCCCTGATGCACCAAAGATTAATATCAAAGGTCACAGACACATCTATTAAATCAAACTGGATAAATTTCCAGCCAAGGATAGAGCTTTAAAAAGGAAATGTTAAAAAAAAGTTTGAATGTAAAGCAATCCCGTGATACTTCCACCATGTGGGGCTGTACATACAGATTCCATGATACAGTATTTCACATAAATGGATACTATATGACCTCCTTGCCGAGAAGGAGATCACATGTGCTATTGTAGCAAACCTCCCTCAGCATTTCCGCTGAACAAAAAAACTATTAAACACCACAAAGATGCATCATCTTTCAATAACCCAGCTGTGATTTCTCCACCAAAATGGCTGCGGCGAGCTGCTGGGCATCTGTCATGTGGGGATTCCTCTTCATGACAATCCTCACGAGGTCAGGTGGGAAGATGTTACACAAGTTGATGTAAATTTTCTCTCGGTTGTCCTGGTACCTTGGCGGATCTTGCGGCATTCCGCAGTACGGGATTCGCCAGGCGGGCTCCTGCTGTTCAGGCAGGCTCTGGAAGGTAAACTGCTCATAACACGGGGGCGTGGCGTTATCAGGCAAGGAGTAAGTCTGCCGATACCCACAGGCATCCAGCCCGTAACTTGGCCTATCCCAGCTTCCCAGCCCTTCGTGGCGGGAGTAAGGCTTTCTTTGTCTTGAAGGAGAACTGTCATAGAGTCGAGAATCAGAAATGCTGTCTATTCTGGTGGCCATTAAGGACCTCCCTAGGTGTGGTGCCTTGGAGTGTGCGGAACTCGGGGGCGAGGGGTAATCGCCAGGACAACTGGACCGGGCACCCACAGCAGGGTGCTGCAGATGCATAGCCAAGTGTGGAAGAGGAGGCTTGTGATGGAACTTTGGTTCTTCGTGACTGTAACTTTGCACTCTGGTCAAGGGGTCGTGGAAGCTCTGCAGGAAAGCCTGGGAGTTAAGGCGGCTGTGAGGGTGCATGTGTTGACACTTCAAATTCTCGTCCAGCTGTGGGTCGGGGGAACTGACATAGGAGCGGTCGTTGTAACCTACGTAGGAGTCGCTACTCCCGCAGCTCAGGCTCCCTTCACTGCTGCAATCAGAAGCTACAGAATTTATTCTATAGTCTGTGTCCAGGGAGAAACGCCTTTCAGGACTTCGTGGGCCTGAGATACTCAGATTTGAATACGCATTCAGCATGGAATAATATCCAATGTCAACAGGTGAGTCACATTTTGGATACTGTTCGTAAGGCATTGGCGTTCCATGGTTTTTGGCTGCCATCATCATGGGAGGGTATTGTGCCTGCGGCCTTTGATCCTGAGGGGGGAAGTGAGCTCCAGACGGAAGGCCGTTGCTTAGAGATGTAGTGCTTTGGGGTTTTGCAGTAGAAGTGGCCGGTATGCTAACCAAGGAAGGTACAGACCTGGTTTCCAACTTGTTTTTGGTGGGAAGCTTTTCCTCTAGGTCTTGGTAGACCTGAGTCCTTATGCTCGGATCTGACTGCCTCTTTGGAGCGCCTCGTTTGCCGTCAGAAGTGCTATCAGCCTTAGTGCTACAAGGAACACTGTTGCTTTTCACCAGTCCTCCTTCGTTTGCAGTTTTGGCTGCTGTATTTCTCGACATGGCACGAAGCTCATCAGCCACGGACCGCTGAGGCTGACTGCCCCTCTCGGGATGGTAGTATTTGCACTTGTGTCCATAGGTACACTTCTTTCCTGTGAAGAGCAAAATCAGTTAGGCAAAGAAGCACACCGTCAGATCCTGAAAAGTCAGTGTGGCGCTACTACTTTAACCCGTGAAAGCCAGAAAGGCCCAAAGGGAGATGAGCGAAGTATTACTCTGCTTCTCTGGAGAAGCGTCACTTCTCAGTCTGCACTTCCCGGCTCTCAAGGGCAGTAAGAAAGCTGGTGGGATGATCACCTCCATAGGTTCTGGCCCATACCCCACAGTCTCAGTTCTTGACTGCCTTTTCTTTCAGTAGGATTTTATAATCAGTAGGAAATTTTGTTTGAAGCGTAACTGTAATTGCTGTACTGCTGTGATGTAATAAAGCCACATCCCTTCATCTGTGCCTAGATGTAAGAATTCTAAATTCTCACTCCCCAAAACTAACTCCATGTAGAATTTACCAATTTCTTTTCTTTTTTTTTGGTACCAGGGAATCGAACTCAGGATCTTACCCTTGCCAGGCAGGCGCTGTGCCACTGAGCTGTATCCCAGCCCAAGTTTACTAGTTTCAAACCACATCCTAATTCAGGAAAATGCATGTGCATTGAGCCCAAGAAATCAAAAACAATTCTTTTTCACAGCTAAGACATTTTCTTAAATTTAACTGTAATCAAAAGAACCAGATTCTATGTCATCCAAAATCTTAAATGTTTGTTCTTTATTAACAAAAGTTTAACAATATATTGTATCCTAAAGGCAAATATTAAATATCTGTAAAAAAGTACCATATGGACAAGGCTGCTTTTTGTGTTCAGGAACAATAGGTTTCTTCCTTAGGAAATTATCCAGACTCGGGCCGTGTCTGCCAAGAGGGTCGTCAGGGGGCATGAACCTGTTCCGGAGATAATAAAGAATGATACCTAAGTAGGAGGTTGACAAACAAATCTAAGGATAGAGTACAAAGATTTACTCACTCTAATGTACATCTTTGAAATTTTAATCCAAGTGTTTTGATTCAACATTTAAAAGATAAAGAACATTAGCACATGAAGTACTTTTTTTTTTTTTGGTTTTTTTTCTCCGGTACCGGGAACCGAACTCATGACCTTGCGCTTGCCAGGCAGGCGCTTTTGCCACTGAGCTAAATCCCCAGTTCTAAAGTACTCCTTTCTTAATGAAGACAAAATAAAATGTTTTAAGGTATACCTCAATTCATTTTAATTCAGAACAGTTTTGATCTAGCATGTTCTAAGTAATTCTTCTTTCTCTCAACCTTGGGATTTTCCACGAATTTTAGGAAATAATTACAGTGACATTTTGGAGAGCTCTGTAAATGTCAGCATGGTGAAGTAGCATGCAGCAGGGAGCCAGAGGCGGAGCAGCCGGGGGGTGGCGCTGGGAGAGACTTGCCAGGCATCAATCCCATGTCAGGTACTTTCCACACTGGGTTAATAAGGTTTTCTCATTTAGATTCAGAAGAATTAAGTAACTGTTGTTTACCATCTCATAGCACAGTTAGGACTCAAGGACAGCTCTCTCTGAAGGCTACTCTCTCTCCACTACAGTAATAGACTTATCACATGAGATAGAAAAAAATCTTAATAAAGTAAGCTTATTAGTTTGGATAGACTGTCCAGCGGTGGAAAGAATTCACAGTGTGCGTAAGGAATAAAAGTGACGACTGAGGAATGTTAATTTTACTACTCATACTACTGTTTGAACTTGAAAGCCCAAGTATTTACCCACAAAATAAGAAATATAAGAATAGTGCAAGGGGGAGCTAAAATGGCTAGGTAACAGTGTTCTTATTATAAAGTATCACAAGGTTAAAGATAAGAAATAGATGACAATCACTCAATCTCAAAATTTTAAAAGGTGATTTATGCGATCTGAAGAGAAACCAGAGTATACAATTTTAATATTTTATTCTATGTCTGTGTTTTATGCTTTGTCTTTTTAACATAAGAACATTTTTCCATGTTTAACAGCCTCCACAGTAATTATTCTAGATGACTAATATTCCAGTAGGATATGTAAATTGATTTCTCTGTTCTATGTTTAGCTGCCTTTGAATTCTTACAATTATAAATAATACTGAAAAGAATGTATCTGATCTTTCTTTTATCTTCATTATATTGTACAAGAACTGACATTACTGGATTGAGAAGGTAAACATACTTTAAATCCAATAACCTCTGTTAAACTGAACATCAGTGTCCGTGTATCTCTTCAAAATTAGTGTATGTAGGTAGCACGTAATTCTTACATTCCTTGTGGGGAGTTGGTACATGAAAATAATACATCTTAATTCCTTTTTCACCCCTTTCCCTTCCCTCCCTCATCCCTTCTTCCGTCTCTTAATCCCTTCCCCCTTTGTTTGTACACGTGTGCAGTACACAATGTTTGATTCCTTGTGTGTAGTTGCACACGTACAGGACTCACCTTAATTCCTTTTACCATCCCTGTCTCTCCCCTTCCTCCCCCAGGCATATAAAAGATGTTTTTGTGAATTAAACAGGTAAGAAAATAAACATTTTAGATTCAGATTGCATTTATGTTTCTTCTTTAAATTTTTTTACAGATTGCATTTCTGACTACTCAGGGAACTTTTTCTACATAGCTCAAACCTTTCTCATGATCACCCTTGTTTGTATCATTTCTCCATTCACCAACCTGTATTCTCTGCTCATGGCTAGAGTCTTACATTTATATAGCTTTAAAAAACAGGCATTTAGTAAGCTGTCAGTACTCCAACTTGGCTTCAAAAGGTGGTTTTCTTGGCGGGGAGATGGGAACTCTCCTCTGTCAGCTGCTAACAGAGCCCTCAGAGAGAGTCTAGAAGCTTCTGCTGCAGTGCAGGGTCAGTGATTGGGGGCCTGAGCTCATCTGGGGCTTCTGCAGTTCAAGTCTGCAATTATCCCAATTTCCACTGATGATTACTGGGGAAATCAGAAACTTGTCTTAGGTCTAGCCCATGGTAACAAGAGAAAGATTATGCGGCAGTGTCTGGGATAACTATACACGTATTTTCAGGGAAGCAGTATCACTGGTTTACTTACTTGTCATTGACAAATGAATACATTAATAATCGCTCATCTATGAACTTCTTCCACTCGGGTTTCTCATTTGCCAAGTCCCTGTAGTTATCATTGGATACAATTATACCATCTGACTCAAAAGCCAGCTTCACAATGAACCTGTCGTCGTAACACACCACTCGCCTCCCTTGGACTCTCCGGGATGGTGTGAACACGAGGATTTTCTCCTTCTCCAACTTGCGTAAGATCTCTTGATCTGCAAGAGTAATAGGGGTAGAACTTCAGGAATAAATACATATAACACGCACAGCAAGTTTCACACAATATGAGTTTCTATATGAACTATAATATATGTAATCATTTAATTAGGAGATTATGATTTATAGTTTATAGATTTAGCATAGTTTGTAATTCCCAATATTTTTCTTTTAGGAATTTCAATAATAAAGGCTTAAAAAGTAGTAAAAAATGAAGAGTTTAAAATTTGCAACACAGCCGCAACACAATGGCTCCGGGGGGCCACGCGGGCGCCCAGAAAGGCAGACAGCAGGTGCCTAGGAAGCAGCAAGGAGACATGCGCCAGCCCTTGGGCTGGCCGCTGCCATGCAGTCAAGAAACACCATGCCACAGAGAAGCATTGACATAAGAGGCCTGCCTGGAGACGTGCATGAACTATCCCAACATGGAGCAACCTCTAGGAAAACATGCCACATGGCGGGTCACTCTTGGCCCTGCCTGAAGAGCCAGAAAGATCCAGAGTCAGCGGAGCAGCAGCTGATGAATAAGGACTCAGAGAACACGAGTACGGATGCCCAACAACTCAGAGGTTGAGCTGACCGGAGATGCAGGAGCCATTCAGGAGCTGGAAACCAGGAGGACCTTGTGCAATACCTGGGGAGACCCCCTGGAGGCCATTCTTCCCCTAACTGTACAGGCTGTGGTGAAGAAGCAAGTGGAGCTCCGGAGAGGTCTGCACCAAGACTTCATGGATTACATGGGTGCCTAATATTCAGATTCTGAAGAACCACTTTCATGGAGAAGGTACATGTCTAGGTTACCTGCCTGGGACACTTTGCACCTCATGGTGCTGAGACTGACTAGTGGGCAGAGGACTTCCTCCACATGTTCCTGCCGCCTGTTGGCTGGGGAGGGGACACTAAGTGGTTGTGGGATCCCAATGCGCTGGGAGGCTGGAGAGAACACCTCTCTGCTTTCTTAGACGAGAGGCATGGATAAAGCATACTTCCCTGGGTCCCAGTTCAGTAGAGGGAGAAACTATTCTTACAGATAAGTTTATTACTCAGTCAGCCCCAAATAGTAGAAAAAAGCTACAAAAAATGGCTTTTGCCCCAGATAGCACACTTGAGATGTTAGTAAGAATTGCCTCCTCAGTATTTTATAGCCAAGAGGAGGAGGAAGCCACGGAGAGAAAACAAAGAGACCGAGAAAAAACAGCTGTCTTTGTTGCAGCACTAAGAGAAACAGACCTTAAGTCTGATTCTTGGGGCCCCAAGAAGAACTGATTGACTACATTCATCTGCTACTGCTGTCAAAAGCCAGGCCATCTCAAGAGGGACTGCCTAAGAACCCCTCTAGGCCATGCCCTGACTGTCAAGGTGACCACTAGAGGTCGGACTGCCCTCTGAAGCAAAGGCCCCAGAGCTCAGACCCCTCCTACCAGCTGGTCCAACAGGAAAGAAGGGGCCCAGGGCATACTTTGCCTTTTCCCTCTGGCCAGACCGTTATCTTCAAGGAGGAGCCCCACATAATCATGACTATAGAGGAAAAAGTAAACAGCCTATTGCTGGACACTGGTGCTAGTCTCTCGGTCCTTCTTTTCAATCCTGGCCTTCCTTCCAGCTGTCACACCTCAGTGAAAGGAGTCACTGATGAGGAGGTAATCTGCTATTTTTCACAACCCTCAGGCTGTAACTACTTGTTAGATATTTCTTGCATATCTTTGTTTTCCTGAAAAACCACTTTGAAGATACCAACATGTATTACAGCAGCCATTGATAATTTACTACCAATCTGTCCATAACTCTGTAATGTTTCTATTATTCCTATGCTATTTCGTAAATGGATGTATGTTTATTACTATGTGTTTTCAACAACCATTGAGAATAGTCAATGATTATTTAATTGATCACTCATGTACAGCTCTATTTGTTTTCCCTAGAAACCACTTTGAAGATACCAAAGTATAGTACAACAACCATTGATAATTTCTCACCATTTTTGTCTGTAACTCCCTATTATTTGTCTATTTGTTTTCTTGAGAAACTATCTTGAAGATACCAATAGGTAAAATAACAACCATTGATAATGTCCTACCACTTTGTCTGTAATTCAGTAAATCCCTCTATGACTATGTTATCCTCCTTTTACTCGTTTAAATAAATAAAAAAAAATTTGCAACACAATGAAGGCATCTGATTCTCATTCCAGGAAGCTTTTGCTTTAGAGCTGGAGCCTCAAGCACTGCCACCAGAGCTGCTACGCATTCCTGGCACAATGGCATCACAGCAAAGCACTTGGGTAGGGTTCGGGTGTGAGAAAACAGGTGTTTCCCTCCTGAGACTGTGTATTTTGGGGTTATTTTTTTCTAAAGATGTGATGGTCAGAGAATCTGAAAAGTGTAGCAGAAGTAGTAGAGGCAGTAAAGGGGACAAATCTTAAAAAGCAGGCAACAAGGTTAGAAGCGTTGTTACAAACTTGGCTAGTGTGTGTTCCATGTCCTTTCTTCTGAAAAACTGCAGTAACAAACACCAGTTTTTAATTTTTTAAAATTCCGCTCTAACAATTACATGTCTGTCCCATGCGCTGTGTTAGGTATCAATGACAGCTAAGGTTAAGAATGACCTCTCCTCACAGAGCTTTCTTACCTATCAGACAAATAGGTAAAGCAGGTAAGCAAGGGTGGAGCTGTACCACAGCAGAAACGTAAGCAGGGACTGCAGGAAGTGGAAGAGTGATCTGCTCAGCAGTAATGCTGGCACAGTGAAGACGTCTCTGACCAGCGAGTTCACTCAGCACTTTGGTTTAGAAAAGCAAAGCCAAGCATTAGTGAAAGAAATGTGGGTGAGAGAACCAGCACACCATGGATAAATCTGAGGTTTCGCTCCTGTCCCATCTGGCCGTCCAGATCTGGCCTGTTTCTTCACGTCTGCAAACGCAGTGAACAGGCTATCAGAGCAAATGAGCTGACACAGATAGAGACCTTCCCCAGGGCCTGGCCAGCTCTGAATAAACAGGGTGCTCTTCAACTTAATTTTAATAGATTAATTGTTGATTTCACTTATAAACCACAGAAAACAAATACAAAGCCAAAAGCCCAGATTCAGCAATAGAATTCGTCACATTCTAATTACTTTGTGTGCTTCTCTGATAAACAGTTCGAGGAAAGGCACCATGTCTATTAATCTTATATCTACTGTTAGCACATGAAACACGTCAGTAGATGCTCAGTAAATGTTAGTGTAACAAATGCACAAATGAGCTACTCAAAGATGTATACTTTGAAGTCTTTGGTTTATTCACTGCATTCTGCTCATGAGTAATCCAGGGTAATAACCTTATCTGCGAAGTTATTTAGATAGGCCCTGAGCCTAAACAAAGAGAATGGAGCAGTCAGCATGGCAACCTCACAGTCATCCTCTCGTCTTAATTAATTTGCATTATGGAACAGCTAATGAGGGTGAAAGGACGCATAAACAATGCTAACTTGTATACAGTGCTAGTGCTTGTTAAGTATTTGTTAAATGAATGGAAGATTAGACAAAGTGCTAGTCTGAATTTACGACTCTGAAAACTAACTTCTTTTTAATCAAGTCTTTTTTTTTTTTGGTGCAATGAATACTGGACTATTTGATTTATCAGATGTTATCCAGTTGAGAACCTTACTCAAGAAAATTATTACCTTGGGGAAGAAAACACTTAAAATCCTTTGATAATAGTTCTGGTATTTTTCAAAGTAAACTGCATGCTGATGTATTCCAGAGACCCACCACATTGGTATTTTAAACTCAAACTCAGCTACCCCTCGTGCTGTGTATTATTATTTTCCCTCCTTGAGCTCATATTCCTTTCCTGCTTAATAAGACTGCAAATCATTTACGTAAGCACTGCTTTTCTTTTTTAAGCACCCCCACCCTTGATTACCAAAGTGTTCCAAGGTCCCTGTAGAAAATTAGGAAAGTAAAATTACTAAGAAACAGGGAGAAATAAAGACCTCATAAAACCACAGCTCATAGGCAATACTGTTAATGTTGGTGCATTTCCTTCTGGTCACTTGTGTATTTCTTTCTTTTTACTTGTGTGTGTGTGTGTGTGTGTGTATGGAATAATAAAACCTGACTTTTAGGTAACAGAGCACTTTCCAATAAAAATTCTGCCTAAACATTCTAATACATATTCTATTATATAGATACATCTTAACTTCTTGAGTCATTCTTCAAATGACTGTGTACAGTATTTTTCATATTTTCTCTGCAATGAATACCTTGGGCTATAAATATTTGTCTGTACCTCTACTTACTTTTGGGGGGCTTATTTCTAAAATGGGACTAGTAGATCCAAGAGTACAATTGTCATCCCTTACTCATGGGGTATATGTTCCAAGACCCCCCCAAAAGTGGAGGCCTAAAAACACATATAGTACCATGCCCTAAATATATGCTTAATAAGATAATATAGCTAGTGCTTATTAAGTATTTGTTAAATGAACAGAAGATTAACAAACATATTCATCTGAATCTATAATCTAAAAACTTTAACATTTAAAAATATATACAAAAATAAGAACACTAAATGTTAACAGCAATTGTCTCTGAGCTGTGGGGTTATGAGGTCTCTCCTGACACATATGCATGTGCACCAGCGTGCACACACACACACACACACACACACACGAGGTCTCTCCTGACACATATGCACGTGCACACACACACACACACACACACACACACACGGTGTTTTCCTCTATGCACATACCTGTGATAAAGCTCAGTCTATAAATTAGGCACAGAAAAAATTAACAATATGAATAAGAATAAAAGCAAACAACTGTAATAATACACTGTTAAAAGTGCTACAGACCATGGCCTGTCTTTCTCAAAACATCTTATCACAGATTATCAACATCAGCGGACAGTGTATTTTCTTTCCTTACTGAGAACTTGTCCCTTTTCACTTATAGGCAGTGGTATTTCAGTTTCTGTTCAGCGCACCCCAATGGCCAGCACAACTCTTGAGCTCTGGGGCCATCACTAAGCAAAGTAAGACTCACTTGTGCACGCACACTGCACCAGTCAGCCTAACAGCATGAAAAGGCCAGCCACGAGTAACGGGTGAGGCGCACGGAGCGCTAGATAGCTGAGCGAAGAAGGGATGACTCACGTCCCGGGCAGAGTGGGGAGGGCAGCGTGCGATTTCAGCACCCTACTCAGAACAGTGCTTAATTAAAAATGTATGAACTACTTATTTCTGGAAGTCTCCATTAGTCTCCATTTAATATTTTTGGACCACAATGGACTTTGGGCAACTAAAACTGTGGAGAGAGGAAGGCTGAATAAGGGAGGACTACGCTGTTAACATTTTAAGACCAAATGTTTTCCAGAAGGGTTGGAACAATTTACATTTGCACAGAAGTTTATTAGTAGCTTCCTTAGAACTCTGGAGGTTATCAATTTTTTAATGTTATTTTGATGGGTGAAAAATAGCAGTTGTTTAGATTTGCATTTATTTACTGAGGCTGGATTTTATCCTTATTTGGCATGCCAGAGTTGTCTAATTCTTATTATCTTAACTATTTGGATACTAGTAACAGCTTTGTGTTTATCAACCTGTTGATCTAAAAAACTCTAGACAAGTATGTTTTTCTAAAGAATTACTCCAAGACTTTGGTACTATTGGTTGAATTATGCCAGCTCTTCACTTTGCTTTTGTTTTAGTTTTCTGAGACAGGGTCTCACTATGCAGTTCTGGCTGACCTTGAGCTCATTATGTAGCCCAGGCTGGCCTTGAACCCACAGTGATCCTCCTGCCTCAGCTTCCTGAGTGCTGGGATTACAGACAGGTGTCACCGCGCCTGGCTCTCCACTTTGCATTTATTGCACAGGCTATGGTTTGAGGCTGTGGCTTTGGACTGCACCATTACTTCCCTATTCATCTTATCCTATTTTAACAATGATTCAACAGTTGCAGATAAAATAAAAGTCTTAATCTTTCCCTTACGTACAACATATGTTTTTGACTTGAAAAGTTTTAGAATTTTCTTTATACAGGTTCCTCACAGTTTTTGTTAATATTAGAAGGAGACAGAAGGAAAAGAAGTGGTGGATAATGACTGTGAGTCACTAAAGGTGAATAAAATGTTTAACAATAATTACAGAGAACATCTCTGCCTGAAAAGTGTACAGGATAATATAAAATATGAATACTAATTACTGGGATTGCTCATTTCTTCTTCCAGAGGAGACAGAATACCTGAGGGTGCTATGGTCTTTTCTGGCCTGTAGCCACGAGAGTGCACCTCCTACCTCATCTAATTTCAGGTAGCCGAGGGGAGAAGTGGGAATCAGACATACTCAGCGTGTTGCTCAGGGTCCTGTGGCTAGTACATCGGGAAGCAGGAAGAGGTCTCCTAACTCTTAGCCTGTCTCTGAAAATCAGCTTTCTTTTCTTCTTTATGTATTAAGGATTGCGCCCAAGGTCTTGGCAAGTCACCAAGTTGTCCAGGCTAGGCTCGAACTTACAGTCTTCCTGACTCAGCTGCCCAAGGCGCTGGATTACAAGTGTGTACCAATGTGGCCAGCTGGAATTTAAAAAAATTGAAGTTGTTGTTTCCAACATAAGTGAATAAACCTGATTTATATGGCAAAGATGAATGTTTAGTTAACACAGTAAGATATTTTCAAACTCAAAACCAACTTTAATCTTACACTCGAGAGAATGAAGTCACACAGATTAAATCCACAGAAAGTTCAGATCACCTGAGCGCCAGGTGCCTGCACGGGATTACACAAAGCCAGGGCCAAGCAGCCCCCGCAGGGAGCTCACCTGTAATGAGCGCATCGGGTCGGGACTGCTCCTTTCTCCAAGCAGGAACGAAAACCGTAACGTCTTTGTGGCCTCTTTCCAAGAACCAATCCACGGCCAGTTTTATTCCCCGGCAGGAAAATACTTCCTTATTTCCATGGCTGAAAGATTATTTTACAATAGTTAAAACACGACAAAACCGAAATTCCATTTAATGAGTTCAAGTTTGGAAACGGAAATGATCCTATAAATTACAATAGTAATAAGAGATTTGAAGTTTAAATTGGAGCTGCATAGTGCAGAGAGAAGTTATTTGAAAAATCTATGAGAAAAATTAAGAAAATGAAAATGATCATGTGTAGAGAATAAGGAAAAGTGAGTTTTGAAACATAAGGTTGTAAAGGTTGACTAGTTAGAAAGACACAAGCTCTTTTTGATCAGTGAAGAGAAAAACAGGTTTCAACCACAGGAAAGAAGAATTTCAGTCAAATATAAAGAAGTCATATAGGAAAAAAATTGTAAAAACAGTGGCATGGAACACCTATGAATTTCAAAAACCTGTTCCTTTTCAAGAGTTCTTACGTGTATGCAGTATTTCGATCCAGATGATAAGTGAGATGTAGAGTTTATTAGGAGACCAACATGAAGTCACACACACGTGCTCCTGGAAAGGAAAACCCGCGCGGTCTCCCACAACACACTCTCGCGAGCATCCAGCTTCTGTCCAATGACACTGGGTAGGACAAGGGCTGAGGACGACCACAGGCTCTCAGAACCGGGTGAGCAGTCCCGGTGCCTCAAAGAAAATGCCCAGGTCACAGTGCAGTCATTCAGTGAGTATTTATTAGGCGCCAGGCTCTGCTTATACCGGTTAACCTAGTAATTCGAATAGAACACTTATTCCGATCTCTTTAAAGAAAAAAAAATTCCTGCTTTAAATACAATTAGTCACCTTCTTTTTTCAGTTTGAACTCTGAGAGGTCTATTTCTTATATATATTTTTCTTCTATAAAATAAGAAGGGCTTATAATGTAGGTACATGTCTTTTTAAATGTCAGCACAGATCAAACCTTAGGCATACTAGTGTATTGTTCTAGGGTCCCTAGGAAGCACTAGAACCGTCTAGTGTATGGTAATCACTCTTAATATGAAACAGAAAGGAAGTCATTTGCAGACTGTGGCTCCACAGACCTGCCTCCGTGGTTCCGAGAGATGCGAGGTGACGTCAGATGCAAGCATGTGTCAGAGACTGGGATTAGGAAAGGGAGCGCTTGCAGTGACATCAGAACCACCCACAAATAAGGGTGGTTCTCTTTATCCGCTCCCCCTCAGAAAGCCTTACGGGGCGAACACAGGCATGGTGATGAGACATTGCACATGGGAATGGTACACGGGAAAACATAAACAGTCTGAGTTTCTGAACAGATGGACCCATATCTATGTCCAATCTTGTTATTCGAGGAAAAAAATTCCCCCATTTAAGCAACTGCAGTCACATTTTCTTTTTGCAGTTGAACACATCCTTAACTGCTACACAAAGCATATCAAAGACCAAAGAACGCTGGCACAGTTCTATTGACCTTAGTGCTTAAAGCGAAAAACATTAGTGATAAAGTTATTACATAATAGTAACGAACAATTCACAGGGCCTCAGAGAAATACTTAACTTTGTATTAGCAAGACAAAAGATCCTAGAATTACTAGAAGACACGAATGAATCCACAATCACACTCACAAATGAAATAAAGAACATTTAATAAGGATATAGGCGATAAGAATAATCAACTACAAGCCTGGTTTAATGGGCATATACAAATCCTGCACAAAATTAGAAAAGGTGGCCCATGCCTGTAATTCTGACGACTCTGACGTCTTAGGCAGGATTTGAAATCTGAGGCCGGCCTGGGCAGTTCAGCAAGATCCAATCTTTTTTTTTTTTTTAAGGGCTGAGACATACGTAGCTTAGTAGTAGAGCACTTGCCTAACATGAGACCGGTTTTGTTTTTAAAGCAAAGATATGAACAGTCAATTCACAGAAGAGGAAACCCAAATGACCAAACCCAAATGACATATGAAAAGATGTTCGAAGAGTACAGAAATGCAAATTAAAGCCTGAACGAGACACCGCTTCACACCCATCACATTGGTAAAAATGTCTGCAAACACCAGATGTTGCCAAGAGTGTGTGAAAGCGGAACTCATTCATGCAGGACAGGTGGGAGTGTAAACTGGGGATCTGGGAGAGCCACTTGGCATACTTTATAAAGTTGTAAGCATCTGTTCTCTAGAACGTAGCAATTCTCACCCAGGTATAGTAAAACCCCACAGTAACTTGAAATTACATTTAACGCAGTTAGCAATTGGCTTTCATCCTCTGCCAGCTTCAGATTTCACACGGGTCATCCCCATGTTTCTGTCTTCGTAGAGGACGGGAAAGATAGACAAGTGGGGATGTACACTGGGGTCCCTGGATTCCCAAATCCTGGGTCTCTGAGTCTCCAGGATTTTCCCACTTACCCCCACCGTCGCTTCAAATCAAGCCAAGAAATGCGCGATCACTAGGGAACCCTAAAACGGCTACTGTTGTCGTGGTAGTCACCGTTCGCCCCCAAGACTCAGAACTATCCCTAGTAATATCTAAGCCACAGCAGACACCCACCAGGTACCTCTAGATTACAAATGGGATGTGAACAGGCTAGGAGAGACTGGGGGAGACTGAACTTACCCTGACCCTACAGAAACATGCTGAAGGACGTGACTAATCATGTGTGCCAGGTCCAATACAATGGGCAGCTCCAGGAGGTACCGATAGAGTGGCGGTATCAGAGTAAGTTTGATAAGAGAATTAGGAAAAACAGGATGTCGAGTAAGTACATGTAACTACTGGTGCAAAGCATATGCTGACTACTAAAAAAGAACCATTGTTTTCATTCCATATTGAGAGGGAAATTTTAAAGTTCTGTAGCTACTTATGGGATTCTTGCATGCATTCCGGGTTCCCAATATTAAAATTACCTATAATTTAGATGTTTCTTTGGGCAACAGCTTTTTATCCTGTTATGGTTCAGATCTAAAGTGTCCCATGGAAGTCTCGTGCACTCAGAGGTGGGCCATCTGTCGCACCGCGGGGCCCTACCCGCACCGGCGCATTAGTCCCTTGCTTCCGTCAGCAGTTCAATGTGCGGAGAGGCGGGCCCTGGTGGGCAGAGGTGGGTCTCCTGGATGTGTCCTAGAAGGGTGCATTTCTGTCCCTGTCTTTGCCCCTCACCGCCGCCCCAACCCCACCTCAGCTCTGCCTCCTGGCCACTGTGAGATGAGCTTCCCTTCACCAGGCCCATCCACTATGCTACTGCAGTGTTGTAGCCAGCTGATCATGGACTGAATTCCTCAAAACTCTGAGCTGAATTAAACCTCCCTTCCTTTAGGTTGTGGGTGCTGAGTATTTTGTCCCAGCAATAGGAAGGCTGATTAATAAATATTCCAACAACTTAGCAATAAGAATGGTAGGTATATTTTAATTCAGTTCTTTTATTAGGCAAATTTGTTTTGAGGATTTGTGGCTACATTGGATTAGGCAAGAGACTATGGATGTTTGCTAAACAGTTCCTCTCCAACTACTCTGGCACCATGAGATGGAGTTCCTAGGGAAAACTCCAAATCTACTCTGAAAATTGAGTCACTTTTGAGCTTGAAGTTCCTATCTGATTCACCACCGGTTAACAGCAGAAACATATCAGAAGCCTAGAATGTTCTCAGTGGGTCTCTTTCTTAAAGCCATAAGGTTTAGTGTTTTATAAGCCATAAGGTTTAGTGTTTTACTCTTTCATGTTTGGAAGAGGTACACTTCTAAAAATCCTGCTTTGCAATGGCTAGAGGAAGGTTCATTTGAAGTACACAAATTGGTGTATTTAGATTCTCAGAAAAATGCCATTCAAAATAAAAGGATTATTGGTCTGTCTGGTTACTGTTTTGTATCTCAGGAAGTAAGAGAGAACTGGACAGCAACGAACAGTGAATTAAGAAAACAGAGGAAGAGATTAAGAAGCAATTGAGGTTATCAACCCTTTTCTGCTGATACCCCATCTGCTGCTTCTACTTCTCACAACCTTTTCCCTCAATCTGGAACCCAGGAGAGTTCTTCAGGGGGATGGATGGCTCCCGAAGACTGTCTGGTCTAGGGATAGCTTCCTCTTGGAAGGGGAAGTGGTGCAGCCTTATTACGATATTCGATACGGATTCCACCCGAGTCCCCTACACTGCATGAACAAAATAGGAGAGCAGAAATGATGAAGAGGAAGGAACAACAGGTTAAGAATGTGGATAAGAGACTCCTAAAGTTAAGGCATGAGGTGACAAGTGGTTGTTCTGGTCAGTTAGATAAAAGGGAAAACAAAAGGAGTCTGCACCAAACAGCCAAATGAATCTACAGTGCCATATACAACAACTTATTTTTCATCTCAGGGTGAAGAACATTGGTCCTACTCCTTTTGAGCTCCTGCAAATCAAATGCCTTTTATAAGGGATCAAAAGTGCTAGAATATCATAGGTATAATAGCACATAGGCCCTATTTTTCAGCTAATATTACTCATTTCAAAAGTTATTTTCTAGTGCTGTGGAAAGGTCTACAAATATTTGCAAGGTGTTTTGTATTGTGTTTACAGTTTACAGCCCTATACAAGAGGAGAAGCAGATGCTAGCTGCTGTGTGGAATGTTGCTTCTGACTGACTGCTTGGTTATGGGAACAGGTAAGACAGGAGTACATTATAACACCTCTCATAAGGCTGTGCCGTGGCCTCAGGAAGCTATCTCCTTCAACAACCCGCCAGCTCCTCTTTCCTTGTTAATCTGTCTTGAGGCACTGCTGATGGCAGCCTTGGAAATCTTTCTGTAGGAGGTAATCTGGCAGACACCGCAATGCTGCTGCCGGGGTGTCTCCCATGGATTTTAACCAGTGGCTCTTTGAGATGAATTAATGAGGACAGATTTAGAAGCAGATCAGAATAGACTTTTACTCCTCTCTACTTATGTGACAGCCTTGTGACTGGGAATTGAAGCATACTTAAGAAAGGCATTTGGGTGACAAACACAGGCACGTTTCTCAGGTATTGGCAGAAGCAATCCGGTTTTGGGGAAAATATGGAGAAAGATGAAGACAAAAAGAAAAGACTGCAATGTTATTTGCTTAGTTAAAATTACTCACAATGGGGGCAAACCTCTTTCTGGGGCTGCAAACACGAGTTCTCTTAAGGAAAAGCCAAAAGACTACTACTCTGAGAAGCAGGATCTGGCAAAAGGAAGGGACTGGAAGAGACCAAGGAGGATGCAAGGGACATAACCCGACTAGGAAGCCTTAGTACTTCCTCAGGAGACTCCTCCCGTCAGGGTACAGGATGGGAAGGAAACTGCAAGTGATGCGCACCAATGATGAGCAGGGAATGGAAGAACTTCATGCATTGCTGTGCTGCCTGCCTTAATCTTTTCCTTTCTGGAGCAGCGAAGTTTGCGATTTCTCCCAACTGTTCTTGTTTTACTTTGGCCCAGAAAAACAAGCTATGGATTTCACTTGACAATCTTCCACTTTTCTTTCTCTTCTAGTTTCATGAGGAAACAGGTCCTCTGCTAGAGCAGCTTGTCATTCTCTTATCTCCTAATGCCATACATCTTATGGGAAAGAGACCAACTGTCTGACCTAAGGTTAACCATATTCTGCATGCCAGGAAGAATATTTTTGAAGCTTCTGGGAGAAACGGTACTTGAGCCGGTGAATACATGCTTATTTATATTGATAGAATGTCTTGGGGGCAGTGAGTATTCCATGCTATGGCCCAAAATTGGAAGAAGAGTGGCTGACATTAAAGGTAACTACAACATCACATGGGAAATAAAGTAACTGAAACTTCCCAAATTTCTGTAATTTACTGGAGAGCTCATGTTGGACAGTAAAATAAAATTAATTTGCAGTTGAGCCTGTAAAAAGGACCATTAAGATTTGGACTTGGTTAATTGGAGCCTTTTTACTTCTAATCAGGGATGCCTACTCACAGTTTTAGACACATGGAACAACCTATTACCTAGAAGATTGGAAAGTAAGGAAATTAAAATGAATACCAATTATCTTGACAGATAAACATATTCTTTTATTTATTTTTATTTTTTGTTTTTTTCTGGCACCAGGAATCAAACTCACGACCTTGCACTTGCCAGATAGGTGCTGTGCCGCTGAGCTAAACCCCCAGCCCGATAATCATATTTTTCATAATATTTTCATTATCTTTCCATTACTCTGGAAATTTACTTTTTCTCATAACCTCACATAAATTATCTTTAATTTATTCACATTTATTACCATAGCATACATGAAAAACACATAAATTCTACTTTTCTATCTTCAACAGAAAGGCAACTCCTAATGCAGTATTTGCAATATCTACAGCATCATAAATAATTATCACTGGAAAATAAAAATACACTTGCCTACTAAAGCATTCAAATTAGTCACCTATGATGGTTAATAGACTACAAAGGTGGATTTTGAAATGTTTAGAAAAGCTCAAGGAATCACATATTTTTAATGCAATTTATCTCTCTAGAATCTTGAAGAGGGGAATGATGGGTCAGCCACGCTACCTGCCTTATCTAGAGAACATCATTTCACTGACTGTAGATTCTGCAGCAATACACGCTAAATGCCATTAACCAGGTTAGCCTCAGGACAGGAAGGGTTACTTTAGAATTATAGCTGTTGTCTTCCAGGTAGGCATGAAGAGTAACTGAAGACATGGAGGAACCGGAAAGGGAATGAGCATCTACTAAAGAAGATTACCTATTTTTAAGATTTTCTGTGACACGGGAGAGAAAAGAAGAAAAAACCTTTTAAATTACGTTTTATTTCACCACATTTCATTTTAGTAGCTTGCATATAACGTTTGTAAAGTAACTAGGACATTACAGGTACTTTTTTTCTGCTTTATCTTCTAAAATTTAAGTATTACCTACATGATCAAAGAACAGGTATACTTAAGACGTGTTTTTATAACATCTACAATCTACTTATGAAAACTGTACTTGGAATGGCATACTTTAATACTCCTAGTTGAGATGGCTTTTCAAGGGTAGGCCAACATAGTGAAAATAACAGTCTCTGGAACCAGATATAAGTTTAAGTCTTTTGTGTACAACTTCTCTGTGTGATACTGGGCAAGTTCTTATTCTGAGGCTCAATTTCTCATTTTTAAAATGAGGACAACCCTACCTTTCAATCTACCATATAGGATTGTGCGAACTAAACAAAGTATATACATAAAACCCAGTGATGTGTCTGACATACAGAAGGCTGCAATAAATATCAATTTCCTTACTTTCTCATGTGCCTTGAGTTCAAATGTTTAGAAAATGGAAAAATATTTGGTTCAGAATGATGAAGCCCATAAAATAAATCTTTGTTTAACAGGTTTAATCCCACTAGAGAATAAACTGACTTTTAGAGGAGTAAATTTGACGTGTGGACATCCCTAAACAGTTTTAGTTTTCAAAAGAAACAATAACACAAAAGAGATCAAGGTAATCAGCAGACTAAAAAAGACAACTAAATGCTTTTCTATAACCCTCTTTACTTTTTTATATAAAATTTTTTGACTAATACGTTTGCTACATGTTAAAGTGTACCACTATACAGTATCCTCCACTGGAGGATTAAAGGATGGACTATAAAACTTCTAAGACTTCAGTGGGTCATTATATTAGATCAATGGGTCTTACTATCATGGTAAGGGCACAAGTTAGCAGGGTTTACCTTAAGCACATAAAATAAAAAATATAAAGGTAAAAAAATATCTTTTAAATGTATAAGACTATGTTTGAATTTTTAATACCAAAGCTCTTCAAGTTTATATATAGTTAATTTGCTTATTATCAGAGGAATTCAGGGTATACCTGCTGTTAGTCGCAGAATAAAAGTAATATATAATAATGTTGATCAGTATTTAATAAACACTAAATTATTAATATTAAAGCCTACGTGCTCTCCAAATATTTGGTGAATTAATTTTACTTTTTCTTCCAATTTTAGGCCTGATTATGCATAAGCCATCTTAGACATAAGAAAGGGATAGATTTTAATTTTAAAGAACTCTTCAAAAAGCAGCTTTAAAACCTCCACTAATGCATTTTTCAGTGCTTAGTGGTTGTTAAAAAAATTCTCCTCTGAGCCTTAACCAAGGAGAAGCGCAGCTGGCTGCTGCCTTCAACATGAAGCACAGAAGTCAGAGCGGGTTTTACTTTTTATCACTGTAGTCCAATTAAGTTTTATACTGTATTTGAGACCTGTAATTAATTTCATATTGCTGGCTCCTGGACATGTAGGGGTTTTCTTGGGAATTAAAGGCTCATAATTATTTATTTACTTAGGCATGCTTATTTTGTTTCTCAGAGCTACTCAATTTTGTTATTTTTGATCTCTTTTCCAATATAGCAAGACACTGTGAAGCTAAATCGAGTTCTCAGGATGCTGAATACAGAACAGACAATCCAAACAGTAAATGCATGTGGTTATGGAACACAACCAAATCTTAATCGACGCTGATCAAGTTCTGTTCCAAACAGAAACTCCACAGCACGGCACGGAGGAACTTCTGAGGAGCAGGGCAGGGCATAGCTACGTGGGCGAGAGAGCACTATATACGCTCCCAAATGCAAACAGAACCCTGCTTTTACTTGTTCTAAAGACTGGGTCTCTGTGCAAGCTTTGCAGGATTGCACTGCTTTAAGAGAAACTGAAAGTGGAAAACTGTTGATGTAGGAGGATGAAAATACTAACTCACTAGAGCAGTTTAATGTGAAATACTTATACCCCTCCAGGGGGTCATGAACGTAACAGGAGCATGGACACAGAGGCAGCTTTGAGAACTGCAGAGGGGAAAGAGGAAGATTTCCCTCACCCTGGAAGGCCTGTGAGCTGAGACAAAATTAGTAAGCCAATTAGAAGGATAATCTAGATCCAAGTGGGTCACTGAGCTGAAGATGATCAAAGTAACAACAACAACACCCACATCTGCTAAGCAAAACTAAAATTTTTTATTAAAATTAGAAAACGTGGACTCTAAGCACTCCCATGTTGTACTGTTGGTCACACTGTATCTTGTCAATAACTTTATATGAACTAAGATTATGACAGTTGCTATTTCGTATTCCACAGTGGGGTTAACAGGAAAACTTGCTGCTCCCTGGCTTACTAAAATACATGACACTGGTAAGAACTAGAGATATACACTTAGAGCTCTAGAGAGAGGTATGGAATATGACTAATATATGTCTTTGTCAGGCCCCACACTGATATGATTAAACAACAAAAACAGAACTAATTCTGTTTCTTTTCATGGTCACTAAGGATTCTCTTTAAGAACAGTAGGAAAAATGGGGCATTGTAACTAACCTGTGAATAGTACCTGTGACACTCACCTAAAGTGAAATTAAGCCATCTCTTCATTAATGTTACTTGTAGTAAATTCAGACTTAAAAAAGAACAAGACACTCTGTTGACAGGCTGTTCAACAGGTGAACCACGTATCTTTGTGCTAAGTCCTTGAAATCTGGTATGTACTTTACACTTACAGCATTCAGACTTGACATATTTCAAGAGTTCAACAGTTATAGGTAGGCAGTGGTTACCATACTGTGTCACACAGGTCTACTGCACATAATTTTGATATATTTTTGTTGAAGGAGCCAAAAACAAATTTTAATGAATTCTGGAAATATTTAGTCCTTTTTGCCATTTGAACCAAACACAGCAGGTGTCAAAGAAAATTTTAAAACTGTAAGTCAGTACTGTAAATTGAAATTACATAACAGGACAAGAAATTAATCAATCAATTGAAGGTAAATCTTAGGAGTGAGGCACGGAGGCCTATAAGCAGGAAGAAAATGTTCAAATAGGCAGGGGAACAAGGGAGTGGGGAGAAGGGAAACAAGGGAAAAGGAAAAAAAAGGACAAAAGGAGGAAAAAATGGAAACAAAGCTTTTGCAAATGGGGTGGGGAAGAGGGGCTGAAGAAAGGGAAGGGAATGGGAAAAAAGAAGAATCAAGATATATTATGTACAGGTGCAAATTCCCTATGAGGAATGTGACCACTATGTATATTAAAAGTATACCAACAAAATTAATTTTTAAAAATCAAGTTATAACAACTACACATGCTCTGTTCTTACTTTAAATTTAAATATCTGACTCCTATTCAGAGTTTTAGAAAATTACTCTAATGATTCACTTAGAGAGCTCGTCTATATCCCAGTTCATCTTCACTTGCATTCTAGCATCAGTTTTTGGGGGAGCGTAGACAGAGTATAAACTATCAGGCAAATGGTAAGTTCTGTGCCATCTAATTGATACACCCAAAGGAGTGACATTCCCAGTCATCTTTTTCCAGGAATTTTCCACAGTCTCATCTTTGCATATATTTTCAAGCAAGGTTTCCTTGTTTCCAACCTTAGTGCCCAACTCTACTCTCTAAACTTCTCTACAGACCGATCTTTCCTAAAGCCCAACTGCACTGTGCTATCTTCCTTAATTAAATTCTTCTGCTGTTTCTCTATCGCTAATAGGTAATTCATAAACAGATTCTATTGTCTAAAAGTAATGCATATGGGATTATTAGCAGACAAAATACTTACCATAATACTTTGTACTAACACGCACCTAGAAAGCCTACCAACTAGTCAGGAGATGTACTACAACTCCAGAAACCTGGGCTCACTGACCGAGACAGAAAACTTGGACTGATGGAGGAAGAGTTGAAATAGTTCGGACATATGAAAAAGAGAAGACTGGGGTGCCTAACTTCCATTCCGGCACTCAGTTTGTGCTACAACGTCATGGCGAGGCAGTGATAAAGCTCTGGGTTTTTTCTTTCTACTTCCCATTCTTATTTTACATGAACTCTGGAAGGAACTGAGGTAGAATGTGAAATTTTAGTTAATTTTAATAAAGTCAGACTCCTAGGTCATGGATGCATACTGAAGACATCAAATACTTTTAGGAATCAAAGGACACTAGCATCGATCTATATTCTCATTCCTCACGCCTCACAAGATCTTCATTCCCTCCCTTTATTTATTCCTCCTTCCACCCCTCCTCCTTTCTTTCTTCCTTTTCCCTCTCTCCACACTCTTTCTTTTGTAGTACTGGGGACTGAACCCAGGGCCTCACACATGTGAAGCACGGGCTCTACACTGAGCTACACCCCCAGCCCAAATTTGTACTTTCTTAATGATATAATAAGTATCTAAACATAAAACCACTGGAAAACCTAAAAAAAAAAAAGCGCTGGATTAGTTTAAGGAAATATATGATAGTATAAGGAAATATATATATATATATATATATATATATATACATACATACATACATACATATATATATCTTTTAGTTAAGACAGGGTCTTGCATGTAGTTCAGGCTAGGCTTAAACTAACTATGTAGTCCAGGCTGCCCTTGAATTTGTGGCAATCCTCCTGCCTCAGTCTCCTGAGTGCTGGGATTACAGGTGTGCACCATTTGACTAGCCACTTAAGGAAAACTATGCATTTAACATAATGGGGACATATGTAGATGCAGACTCATTCTCTATTCTCATGCTGACCTATCCCAAGTTTAATGGAATCACAGATTTTGAAGAATGATGAAGTTACTTGACAGAAATAATAAAGACTTTCATTTTAGCAATATGATAAATATCAATCATATTTTTTTCCATGTCTCTAGCAGGAGTATCAATTTCCTGGCATAGCTACACTAAGAAGTATTTGCCCTATTAAGGAAGGAGGACTATTTGCTGTAAGGAAGAGAGTCTATTTGTTGAATGGTCTATTTGCTAAATTACTGAGGAGTTTTAGAATTCAAAGTAGTTGTAGCCTTTTGTCAGAAAATATTGGTCTAGCTCCACTAAATATAAATTCTGTTCTGTGCTACATTTCAAAACCAAATACTTCTTAAATTGCATAATTTATATGCAAATTTAGGCTTTCATTAAACTTACTCTTCTAGTTTTGTACACTTATGTCCTTATTGATCTTATACCTCGCAGTAAACAAGCTATCACAACTGTGTTAGATCAAGTTCCAATATTTGTCTCATATTTTTAGTAAATTGCTTATTTAGTAAACTTACTTGATGCCTATCAATGTGGTACATAAACAAAAAGAAGCTAATGAATCCAAAGAAGAAAATATTACTCAAGGCAACACAGGATCACTGCAACTTTGAGACCTATGCTGTGTGTACATATTCTGGGACAATTTTGGAGTCCTCTCAGCTTTAAAAGGCCAAGTATGCTCTATGAAATTTATTCATAAGGATATGAGGGACTGTTAAATTGCTATGCCTATACATGCCAAGCGTGTGGTATATGCTCTCTCTAATTGTAATGAGCCTGTAGAGTGAGAATTTCTCTTTTTGTAGGCTGGAGAATTTAAACAACTTGATAACAATCACAGAAGTAGCACGCAGAGAATTAAATATATTTTAAAAAGCTATTGCTTTCCTACATTTATTTCACATGTAAAGATTCATTTTTATCAGTTGTATGTACGACACTTACATGAAAATACATTCTCTTATACAGAGAATCTGGGCGATAAAGGAAATAGAATGGTACCTTATTCTAAACCTTTACTTACCATATATAATCACTATACTGTATGTGTACATTTATTACAGATAACAGGCTTGCTAAACTTGACATGAATGGGAAATTAATTACAAAAGTATATTTATGAATCTCTGTATTTTTGTTGTATTAGGATTTGGGACCTGAAGTACATTTTTTTTTAAGTAACTTTGTTACTTTAGGTAGAACCTACAAGTAGTAGAATGTAAAAGTTCACTATAAATTTTCATGAGTTTGGTGCTTTCAAAATTATGGCCATGGTACATTTTATTGAGACTGACAGTTTAATGCTGCCATAATAAAAATTTCTTGTCAACTTGTTCCCTCCTAAAACGCTTAAAGCACTTCAGTTTAAGTGTCAGGCCAAACTATTAGATGTAGAGAAGAAATCAATCTGCACAGTCCTATTTTTTATTGCCAGGGGCACAGAACGGTGCTAAGCTTATGTATGGGAAGAGGTCTGTTATGTAAGAATTGTTCAAAATGCTTTCATGACGCCACCTGCCTTTTTGTATTACAGATCTCCTGTAAATAATTCTCACCTTGCCAGACAAGTGAAGTTCAGAGCTCTGTGTGAATTTTCAGTTATCTAGATCTTTCTTTTGGGTACTAGGTTTGAATTACATGAGTTTAGGAGGCTGGTGCAAATGTGACATCATTTATCTAAATGACATCCATCTTTAAAATTCACTTTTTGTAAATCTCATGCTTTTTTCCTTCTTAAAGGTCTTGTTTCTGTTCATCCAAAAGCATACCTCCCCCCATTTCAAATTTTGTGTTTGTCTCCTCCTTCACAATACTGCTTTGAAAATCAAACTTGTCTCACGGGGCTGCGCCCTTCTTCTCCTCACCCGTCCTCTCAGTTGACTTTCAGTTTTAGAAACAAAACCAAAATCGTTTCCCAATTCTCCTTCCTTCACCCTTCCCATCCTCTCCCCACCTTTTAGAATAATAGTCTGTAGATCTGATCTTTCAATTCTGAACATTTAGCAACTGAGCTTCTATCTTTAATACCTATGACGTTCTTAAAAACAATGACTTCTTGTATATTGTGCCTTCTGATCATTTTTTTTTAATACAACGCTCTCTTTCCTTTTGATGACATTTCCATATCTCTTGGTTTTTCTAGCATTATTTTTTCTGACACTAGTGCTATTTACTATTATTTCCCTAGGTCTCACTTTCTTTTACCTTCTGACTTACAGATACTACAGTACTTTTAGTGTGAAATGGTTCTCAACACTGGCTATCCATCAGAAATAACTGTGGCATTTTAAAAAAATATGTCATTATTTCAGCTCAACTACAGTCCCACTGAATCAGACACTTTAAGGGTAGAAGGCTGGAAGGTGTATTTTTAAGAACTCTGATGGTAAGTCTGACATATAACCATGGCTGTAGGAACTGTATTCTTTTTTTGGGGTGGGTACCAGGGGTCGAACTCAGGACCTTGTGCTTGCCAGGCAGGCACTTGTGCCGCTGAGCTATATCCCCAGTAGGAACTGTATTCTTTAAGAATCTCTATAACCTTCCTTCACTATTCTGCTTTCCCAATTTTATAGCTTTTGGGCTTACACATCGTCAGTAAGGCAACTGTTCAGTGTTATATGGATTACTGCAAGGAGAAAATCATTCTCTCGCCAAGTTTGGGAAAAATCAAACAACAGAGAGGTTATCTTACTGGACAACCTCTCAACACCACGTGTACAGTATTCTTCATATGTCTATAACAGTTGTTAAGACTCTCCTTACTTGATTAAAAAGGGCTGCTTGCACCCAAATTATCTCCTACCTCTACATATCACTGCCACATTATCATATGAGGCACACTTCTACTCCTGACACTCCTCCTCAAAACCTAATTACCCTTGGGTTGCAAAGCCAAATTTAAATTCTCTGGTTTAGTACTCAAGGTCTGGTCAGATCTGGCCCGAACCATGGCAATCTCGTTTTTTCTTTTTTATTATATAATAAGAGTGTAGGCTTTGATCTCAGACATGCGGTACTTGAGCTTGAATATGTTTAACCTTGGTGAGTAATATGAACCATGTAAGTCTAAGTTGTTTATAAGAAAAAAGATAATATTGCCTCCATCTAGAAAGGCTATCTGGACAATTACACACTGATCCACATCATATTTTGGGTGTAAGAACTTGTTATCACCGACTGAAGACAGCAGTTCTCAAATTTCAATACACATCATTATCAGAAGGTCAACTTCTTAAAAATGAATGCCTGGGCTCCACTTTTACTTGACCTGTTAGGTCTGTGTAGGGCAACACTATAAATGTAAGACACACACCAGATCTCAGAGACTATTAGAAGAATAACGCCCAATAATTCATTAGTGATTTTTAAAATTGATGATTTACTAGAATGATATTTTAGCTATATTGGTCTAAATAAAATGTATTATTCATGTCAATTTTACCTATTTCTTTTTACTTTTTAATATAGGTACTAGGAAGTAAAATGAGATGTCTTGTGCACTGTATTCCACAGATCAGCACAGCTAAAAAATCTGTGTTCAGTAAGTTCTCTTGGTTAGAGATCTTCCAATGACTTTTTGAGAAACAATATGCAACTCCAGCTCTCCAGAAAACTTGAGTCTTCATGTACCTTTTTATTCCCAAATTAACTATTCAGATGTGCTTTGAATTCTGAGTCATCAAATGCACTAAAAATTTCATCAGAAGATTTGCCTTTGTTTCTTTTTTCCTCAGTTGCTAAAAAATTATTTTTAATTGCATTTTATGACTGGAATAAAAAAAACCTTACAACTATGGCTTAGATTTGTTCCCAAATCAATAAAATAGTTTGCTTTCTAGAAGAATTAACAGTTTTTTTTAAGGTTATTCAACTTCATGTGGAAATAAACTATTTGATTAGATTCCAAATCACTGAGTATCACTCATCAAATACTATCACGCTAATTTTTATGCTATAGTAATTTAGTCACATGAGGAAAAAGGAGGTATCTGAGAAAAGGGTGTCAGGCATGAATATACAGATAGCTGAAAAGACGGAAAAATAATGTTTACTAAAGCCAACGTTGGGATGCAGAGTAAAGTTGACTGTAATGATGCTGATGAGGTAAACAGTCAGAATTAGAAATAGTTTTTAAAGACTTGAGTAATAATTTTCAGTGAAGATTTTTTTACTTACCTCATGGCCACATTGCTGCCGTCAATGACTACTGGTCTCAGATTTTCACCATCATCGGTCATGATCTCTTGCATTGGAGATTCAGATCTCTGAGATTCCAGAGAAGATGCTTCCCGCATTATACTGCTAATGGTATTAACTGTTTGATCAGCTTCAGTTTTATTTCCAAGTTTGACAAGTTCTCCCAAAATATCATTGATTAAAGCATCGGTACCAAGTTTGTTTAACACAAGCTGAACTTGTTCTTCCGAATAACCTAACTTCAGTGCAAACTCCAGTTTTGTTTGGTATTCTCGCACCACGTCAGGGGGTTTCTTGACTTCCTTTGACGGCATCTGGGACTCTTCAGGTTTAATGTCTTGCAAAATTTCATTACATTTGAGTAGGTGAGGCTCTAAGCAGGGAGACCTACATAATTGTCTGTGAGTCTTGGTTACTAAGCACGGCTCTCCTGAGATGCTACTCAATTGTTCTGCCTCATGATCAGAATTTGTGCTTTCTTCCGAATCACCAGAGCTCACATTCTCTTCGGACACCTCCTTTTCCTCCTTCCTGGCATGAGCCGTATCCATTGCTGATTTTTCTACCATTGGCCAAGGAGCAGCTGCACTTAGTTGTGGGTCGGTGCTCTCCACGTAAAGGTGGCCGAGGTCATGCCCCAGGTGGTCCTTTAAGCCCATGAAGCTGTTACATGTACTTGACTCCACTTTGCTGTTCTTTCTGTACTCCTGAATGCAAAGTACCCCGTATTCCTAGAGAAAAATGTGAAATATTTAAAATTTCATATTTATGTTTGATTTGTCTCAGTGGATAAATCAGAAGAAAGCTGCCAAACCAGGGAATACCTCGTGCGTATTTTTGTTTCTATCCACTTATCACTAGCCAAAACCATATTGTGATTTTTTTTTTTTCAAATGAAGACGTTACAAACTAGAGTCTACGGCCATACCACCATGAACGCGCCCGGTCTCGTCCGATCTCGGAAGCTAAGCAGGGTCGGGCCTGGTTAGTACTTGGATGGGAGTTACAAACTCGAAAGGCCATGTACCTCATTCTTTCAAGACGATCAAGTTAGTAAGTAGTGAAACTGGATTTTTTTACTTAGATTTTGTCTCACTCAGAAATCCATCCCTGCTCCACTATGTCATACTACTGCTTAACCTTGATGGAAGAGATTTTGCACGTACATATCTAGAATGACACATGAAGCATTATATTTTATAAAAGCATGTTTTGGATACATCATGACAGGTTATATACATTTTGTTTAAAAGAATACATAAAAGTCTCCAAAAATTCTTTTAAAGGGAAGGGAAAGGGGACAAAAAAATGAATTAACATGTGTTATGTACATATACCAACTGCCCACAAGGAATACAAACATTATATACTACACACATGTACTAGCAAACTTAAATAATAAAAAAGACTATAAAAACAAAAAGAAAATCACATAGAAAAATTAATTGATAAATCTTAACAATCTAAATTACTTTCAAAACTATTTAGATACTGAAAAATATATATTCCAAAATGGCCAACAAGTAACTAAGTAATTATAAAGTTTATTGTATCCCAGAAATGAATATAGTTTTGGTCTAATAATTATGATTTTACTAATGCTGCATACAGTAACTGAATATAATGTCTAATATTATGCTATCCTTATTAAATGGCAGGGACAGTACAGTCTATTTCATCCCAGGGGAAAAGTTTCTCTAAACTTATGTGCATATATAGAAAGAAATTGAATATTTCACATAAAATTAGCAGTAATAATTAAGTGAATTAAATTGTTATCTCAGCTGCTTGAGTTTTATGAATGTAAATACTTCTGTATTACATCTAGTTAATAACAGTTAATCTGTATTTCATCAAAATTTATCTTTTTTCCTATTTTTCCCCTATAGGATCATTTTTACTGTTTAAAATGTTTCAGCTGTTTTACTATTGTTCCCTTCATGCCTATTAGAAATAACTGTTTTAAAGTTATTTTTTCATGTGCTTCATTCCAAGGATGATACAAGCACCAGTGGTTCAGTGATTTAGAGGACTCCGGCGTTCTGCTCTGGTGGAACAGTAGGAAGCCAGCGGCAGCAGAATTTGAGACCGTTACAAAGCACATATTAAAATGACTTATGAAAACTGGGAAAAATACTTTATTCTGAAACATTTTAACATAACGCATACACTAGAAAAGAGGTATTATACAAATGTTAAAAGAAAATATTAAGTGATTTTCTGAAAAGTCACAAATTTGAAAGCATACTCATCTGCTTATTAGCGAGTCAAGTATTTCTACATAATGAATAAATTTGACTAACTATGGGAAATACTAGAGACAATAACATGGACTCTTTAGTAGTGCATTCAAAATTCCCTCGTGTAGAAGAACTACTCACTTGTATAGAAGTCTCTTCACGGTTTATTCTCTCAGAAGGTGAATTAGCTTTAATATCATTTTCTTTATTAAAGCATTCCTTAGTTTTAGAGAAACATCCAACTTTCCTAGTTCCTGGTTGTTTTGCGGATAAAAGGAAATATCCCTTAAAGTATACATCTGCTCCATTATGAAGCTGCAACCATTTCAGTTTTTTCTATTAATATGGATATGTGTGAGTCCAATTATTTAGAATTAAGAAAAGGATTTTGAAAGCAAATCCTTACACCCTCTGATTTATTAACTACTGTAATATACTAACACCATAATGCAAGTAACAACTCACAACAGCATCCTAATAAAAGGATACAGTTAAAAGAAAAACCTACACTGTGGCCTTCGTAGAGCTCCCACTGAAAGTATCTTAAACAAGGAAAATCTATTGGAAGCTGAGCTGCCTGGCAACCAGAAGCTGGTTGCTAAGCTGCACTCCTTTAACATGCCATCATGAATGCTAGCACAGTGAAAGAATAATTTGGTATGAACAAAAGCCTATAAAAGAGACTGGGACTTAAGTGCGTCTGGTTTACCCTCTGAGAACAATGCAGCTGCCAAACCAATCTGGAAGCTCCGACATCATTGTTCTGCAAACCCCACAATCTGCTCTGACTGCAGGAAGTGCATTTAATGGGCAACATTTCTGATCTCCCCTGAAAAGTTTGGGTTTTGCATAAGTGCTGTTGTGAGATAATTCTCCAAGATAATGACTTGCTGACCAACTCCCTGAATTGAACTAGGAAATATTATTTTAATATTGAGCCATAGTGTGTTCTTTTGTGGGGGGAGAATGTATCAGACAAGATGAATACTTATGAAGAATACAGTCAGTAAGGGATGTTAGAATGAAATGTTCTGTTGAAAAGATAAGTGAATTTTCTTAATTTTCCATATTTCAAAGAAATAAGACCAGACACTGTAAAGTTTTTAAATGGAAAATTAACCACAGGAAAGAAGTATTTCAATCTTTCTGTTTCAACACCAAGCTAGTATTTTAAGATACCAATGGTATTACCTAAATCTCCTCTACTATATACTTGTTATATGTCTAGAAAATAGTGAGAAAACTGGATTATCATTGGTTGTTTTTGTAATAGTAAATACCAAGACTATCTTGTATACAAATACTGTTAGTGACCATCAGATACTTTTAACTTGTAATAATTCATGTAATTTGTACCTAATATTTAATAAATTTTTTATAACAAGCTGACATTTAATGCTAAAAATAAATGTTAAGTTGGCCTATTTTTTCAGATTAACACAATTTTATTAGGTAATATAACTTTCATTTTAAAATATTCTGGTTGAATTTTCTCACACTGACAGGCCTCTTTTCACTGGTTAGCTCAGAGAAAGTTATCTAATCTTATCTTGTACTAAACAAGCAGTTAAATGACTTTTACCACCTGTAAAACAAGCAGTACAAATAAGAAAAAAATGAGTTCACTCTCTAGGCAGGTATCTATCTATCTATCTATCTATCTCTCTATCTCTCCATCTGTCTATCTCTCTAATAAATATATGTATCTCACATATATAGGATCACATAAATTTGAAATAACCTAATTTGTATTGACCCAAATAGCAAAGATTTAGTTTTTAAAGTTTTTATCTCTAGGATGCTTCCATATCAACTTATAATTAGTAAAAGGTTGCCCTGATTTTCAATGCACTTAAAAATGATTCAGAATTTGGCAATTTTTTTTTTAAAAAATCATTCAATAATTAAACACTAATTCAAAGTTTTAAAAACAAGTACAAGTACATTCATAGGCTACAGTATTTGTTAATGTAACTGAATGTAAAAAACATAAGGAATTATTACAAGAAACTTTAGAATAAAGAAGGGCATATGATCTTTATTTTTATTTAGTACCTTCAAAATAACCAATACAACTCTGAAAAAGAAAAAACCCTCCCATAACATCACAAAAAACAATGTTTGTACCTATTATACGTAGGGTACAAAGTTCTTTTAATTTCTAAATCATGCATGGCTTAGGCTTTTAAGTTTTGAATTTACTCAAATGCACACTTAAATAAATCACCTTAATCAAATAAATAATTAACTGATAAAAGTCAGTACCCTCACTTCATAAAAAAACCACCACAGTGAAGTTTCACATGAAAAGTAGGTCAGTGTATACTCCCATAGTTATCACACAACTCCAAGAAATACGGCCTTTTACTCCTTCTATCAGGGATCCTTCATAATTGGCCTTTACATGTATTCTTGAACACAAAAGGTCTTGGGCAAAACCCACAATAATATAAAATAGATTTCAACAATTTTAAATCTATAGATTCCAGACACTGCACTGGAAACTCAATGTTTCTTGTTAAAAGCTATCTAAAATTTACAGTATTTGTTGAACTAAATTATCAAACTAATTCTGTAAATGATAATGAAATGTAATTCATTTTTTTAAATGCCAAAAAACTTTGTAATAGTTGACTGGAAACTTATGACATAGTGGCAATTTACTAGAAATGTATTGCACATGCTGGAATTCCTCCATTTAGTAAAGAGGTCTTCTGAAAATTCTCAGATAATTCTTCATCTCAAACTAGGCAAAAAAAAGATTTCTCTAATATCTAAAGAGGCTCCTATTAATCAGGAATATTAGACCATAAAACTTGTTAAGACAATTTATTTGTTTGTAATGTAAAGCTACAATGCCATAAAAGTGGCTTCTGGTTGTTATTCAAATAGTAATACTATGAGAACAATGAAAATCATATAATGAATATGTAATAAATACCTACTGCTGTAGTCTCTGTGTATTTAATTACCATTGTATTTGAGTGAGTGCTGTTGTCTGCAGCCCCCTCGCTAACAAAGGAAGGATGTCCCTTTGAACAGACTGGTTAAAGCTCTGGGGCAACAGATGTCTCCTGGAACTGCAGGAGACCAGCAACTGGTGGCCTGCCCATCTCCTGAAAACTTTCAATAGACTTATGCATATGCTCACACAATGGGCATGTGGTAGAAACAAAAACCTCTTTTTAACTCTTTATGCTCTTTCTTTCTCTCCCAACTGATAGATGAAAGTCTTTGTCTTCCCTTTCCTATTATAGAGCTCTTGCAAGCAACAGTTCTTGGAACGACATTTTCAAGCTAATATCTGAAATTAATGCAAGGAGACAAGAGTAGGAGAGAAGAAATTAGAAACTACATGAATAAGGAAATTGCTGACCAAGCAACTGGATGCTTAATAATCATATTTAAAAACAGCTGTTTGAAACATCTACCTTTATCAATCCTCAAGCTAGACTTTTTTTCATTTCCTTTTCTTTTTTTTTTTTTTTTTTTTTTGCGGGGGGCGGGATAGGGCCAACCTATGCAGTTCCGGCTGGCTTTGCACTCACTATGTAGGCCAGTTTGGCCTAAGACTCATGGCAATCCTCCTGCCTCAGCCTCCCGAATGCTGGAACATGAGGTATGTGCCACCATGCCCAGCATCAAGCTACACTTTTAGCACATGGAAAAAAAAAATCAATCAAATCATTTTACAGCACTTAAGATATGACAGTGACATCTTAAGAAACATCAAAATTTGACAAGATAGAGTCTAAATCAAAATATCAGAATTTCGTTATAAGCTGCTTTTAAGCTTCAGATGGTTATATGCCATGCTTAATGCCTTATAAACATTCATGAAGCTTTAAGTAATCATTCGCAAAATTCCAAAATATAAAAAAGTACAAAAATACACCTCACAGATAGTATTTTACAGAAAGAATTGCATTGCCATATATTAGCACTATTTAATAATTTGTAGGCTTTTAAGTTTTTTCAGTTCAAATTAATACTCTATTTAGCAAAGTTTAACTTTCAAGGCATTAAGCACAGATACTCACGTTAGAAGGAAAATACAAAGACATTGGTTTCTGTAGCAGCTTCAGCAGTAACTCCTTAACACAATTTAGCTGCAGACTTCCAGGCAGGCAAGAAGAACAATGAATGGTTGAACAGATGGAATGGCAATGTCTTTGCTTAACCTATTACCGAGTGGAATAACTGGCCAATCATAGGCTAGGAAGCTCACAATTAGTTGGCCAGGCAGATGCAAGACAACCTCAGCACCCTGTGTCAGGTTCAGAGGTTTCTAAGATAAGCAAGTTGATGTCATTCTCGGGTCTGCCCCGGGCAGCATGTGTATTAACGAGGGGTGTGCAGCAACAATAGGCCATACAAAGCTGACTCGTAGGCAGCTGCTCTATGAGAGTACAGTCATTAGGGGGCAGGCTGCCAACAAGGAACACCTGGCTTGGGCAGACTTCAGCTTTTCCTCTTGTTTTTAATGCATGAGACAAAGAAACCAATTATATTTTAAAGTAGTAAAAGTTGCATGTTTCCAAAAAGTTGAGCCTGTACACTAGCCCATTAGCTTTCCCTTTTTATTTCAGAAAGAAAGAAAGTGTGGTATATCAAAGTAGCAATCATTTACTGCAGCAGCTATCCCCTTTCTTTACATAAATGAGTTACTGGTGAAGTGAGGTAGAAGGTGGTAGTAAATCCACTTCCATGGCAATAGGGGGAAACACTAAGTATTTATCAATATGTTACACAACAATAAAACTAAAAAAATAAAAATAAGATCGCAGAGATAAAAGATTTATGAGCTTACAAATGTAATTAGTTTTAAAAAGCAAATTCATCGCAAGTATAGTAAGACAGTACCAAAGTCATCTACCCTGGGCATTTAACACAACTACTCCACTTCAATCTGAAATCATAAGCACAGCCCATCTTGGGGCTGAGGATTTAGCTCAGCGGCACAGCACCTGCCTGGCAAGCGCAAGGTCATGGGTTCAATTCCCGGTACTGGAAAACAAAAAACAAAAAACAAAAAAAGAACAGCCCGTCTTTATACCAAATAGCAGAATAAAATTATTTTATTATGGATACAAATAGTTAGCCATATAATTAAATAACAGCAAAATCTTACATCAAGTTTTAATATATAACATCTGATAAAAGTACTTCTATTTCATAAAATGTGTAAGCTATAATACTTAAATCTCAGTTCAGAATAAATTAACACTAACAATATTGTCATTTTGTGAAAGGTAAAAATATACAAAGATAAGTCCCTTCAGTGAAGAAATTTGTCATCCCTGATTTATTTCTATGTTTCAGATTACAGCATTAATAATACTGTGGATTACTTGCTTTTGAGAGCTGTATACATTTTATCTGGAGTGGCTTCTTTCTGATTGTGAAAAAATTCAATTAAAATGTAAACACCATAAGGCACTGTGAGGATATTTCCCTACTAGAGAAAAGGGGAACCTTTAGCTGTCCTGCTATTTGTGTGACTCAGAACACACAAAACACACACGAGTATCCCCTTTTCATCCCTGTGCAAATTCAAATAATGAAGGCAGCGAGCTGCTCTTTCCCGACACAGGCTGACTTATGCAGAGCCCAAACTTTTCCATTATATGATCGTGAACTCTGAAGATGTAAAATTTAAAGCACCCGCAATAATCTAGACCTTTTTCACATACAACTAGAGAAGTAACTCACAATTAGAATCATTTGTGAATACCCGGAAAAAAGTAACACTGTTTGTAAAGTCCTAGCCTTGTGCCCACTCAAATACAAATCACACCATTTCTGCTTACAAAATATGAAGATCTACTCTACGTGGTGAAAATTTTTCAATTATCTTACCAAAAAATTCTTTATGACTACTAAAAACCCAAAAATGAGTGCTGTTTCCAGAAAAAAGTAGAGTATAAAGTATGATACTGTAGATCACCATTTGTCTACAGATATTTTTCTTCAAAAGAATGAAGTATGCCGTTCCAAAAATGTTGGAAAAATTAAAAATCTGTGAAAATACTCTAACTGAATGTAATTACTCGGTTCTGAATGTTAAACTTATTTCTAAGGCAAGAATGACTCTTTCTGCAAAGCACTATGGTAATGTTACTGGAAAGTTAAAGCCATGGTCTAATTTTATAAGCCCACTGAAGATCAACATAAAACATCTCTGGAATTTTGGCGCATTGCAAATTACAATGAGAATCACAAAGAATTTAAATTCTCATTTTTTGGGCAGGCGTATGAAAATCACAGAAATCAAGTTATGATCTTTCCTATCTTCTGGTGGTGGTACTAGTAGTTCTTTTTGAAATCTTATGAGTAAAACAGGTATCAATTCTGAAAGGAACAAGGTCATTGCTAGGGATAATACACTGTAATTCTTCCGGTAACACTGAGTTTGATTACACAGGATAAAAATGAAAAACAGCATACAAAGTAGTTTCAACTAAAACGTAACAAAACTAAATAACTGAACACTGACTAGAGAAGACAGTAAGGGCAGTATATACGATTTGTATTCAAACCGTTTTTTTTTTTTTTTTACATAAAAAGGAAACTACTTAGTATGAATAGACAGGGTCTCTTTTCCACTGGATTTTCTTCCTTGTCTTTATCCTTTGCTACTACTACAGTTACTACCTTATAGCTTTAATGCAGGAGGAGGAGGAATCTTCTCACCCTGCCACGGTGAACACAAAGAATTCGCGAATACTACCCAACAGCTCAGCAGGAAGCCTGATCTATAGCAGTGGATTAAGCTTTTTTGCAAACAGCAAATAAAGGCAGTGATCTGAAAAAGCTAATCAGACCCTGCTGTGGTATTTAGACCATCTCAGTTGCTAGTATTGGATAATGTTAAGCACATTAAAACATCTGTAGGTGAAAAGACTGCCCCCGGCTGGCTTTCTTAGTCACATGGCTCTAGCTGGCCCTCTGCAGGGCAAATACAAACAGCTGTACTGAGCTGTTTGGGTCACTGCAATAAGGGACTGAACACTGCACATTTCTGACAAGACAGGAAAGAAGGAAGCGGGCAGGGAGGGGAACGAAGAAAAACAAATGGGTAGTCTTAGGAGTTCACCAAAATTTGTTGATGCCAAGGGTGGGTCTAACATTTGAAGCTTGGGCATCAGACATTTTCTAAGGTGTGAATGGAAACAAGGGAGCTTTGAGGCCAGTGTTTGGAGTCAATGATCTTTGGCAGTGGTGATTCTCGCTGATTTTCTAGTGCTTCTTTTTTAATAGTATGGACTTACTCTCTTTTCATGTATAATCTCCTTTGATTCTAACACCACCACCATAGATAAAAAATAATAGTATCAGATTTTCCCAATTGTCCCCCAAAGGTTGAAAGGTTAAAATTTTAACCAAAGCTGTTACTTTTAAAGAAACCAAACAACCAACTGACCAACCGAAAAAGCTAATTCATGTGCACAGTGTAAAAGTACAGACCAAAATCAACTGTCTACTAAATCTAGTATCTTAGAGTTACATACTTAGGAATTCAGACAGGTTACAAGATATTTCATATGAGTGTTATTTGAAGTGTTGAATAACTTTAAACCACAAAACAATGCTAAGAATATTGTCTTTCTGGATTAAAAACAAATTGCTGTAGAACTACCCAGCACTGGTTAAAGGAAAGTCAGGGTTATAAGAACCTGATAACGCTGCTGACATGCCAGTTCTAGAATGTTCTGTAGAAAGATTTAGACATTTTCCCCCTAATTCCCTTCTGCCACTGAAAACCATGCCCTTTCAGGAAAGAGGCAGGGCATGAAAGTTCCAATATCAGACCACATTTGGATGCAGCTCTGAATATAATCCACCCAAATGAAGTACATATGAGAAAAATGTACTTTATATTTAAAATTAATTGTAAGAGCTGGGCATGGTAGAGAACACCTGTAATCCCAGCTCTTGGGAGGCTGAGGCAATAGGATCACTGCCAGCCTGGGCTACACAGTGAGACCTTGTCTCAAAGAAAAAAAGAATCAGCTATAAGAAGAGACCTCAGTTATAATCAGAATCATATCTATTAATGTAAATCATCAAAGACAAACGATTTTACACTAAACCAAGCTTATAAACTGAAAAAGATTCATACTGGGTAGAAAAAAGTAAACTAGTTATCATTAACAACAAAAATCTATGAAAACAGCATTGCTGGAACATGCGCGACAAATGAAAAAGGTCCAAACACGTTTCCCACCAACACTTCCTCAAGTGAGGTTACCTGCTTCGGCATTTGTCACTGTTAGCATTGAATACAATAGTGGGAGGGGAAAGTAGGTTAGAATTATCACCAAGATACAGCCACTGCTATGAGAATGAACTAGTGACGTTTTAACAATAAAGAGAACTACTCTTCCTATTCTTTTCAAGAAAGACCAGAAGTCATATTTCAGCAGAAGTCATATTTGTATGCAAAAATACCTGAGCGGTAGCAAAAGTAAATAAAAATAGAAAGGGAAGCAGTAAGATATAATGGATACAAGTCCATTCAATCCTTTCTTTGTTAGCAAGAAAAACCAGCTTTTGAAAAGAAGTTTGGGAAGTTTGTTAAAGAAACACAGAGGAGCTAGTAGGGTCAAAGGGAGACCTGAATACTCCAGGTTTTGGGAGGTCAGACATCAGGACAAAACTAGTTTTCATTGTGCAGTTTCTAGAACACCTCTGTCTTATGAGTCAGCGCTACCTGCTGGTAGGTCTTGTGGTCTCCCCATTCAAGGTTCTAATTCTGAGTCAGAGATGCCGGCCAGCACACTTGAAGTCAGGAATCACCCATTTGCCCAATTATTATGGCTAGAAAGTCTGTGGGCCAGTTTGGTAGCCCCACCAAAACATGTAAGGATGGGTTTGGGGTTCTTTATGTGGTGTGATAGTAACAAAACAAGAGGGGGGCCGGGGATATAGCTCAGTGGCACAAGCACCTGCCTGGCAAACGCAAGGTCCTGCGTTCGATTCCTGTACCAAGAAACAAACAAAAGAAGAGGGGTAGAAAATGACAGGTAGATAGAAACATTTAGGCACCCAACTACTGAAGAACATTCAATATGGGGAGATTCTATAGGGGTCCACGAAATCCATCAAAATGACTTTTAAAAGAAAGAATCTGGGAGTAGAGAAGAAATAAATGAAAAATGTTAAAGGTGTGAAAAACAAAATGGAGGGCAACCCATTAAATCCAAATGAAAACCTGAATTTTGATGCATTTTTCTCATTTATAAAAAGGAAATAAATATGTAATAAATACTTATCCTCAGAGGACACAGACACTGTTTGGCTTCAGTTTTCACATTTGAGCGACGCATCTGACGTCCAGTTCCTCTTCACGGATGCTAGCAATGCTGTAACAATGCATTCCCGACACTTTACTCACCTTTGCTCTTTCTCAATTGGGCCATTCATTCAATACATCCTCAAGTTCCAGTTAATCAGCTCCAGATTATTCTTCTCTTCTCAACTTTCTCATTCTCATATCCCCGAGCACCCCTCTGGCTGAGCACTCCCTCCCTCAGGCTTGGATTAGGTGACTTAATTTATCTCATTCCTTGAATAACTCCTAGGTACTGCCCTGACAAAGTAATGATGTCATCCTTAAGCTAAACAAACCCTCACCCACAAATCCTAAGTCTCTGGTTCTCTGATTTTTTTCAAGGCTCTGTCCACGACCTGTGCCTTCTCTGGCCCTGGAGGTTTGTTTGCCATTATACCTACGGAGCAGGGTCAGCAAAAGCACAGATGCTGAAATAACTGGCCCTTCACCTTAGCTGTTCTCTTCCACTGCCTCTTTACCCAGGGTTATGTCTGTCATTACATCAACAAAACCTTCTTGAACTACTCTAGTTTAGTTTGTTTTTGGAGGGTTTGAGGTAGGGTCTTGCTATATAGTTCAGGCTGGCCTTGAACTCACTATGTAGCACAAGGTGTCCTCAAACCCACAGTGATCCTTCTGTCTCAAGCTCCTGAGTGCGGGGATTACAGGTGCAAACTACCACCCCTGGCACAGGTCTAGTTTTAACTGATCTCCAACTCCTATGAGTATCTACAACATGAAGTTTACCCAGCACACTTCAGAATGTATGGAGAGGCTGTCAGTTCCTTGAGAGCAATGCCATTCACTCATCCACCATCCATACGTGCAATTTGTTTGTTTGTTTTTTTGTTTTTTTGTTTCTCTCCGGTACCGGGAACTGAACTCATGACCTTGCACTTGCCAGGCAGGCGCTTTTGCCGCTGAGCTAAATCCCCAGCCCCCATACGTGCAATTTGTACGGCATGCAGCGTGTGCAGACTCCTTTAGTGAAAAATATCACCAGTGAAAAGCAAGCCCACACAAATGCGAACGGAGGCATTTATAAGAACAAAAATGACACCCCTCTAGTTTCTATTTCTGAGTGACAGGGTGAGCTTATCGAAGCACTCTCAGTTTAAGGCAGGGCTCCCGTAGCCCTGGTGCTGCCACTGCTTCCAACACACAAGGAAGCGTCCATCTCCCAGGGACAACAGGTCTTGCCCTGCACTGGCCTCCGAGTCCACGGGAATGGCACTGCAGCCTCTGCCTCCCCACTTGAGCATGACATCTGATGGGTAAGTTGAGGAAGAGGACATGTGCAAAGCCTAGCCCAGTACCGGTGAACCTACGGTACATGTGCCACAGCAGGCACACAGCGCCCTCTCTCGGCACACAAGCCAAGTGCGGGAGTTATTCTAAAAGAAAACCTCAGTGCTCAGGTTGAATTGCAGTGTTGGCACTTTGCGAGAAGTGCGTGCGTTTCAGGTTGCAGTTTAGGCGCTCAGGCTCAAAAAGATTGGCAATCACTGGCCTGGCCCCTTTTACTACACATTTTTCACAAGATCAGCCACACGCAGAGGGCACATGGGTTCTCTACTCTCTAGCGTGATGGGATGAATGAATCTTTCGAATTCTGGAGCTCAGTGTTATTCAGGCCTCTCTCGGGTTCTCTTATGTTATATTCTCCAATACTTCTGTGCAACCAAAAGAGCTATTTTGCTCCCCCTTTGCCTGGCTCTTTTATTTCTCAGCTGGTTCAGAGCTAAGGCAGAGAAAAGGCCCCTTACACTCTAACAGCGCTGAACAGTAGACAGTTTTGCTGTAAAGAACCACTGAGAAAGGAAGTAGCGTTATGGCTACAAGCATTAACTCGGACTATTTTTCTTTCCAGTCCTGGGGATGGAATTCAGGGATTCTGTACTGAGCCACATCCCCTTTTTATTTTTTATTCTGAAATAGGGTCTCACAAAGTTTCCCAGGTAGGACTTGAATGTGTGATCCTCTTTTTTTGGCCTCCCCTAAAGTGCCTGGCCTTAGAACAGAGTGTAATGAAAAAATTAGAAGAAAAAATTCAGTAATAAAAAAGGAAGATAATGTTCCTCAAAGTTAAAATTCTTAGTACCGTATCAGGAAGAGTAGAAAACCTTTGATTTACAGTTCAGAGGCAAAAAGAAAATAAATTCACAAAATACATTCCTTTCTTTTGGTTTAAAAACAAAATGACTCTTCTAAAGTCATTTACAATGACCATATAAACGCTATCCTGCAACTTCATTCAAATATTTTTCAGTGAAAGTGTTTATATTACCATTTAGGTTTTTTTTTTCCATCCTGGGAATCGAACTCAGGAACTTGTGCTTGCCACGCAGGCACTATGGCGCTTTGCTACACCCCAGCACCATTTGGTCTTTAAAAAATCCATTAAATAAATAAATCTTTTAAAAAGATGATCTTCAATTCCTATTAAAACCTGTAAATACCTGTATGGAACAAGGAATTCTAGAAAAGTTCCAGAAATACAAATGATATCCAAAATGCTAATGAAACAGGTCCTAAAACAGCTAATGTAACAGGGGGCGTGGCAGAAGAAAAAGGGCACACTGTATATAATTTGAAGCATAAAGTACAAAACATCATCCCTATAAACAAAAACTCATATTAAATGTAACTGAAATGGTGCAGATGACCAAAATTATAATTACATGGAACACTCTTCGGAAACATAAAATAACAGAACCGTAGTTAATGACAGTACCGGTCATTTAATATTTATCACCTCACTGTCAAAGCCTGGTCAGAATGCATGTCCTTCCTATGCCATTCTGTGCGACATTCCCCACTTTCTCCCCGGTGTGTGCTCCTTTGTGAACATCACATCCTTTAGGCTGTGCCTATCACATGAGGAAGCACGCACGTCTTGCTCTTAAGTTTTAAATTGTTCTAACTGGCAAGCTACTTTAAAGCTGCTGGACCAAAGCATTTCGAAAGGCAACTAAGAATAATTCTATTGAATTACAGTGTACCTTGATTCACGAACTGAATTCTCTCCACAATTCTGGTCATAAATCAAACTGGATGAGAACTCAATCCAATTTCCCCGTAAGGACAACCTTGAACATAACCATTGAATTTGATTCGGTTCTTGTCCAACTACATTTGCAACAAGAATTTCGGGCAGAATCAAGTTTATAAACCAAGATACCACTGTAAAACAGGGCTCTATTATTAGGTCTGTCTGTCCTTAATAACAGTCTACACAGAGAGTGCAAATATATTAAATGCTTATAAAAGAACTCAGGAAAAATGTAGTATATAGCAAATAATCCAAAAGTGATTACAAAGCACCAATAAAAAAGTACTTTGTTAACTGTAAGCTTGCTCTAAATATTAATTCTTATTAAGATTCAAAACAGAAAATAGTTCTTTCTACATCAGCTCTTCCAAGATAGGGAAATGAAATGCTTTGATGATAGTTCCAATGGCTTCACACTACTAATTTAAAATAGCTGCACACCAATCATTTTTAGCAACTATCCAGATGAACATAATAATGAAAAACATTAAGAGGCTTAAAAATGCATAATTATGTAAGAAAACAGTGAAATTAGCACAAAAGTTTGAACAAATTTTTTTGTTCAAAATTTTTATTTTGAGACAGGCTCTCACTGACTCATTAAATTGCCAAGACTGGGCTTGAACTTGCACTCCTCTGCCTCAGTCTCCCAGAGCACCAGGACTACAGGAATACCCCACTTGCAACATGCATTTTTATTACAGAGTGCTATTGTTCTAGAAAGCAATGTAATAATTAGATAGTAAGAATTCTGAGCATTTAGGACAAGATTCCTTCTCAAAAAGCAGAATACAAATCATACTGAGAAAACAGCTCAAGGGCAAGTTTACTGTCAAACTTGTTTTGTTTTCTGATGCACGTCTGTCATCAGAGCATCAGCGGTGTATCTAACGTTATGTTTACCACCTAATATATATATGTCCCATAGAATAACACAATACCTGGACCAAAATCTCTGCCAGATTTATTTCCCTCACATAACCTACACTTTGGCCAAACTCAAGTATTTAACATAGGGATTCTCTCAAGTTGGGTAAACATTCTGATAATCCTAAGAGATTTAAAATACTTGTATACTGATGGCAGGTATCCATTCCTGAGGATTTTAAGTATATTGGTCTGGGTGAAGTATGGCAACAAGTTTTATTTTAAAACTTCATAGGTGATTATAAAAGGGTAGTCAAGTTTGAGGGCACTACTTTAAGAATTTCTTTCATTTAACATTTTCTCCACAGCTTTACATGTTAACAGTCTTACTCAATTACTACTGAAGATTCAGCTTTAAAGAATTTGTCATGAAATCATTCTTGGAACACTGGTAAACTCGTCTTTGAATTATCTGGATTTTGGCATATGTTTGATGCATAATTCCGGCAGCATGGTACATAGCATCAACTCATTTATGAAAGAATGAGATACAGCTGATCCTCATTAATCACAGATTCTGTACAGTATTGACAAGTTTGCCTATTTGCTAAAATGTATTTGTTTTTTTTGGTACTGGGAATCGAACTCAGGACCTTGTGCTTGCTAGGTAGGTGCTGGGGCCACTGAGCTATATCCTCAGCCCTGCTAAAATGTATCTGAAACCCCCAAATTAATACATGTAGTGCTTTTGAGGTCATTCTATGGTCATGTGTATATGCATAACGGTAAAAAAAATTTGAAGTACTTGATACACAAGCTACAAGAGATTAAACAACATGAAGCTCTGCCTTTGTATCTCAGCTCTTGCACTATAAAGGGTCCCTTTTGTAGTCTATTTAGTGCTATGTATTCCCATTTTTTAGTAAATGTGCTGCTTAAAATGACCCCTAGGCATTGTGCTGAAATGCCATCTATTGTTCATAAGAGCAAGAAGGCTGTAATGTGCCTTACGGAAAAATACACGTGCTAAATAAACTTGCTTTAGGCATGATTAATAGTGCTGTTGGCCATGAGTTCAACGTGAATGAATCACCAGTGTGGCGTCTTTCAATAGAAACTACATAAAACAAGGTTTTATATTGATGAGTTCAAGAAAATGTGGCCAGAGGCTCACTGTAGAGCAGTGTCCCTTATTTTACTTTTCAAGGTTTCAGTTACCCATGGTCAACTGAAAACTCCAGAAATAATTCTTAAATGTTTTGTTTTGCAGTGCTGAGGCTCAAACACAGGGCCTTGCACATGCTAGGCAAGCACTCTACCACTGAGATACACCCCAGCCCTTGATTCGTATTTTATATTGCGTGCCATTCTGATTAGTATATTGAAATCCTACATTGTCCTCCTGTCTCATTCATGGTGTGAATTATCCCTTTGTCCAGAGTATCCATGTTATATACATTACCCACCCTTTAGTCATTAATCACTCAGTAGCCATCTTAGTTATCATATTATTGTTATCATCCACAAGTGTGGGGAGTCGAGTGTTATTTTCTCTAGGATCAACAGTTCACAATCTAACTCACTGTCTTTGACAATCTTATAGGACAAAACTACAATGAATTACAGGAACAGATTTAATTTCTCCTTTTCTTAAAAGTTCTTCAGATCTTACCTATAATTTTACTACTAGCTTCACTGAGTAAATGAACACAGTCTAGGTGCCAGGCACTGAGGATACAGCAAGGATAAAAACCAAGTCCCCTTATCTTACCAAGGCTATAGTACAGTATATGGAGAGGTTGGGAAGGGAATGGAAACAATAAATGCATGCATGCTAGGTGATGGTAAGTGTTATAAAGAAATTCTGAATAAGAGAAGGCTTCTCAGGTGATATTAATGCTAGTATCTAAATGAAGTCAAAGGTAATGTATGGCAGGGTATGGTCTGAATACTAGTGTCCCTACAAAATTCATATACTTGACCTAATACTCAATGTGATAGTATAAGAAGGAGGGCCTTTGGGAAGTGATTAAATCATCACCACTCCACCCTTACTGAATGGGATTAATGCCTATATACGAGAGGTTTAAATGAGCTCGTCTACCCTTCTTACACTATGTAGCAAAGAGGTGTCATCTAAAGGAACGGGCCCTCAATGGATGTTGGAGACCCGACTGCATAGGATTAAATTGCTGAACAGAGGGACCTATGCTGTGCTGGAAAAGAGCAGATACAAAGTGCTCTGAAGTCAAGACAACACCACAGCTGAGGCAGTCAAAGACATGAGCTGCTGACACCCCCTATTTCAGAGCAATAAAGCTGCCTTAGAGATCAAACAGTTCTCTTAACTGGCAAAGTCTGCTGCTTGGAGAAGTCTTTGAACTTACTCCCAAGGTCACGCTCTGTTCCCACGCTTCCCTTGGTATCCCCTTCCTTGGTTTGAAAACTAAGTAAATATGGGCTATCTGGCTGAGCTCTTTGTCTTTATGAGAGAGAGAGAGACAGAGAGACAGAGAAACAGAGAGACAGACACAGAGTTAGTTCTGATCCTCCTGGATGCTCCAAAAATCACACTACTCTTCCCTTTTATTTAAGTCATTTGCCACCCACTCATTTAGGAGATTGGGGCTAGGCCAAAACCCTGGTAAAGACATTAAACCTGCCTTAATCTTGGACTTTCCAGCCTCTAAAATTATAAGCAACATACCTCTATTGTTTATAAATTACCCAGGCTAAGGTATTTTATTATAGCACTTGAACAAGCTGAGACAAGTAGGTAACGATGGCCCAACAAAAGTGTGTACAGGATGAGCTCCTGGAACAGCAAGGTGACCAGTATGACTAAGGGGAAGAGTCAGCAGATGACTCCAGAAAATAAGGCCAAGGCAAATCAGATCATGTAGAACACTGAGGGGCATACAGTGCTTCTCAAAACGTTAAACTGCATTCCAATCATATGAGGATCTTGAAAACTCCTATTTAGGAAACATGGGGTAGAGGTGGAAGTTCCACATTCTAACAAGTTCACAGGGCTGGGGATTTAGCTCAGCGGCAAAGCGTCTGCCTGGCAAGCGCAAGGTCGTGAGTTCAGTTCCTGGTACCGGAGAAAAAACCAAAAAAAAAAAAAAAAAAAAAAACAAAAAACAAAAACTAACAAGTTCACAGTTGACGCTATTGGTCCTTAGGCCCCACTTTAAGTGGTAAGCCTATAATTTACAGCAAGGATTTGGTTTTTATTCCAATATGGGAAACCACAGAAGGGCTGAGATACAGAGAGCCCTACCTGGTCCTCGTCACAGCCCAGGAAGTTTATATTTGTAATCCTATGGAAAAGTTATTGGAATTCTAGTGAGTTAATTCCAATCTACCGCTTCCAATGCAACTCATGGTGAGAATAAACACACTAAGGCATATGTGTAATTATGGGAGCCAAGGCGTCCTAAGTCCAGCCATGATGAAGGCCATCTGGAACAAAGCCCTCAACCCAGGGCCAAACCCAGGTTTTAATTCATGAAGAAAGGAGTGGCTTAAGGATGATGGGAAGTAGGTGAGCGCTGTGAGCTGGGCGAGACAGGAGGCCCAAAATCACCTCTGCAATATGCAGAGAGGATATGCAGAAAGAGTAATCTGCATAACACAACTGCGGTAGTATCTAATGTTTTGGGGTCTGTGCTTGAGCTCTGATGTTTAATCTTTCAAGCCTCAGAAAGTCATAGCCTCTATCCTGAGGCTCAGTCCCAGCTGATAGCGTGGAGCACTGGCTCTTCATCCCCTTCATCCCGCCTGATCCCAGCTCACACAAGGGGAACAATGGGGGCGTCCAGGGAAACATGCCTGTCGTCGACCTATATGCATTGCTTAAGGCCAGCTGAAGGGATAAGGAAAAGTCCCAGCCAGCTTTGTACACATCAATACATGGAAACAAGGTCAGGCTCAGCCAAAATGGAGACACCTGCTCCTCTCTCAGGAGCGTCATCCAGGCGGTCCTTCACATTGAGTGAAGTGATATCAATTTTATACCAGTGTCCTACACACTTGGGCTTACTCCTTCAGCTCTAATTGGACTTCGTAGATGTTCTTCTATTTCTCTGTCTATACCACAAACTAAGAGCGGTAGATTTGTAATATACTGGGTATCTTGCATGCACAAGTCTTTTATCATGACACATTTTTTCTCCTCATTCTCGTATTTTTATCCTGGCTTATTTTGCATGTACATGTTTCCAGATACATTTAGAACTGCTTTGACAAATTTTAACCAAAAAGCTGCTGAAAGGTTGATGAAGAGTGTGCTGCAGCAATACTTGCTTAAAAAGCACGACTGATTACATGGAATTGTTCAACTAAGAACAATTTATTCAAGTTTGCTTTAGCTTTCAATAGAGTCTTCTAGACTTCTTTAGGGGGAAATTACACATTTTTCTGTTGAACTTAAAATGATTTGCTTTTTGTTCTCGTTGCTGTGGAGGATTTTCTTCCTCCATAACAATTTCTAACTGGTTGCTGGTGGTGTCTAAAAAAATACTTATTACTGATAAAACTTTAGTGAACTGGAATTCTTAATGTTTCTATTAGTGTTTCACGGAGGCGCTTGGGTTTTCCCAGTTTAATAATAATATACTCAAATTGCCTCCTCCTCACCAATTTTTGTATCTCTTGCTTGATGCTTTTGTTCAGTCACACTGTAACAGTAGAGGACAACAGTTATTTTGTGTTGTTTCTGGATATTAATGGGATTTCACACACTAGAGTTCTCGCCCCTCCCTCCCCATGCCCTCTCCCTCTCTTTCTGATCTGGACCAAATTAACCTCTCATGCCTCAGCGCCCTTAACTGTGGAAGGCACTTCAGCTCCCCAAAGTACTGGGACTGCAGGCATGCGGGACAACATCCAGCTCAATTACTAGAGAGTATAAAACTTTGTGGGGAAACCAGATAAATAGCCGGTATAAATATCTGTATAACAAATACCTTTCCAAGTCTGAGGCCATGGTTTTGTCTCTTGTATTCTATATCTCTATTAATAGCATAAATTGTGGCTCGTTTGTGGAAAGTCTAGAATGCCAAACAAGTTTCATCTTTGGCAATGGGAAACTGCTAAAGATATTTAAAATGGGAAACCACTGGAGGTCTCTGAGAAGGTGAAGGACACGTTTCTAACTATATTTTAGAGCAGCTTCAACTTTACTGGTCTTGGCGTGGCAAGAAATTCAAAGATGCCTTAGAAAGGCATTATAAATAGGCCAAGCAAAAGGGGATCAATATCTAAAGTTATGCAAAAAAGAAACAAGTACAAGATAAGATAGTGTCAATGGATCTAGTTTAGATCTGGTATTATAGACAAAAGAAGAAAAGAATTATTAAAAAATAACCTAAGGCATCAAATGATACAAAGGTATCAGAATGACACAGAAGAGGACTTGTATAAAGACAACAGCCACTATAAGATTATTTCTGCTAAATGAACAGAGGGAGAATGAAAGGTAACTATTTTTCATCATGTTTTTGTGTTATACACTCTTCTTGGTCTGAGGAAGTCTACAGACTCTTAACGTAATGCTTTTAAGTGCATGAAACAAAAATTCAAGTGTGCATCACAAGAAAAGCCAATTAAAGTACAGCCATCAAAATATTAAAAATTGCAACACAGTGAAATATATGCCTTTCACTAATACATTGAAATAAAAAGTACAGCAGATGATCTAATAACATGATTCTGAAGTAGTTTAAAGTGCAAAATGATTTTTTAGGGCTTTTGGTTCAACTACAACATGACAGAAAAATATCTGTGATTTCTGTGGGTGAACACTTATTGACATCAGGTTTATTGCTTATACATTTACAACAGAAGGAAATGCTAAATTTCAAGTAGAGGTATGAAAAAAAGATGTAATCTTTTTCCCATTCAATATCACAGAATCCTCAAATCCTGTTAATTTGGGGAGCCAATGGAACACAGGTTAAAAACTCTTGATTAAAAAATAAGCTTGTGCTAAAAAAAAAATGTGTCATGGTTCAGCTCTAAAATGGCCCCAAAGCCTCAGGTGTCTGGAAGGGGACTGGGTCACGGGGTGACACAGCTGACTGGGGGGCAGGAGGTGGGGCCTGGGCAGGAGAGGCAGTTCACACGGGGCACGATCTGGCTGGTGTCTCTCCCTTCCTGACTCAGCTCTTCTCTCGCTTTCTGGCCAGGCTGACAGACGCAGCTCTCAACTAGGTCCTTCTGCCACGCCCCTCCTGCCCAGGAGCCGGCTGGCTGGGGACTGCAACCGTGAGCCAAATAAACCTGTCCTCCTGTAAGCTGTGGGTGTCCGGTACGGAGTCTCGGCGACAAGGACAGTGACTAAGACTAGATATGTTAGGCAGGAAAAGATTAAGTTATGAAAAGATAGTTGGGCAGATGGTACGAGGACAGGAATAGTTGCAAAAGGAGTCATTTTTTTCTTCCTTTTTTTGGGGGGGTGGATAACAACGCATTCAGTGGGGCAAGAGAGATGAAAGCTATTTGTAGGAACATCTGAGTATGAATGAATAAGAACTGAGCAGACAATAACTTGAAAAAATAAAGAAAAGCACTAAAATGGGGAGAGTAACTTCACTGACTTAGCTTGTAGTAAACTAATACTTCTTTATCTTATATTCTCTGCTAAAACTAACCAGCCTTCCGCCCTCAACTCCGCAGTCCTTCCCAGCTACACAAGACCCAGTGGGCCAGGACTGTCTGGGATTAAGAAAGGCAAGGAAAAAGTCTCTGCCAATGAACAAAAGGCATTGGGAGCAGGAGGGTAATTTTTACTGCTATCCTCCATGCTTTTCTAACCCTCCCGGAACCTTTCTCTGCTCTGCAGATACGGCGAGGCTCAACGCTGCTGTGGGGTCTACTCCTCGCCACATCTTCTGGACCAAAAACCAACACTCCATCAGTGACAGTGTTAAGGTGCTTAAATGGTTAAAGTAATTAAACCTCTAAATCTGAAGCATGCTTGAGATGAGGAATGTTCTGTGGTTATTACGAGAACGTCTTGTTGAATAACTGCTTCAATAAAAAGACTGAAATCTTGTTGAATATAAAGTTTTGGGGTACTCCTTGTCCCTGGACCTGCTTTCTCATGCCTGTACTTCTCCTCCTCTGTACTAGCTGTGCTCAGAACATGCACACTTGCCTACACATGCACAGAGATGCGAGGGCCGGGAGTGAGATCAGCTCATCCATTCCCTACTCCCGGGAGAAATTTTTAGCCCATTGGGTAAAAGGCTACCGGAGAAGCAAAGATGTGGCAATTAATATATTGGTCAGAAGCAGCACCACTAAAGTAACTGTCTAGAAGATGTAATACAAAAGTTGAATAATAGGCTATCACAATGAGAATAAGAATTTTATACGCTTTGGGTTTATAAATGAAAATTATCCCAAGGCTTTGATCATATAAAAATCCACACTGAATTGTCTTGTTTACGGTGGGCTCATACAATCAAATACCTGAACTATTAAAATGCACATAAAAATTAAGCACACATTTGCTATCAAAGTAGGAAATAAACACTTACGATCTCTCTGATATTTTGAGGACTGTGTAGGCCCAAGACTCAGCACCCAGCAGCACACCTGCCAAATTAGCCTTCTGGCTTCTGGCTGTCACTCAGAAGTTTCTCCACCTGCCCTGTCTTCACTCGGGTGCTATCACAGCACGGTCTGGGCTTGAAGCGAAGCTGAACTGCCAACCTGGTACACGCTTCCCAGCCAACCAGCCCAGCAATAAAATTTCTTATCTCAACCAAATTCACAAAATTAATACTACTGATACGACCTACACTGTGAAGATAGTCTCACTGCAGAAAAACTTTTTTCTTTTTTTTTTTTTTTTGGTTTTTCTCCAGTACCAGGAACCGAACTCACAACCTTGCGCTTGCCAGGCAGGCGCTTTTGCCGCTGAGCTAAATCTCCAGCCCCTGCAGAAAAACTTTCTAATTTATGGGGTAAGGTTTGACTTCAAAACATTAGCTGCCTCATGTTCCCTGCTGCCTTGGAGGTTATCTCATTAGTGTAAATTGAAGATCTGAAAGAACACTGAAAAGTGGGGAATTTAATGGGGAAATAAAAAATGTAGTGATTTGATCATTAGGAGTTTGGTACTTGTGTTACAAGAATTACAATAATTGCTACGGGTTTCTGTCCTCGAGAATGCAAAGTATTTTCTGCAATTCAACTATTCCCACGGCCAGTTTATTCATCCCATATAGAAACAGGGCAGGGAACAGGAATTAGTTTTTATTTCCAAAATCACCATTTTGCCAGTGCTGGTGCGGAGTTTTTGGAAGATGTTCTCGAAACAGTCTTAAACCAGTAAAGAGAGCACAGTGGGGGCCAGGGAGAAGCGATGAGTGCTTGCTAGACTTCCAACCCCCCAAATCCTAGGAAACCTACAGAAGGGAGCGTGCCCGGCTCAAGATGTGTACAGAGCTATCAGCAGGCAAGCTCCACTTAAGGAGCCCAATACTCTAAAAACTGCTAAGAAATCAGTTTGAAAATTACATGATCCTATCCTTACACAAAGAGGACAAAAGCTCTGGCAATAAGATTTATTTCTCTTTGTTTTTTTTTTTTTTTGGTTTTTCTCCGGTACTGGGAACCGAACTCACGACCTTGCGCTTGCCAGGCAGGCGCTTTTGCCGCTGAGCTAAATCCCCAGCCCCTATTTCCCTTATTCACAGGCCTTATAGGAAGACGACAGTATTAAACACCAAGGTATACAGGTACTTACACAGTAGCCACCATGACAAAAATGACCATTATCTCAAGAATTCACAAACTAACTCACCACGCACTGCTCATCTTCGAAGCTGACACAGACATTTACGCTAGACTTCTTCCAAGGTCTTGAAATGAAAACCAATTCAAAACTTGGAAAGTAGAAATATACTCTAAGCATCATTCATAAAAATGAAAAGTTAGTAGCAGATGGATAACCAAAAATAAATCCCTGAAAAAAAATTATGTAACTTAAAACTCTTCCAACTATGTTGTTAAATTTAAAAAATTAAGTTATAGATTATTTAGAAATGAGTGACAGTAAGATGATAACGTATGGGATGTCAAGCAAATGATACTCCTGGTATAAACACATTTAACAAACAACAAACAAAGGAATTAAACACTTAAATTGGAAAGGGTAAAATGAGCAAACAAAGCAAAAGAAAGGTAGAGAATGAATAAATAAAATAAGAAGCAAGTGTAAAAAGTAAAACTGGATAAGGGCTGGAGGTGTAGCTCAGTGGTACAGCAAGTGCTTAGTATGCATGATACTCTGGATTCAATCCTCAGCACTCAAAATAAAACAGAAAGAAAAAAACCTAGTAATAAATAGTAGCCAGGGGGCTGGGGATTTAGCTCAGCGGCACAGCGCCTGCCTGGCAAGCGCAAGGTCGTGAGTTTGATTCCCAGTACTGGGAAAAAAAAAAAAAATTAGTAGCCAGGTGTGGTAGCACACACCTGTAATCCCAGCACTCAGGAGGCTGACGCAGGAGGATCACTGGGAGTTTGAGGCCAGCCTGGGCTACATAAGTGAGTTCAAGGCCAGCCTGAACTGCACAGCAAGACTCTGTCCTCCCACCCTCCAAAAATGGTGAGTTCTAAATGATGAATGAATATATGAATGAATAACCCTTGAAAAGTATAACCAAGAGGTCAGAGAACACCACAAATGTTTAATATTACAAATATAATCAATGAAACAGAAGGGATTCTTCAAATGCAACATTTTTGCATAAACCTTTATGCCAACAGATTAAGAATGCCCAACCAAAGGTGACTTAGGAGGTTGAAAGTATTGAAAAAAAACTCTGTTCAAGATTTATATACTCCACATACAAGATTTCTATGTAAGATTTATCCCACAGGGGTGATTAAAATGTATGGTGAGTAGTTAAATTTAAAAAATTTATTACAGTAAAAGACACACTGCCCTAATCCCTCTCAAAATATTCCTCTGTTACTTCAAACACATTTATCTCATCATTCTTGCCACTTTCTGCAGCAGTTCTGGGACTCTTCATGATGTGTGATCAAAAATACGGTCAATGATGCTGACTAACGCCATTCAGCACAAAGGCAGCATCATAAAAACATTGCAGTGTGCCGCTATCCACTCGTTCACCAGATCTGGCACTGTGTGACTTCTGGCTCTTCCCCAGGTGAAAATGACCACGAAAGGTAAATGTTTTGAATTGATTCAAGACAGTGAAGCAGCTATAACAGCACAACCAAAGCTATAAGGTGGGTCTTCTAGAACTGATTCATAAAGTGGCAAGAATGATGGGATAGGGGCCAGGCGTTTAGCTCAGTGGTGCAGCGCCTCACGGCCAAGCGTGAGGTCCTGAGTTCAATTCCCAGTATCTAAAAACAACAACAACAACAACAACAACAACAAAAATAAAAAACATGATGGGATAAGCGTGTTTGAAGTTAGGGAGAGAATTCTGAAGGGTATTTATGACAATGTCTTCTACTGTAATAATTTTTTAATTTAAACATTCACTGTATATTTTAATCACCCCATGTAAAAGTCCTAAGTTTAATAAAAGCTGATTATATAGTACGTTTGAATTATAAAATATATGTTAGGTACGTTTTTAGTCCATGCTAACACATTTTCTAATATTGAAGCATCTTGTTTGTTTTGTTTTTTGTTTTTCTTCTGGTAGCAGGAATCGAACTCATGACGTTGCACGTGCCAGGCAGACGCTTTGCCACTGAGCTAAATTCCCAGTCCCTGAAGCATCTTGTTAACCCAATACATTATATATATTATTTAAAGTCTCTTATGTTGGATCCAGAATAGAAAACTATATGAGATATCAACAATGTCCAGATTTTTGGTTTGAGTATCTGAGAAGGAGGTAGTAATATTTGCTAGACTTAGGAACAGATTTGGGGAAAAAACTCTGTTTTTGGTAATTTTAGTTTCTGATACCAATAGATATCCCACAGATACCTGACCACAGACAGCAGTGTAAAAGAGAGGAGTTAGGATTGGAGATGTGTATTAATTAGTACCTAGAGGGTATTTTAAAATATTGCAGTAGTCATTTTGAAAGAGTACATTTAAAAGATTCTAGGAATACAATTTTGGTAATCTGAGGATAGAAAGGTACTACTTAGATTTGTGAATATCGTATTTTTGCTATATTTAATCATTTTCAACATGTTAAATTAAACTTCAGTATAAAACTGCCTACAAGTCTGAAAAATTTGGGATCAGTTTCACTGCCATTTGGGGGTTTGTATATTGAATTTCTTTTGGGAGAGGAGTTCTAACGGTGTGCTACAAAGATGCCCTAAAAGAATTGGTAAGAAAGGTATGAGTACCCTGACCCTCAGATGTTACCGAAAAAACAGTTCTCTATCCCAAAGGGTACAAACTTTTCTTTACTTCTACCCATATTTTATAGACGTAACAAGTAGATTGTTGTAAAAAGAATATGCCTCAAAATTTATAGTACTGGCACAAGAACTGAATCATTAGGTGGGATAAATGTGATAAAATTTCAGCCTTATTAGATTTATGCTAATTGACTATCTGTTCAACTCTAAAAGAAGAGATCACATCTTAAATACTGTAAATATATAGCTGAAGATATTTCTTAAAAGACATTTAGGAATTTAATAATTTAAAGGAATCCCCATATAACATGCCAATTTATTTTAAGTTTCTTACATTTAACTCCTATAGATATTTTCAAGAAATGTGTATATAAGCAGAAGATACCAGTGTTAGAAAACAAAAGGCTTTTGCATTCTAAAATGTGAAATATGAAAGTAGAAATCCCATGAAAGCCAGGAATAAACCCTAAAAGGTCACCATTAATACACTTCTGTAATTTCAGCCTATGCAATAAGACAAGACAAAAAAAAGGTATAACTGAAATACTGAAAAAAGGCCTGAAATTATTGAATATCATTATATATTGTGAATATCAAGAAACTCAACTGAAAAACTGTTGGATCTAGGTCTTATAATTTATCTAACAGAAGATAAGAATTTAGTAAGGCAGCCAAATAGCTGCATAAAAATAATTGTTTAATATCAGCCACTATCAGGTACAAAATACAACACAGGTTCAGTATCCCTTACCTGAAATACTTGGGACCACAATTTTTTTGAATTTTGGATGTTTTCAAATTCTGGAATACTCATATACATATAATAATAATATATCTTGCTTATGGGACCAAGTCTGAACATGAAATTCATTTATGTTTCACATATACATTATACACAGCCTAAAAGTAATTTTATATAATTTTCTTAATAATTTTGAGCATGAAACAAATTAGTGCAGAATCTTCCATTTGTGACCTGGGTGAGGTGGTGTACACCTGTAATTTCAGCACTCTGGAGGCTGAATTTGAGGCCAGCTGAGGCTACATACTGAGTTCAAGGCCAGTATGAACGGTAGAGGGAGACCCTCTCTCAAAACAAAGAAAACAAAATAAAATAACAGAAACACAAATAAAGTAAAATAAAACATTTCTTAAAAAAAAGAATTATCCATTTGTGATAACATGTTGGCACTCAGAAGGATCTGGATTTTGGTGCATTTCAGATTTCAGATTAGGGAAGCCAAACTGGTAATATAATGATGGGAAATTGTTCATAATAAATAATGATAGCTAAGAATGTAAGTACTTCAATAAACATCATCCATCACCACCACAATAATACCATGATAGTAGGTATTACTATCACCATTTTAACGGCAAAGAAACTGAAGCCTAGAGAAATTAATCAGAAACTTACCCCAAATCACATACACAGCCAGTGCCAGAAAAGGAATGCAAATGTACCCTATCAAACTCCACAAATGAGTTAGCTCTATGCCCATGCTAGCCCAGCAAATTAACAAGATAAGGCCTGCGGAGAAACAGCAGCAAGAACAGAGAACGGGACACTTGTATGGCTGATGGAAATATATACTGGTGCAATGGGGGGGGGGCGGGCAACTTCAAGGATCACATCCCAGAATGTGTCAAAAACGTATTTATCACTATGGACCCTGATCTCTACACAGACACTTATCATACTTGTTTATTACAATAATAATAAAAAAGTAGTGACAATATATATACCCCCAAATTAATCCATGTCTTCTAGCCTTTCCAACTTGCTACCATATAATTGCTCATAATAGGTCATAAAGATCCCATGATATACCTGTAGTATCAGCTATAATTTTTTTTTTAATCTAATTTTATTTGGGTCTTTTGGAGTATCAGTTGTAATGTTTCTTTTTTTCATCTCTAATTTTACTTGGATGTTCTCTCAGTTTTTCTTGATTTGGTTACAATATAAGTATTCAAAGATATGAATTAAGAGTGCTTGAATATGTTGAATGTCATTCAGCCAATAAAATAATCTCTTACAAGGATATTTCATGACTTAGGAATACGCTTATTAAAAACATACAATGTTTATACTTTTTAAAAAGGATGTCTTTAAATTAAGAGATTTAAAAAATGAAAACAAGGATACCAATATTTTAAGTTATTTCTAGTGGAGAATTATAGATGATTCACTATTATGTTAGATTTTTTCTGCATTTTACAACTTTGACAAAATATAAAAATATTGAACTCAAAATTTAAGTTTAAAAGATAAACTGAAGTAGTCAACATAGAAATGCACTTAGAAAACACCTCCCCTACTCAAACCTATTTTTTCCTATGCACAATATTGTTAATTTTATTTCAACATAATTTATGCCAATGATTCTTTGTTGCCTAAGGCAATTTTCTATCTTAGCAAAAACAAAAAAAGCACTTTATCTAAAATAGATTATTTACTGTCCATTTTAAGTCTTAGATCTTTACAAGTCATTTATATTACAGCAAAATTCCAGAAAGTATTTAACATATACGATGACCAATTCCAATAGCACCATCAAAGAAAACAACGACATAAACATTTTTTAAAAGAAGTGTAAGTCAACAATAAGGAGATAGCTTCAATCACATGGGAAAACTGTTCCCTAAATCATAAAAATAAACCATACAGTAAAAGTCAAGATTTGAAATAGACTAAATCTCAGAATAAGAATAAAATTAAACCCACACAATTCTGAATAGGAAATGAGTACAGATGATTAAGAACAAAGAACAAAAGCTAATTATAGCTTCACCCTAAAAGACACAGAGATTTGGAGGCCCTCTGAAAATTTTAAAATATAAACTGACATCAGTAACAGTAAAAGACACTTTGATTTTATAGAAGTTTCATATGTGGCAATTCCAATTACTCCAAATGCCACCAAGAGCCAGGGAATCAGAGCAAAAGAAAACAAGTAAGTTAACCCTCTGTGCAGTCAAATCAGTGGGTATTGCTAAACCATTTTTTCATTTTTTTTATTTTTGAGACAGGGTCAACATAATTCAGGCTGGGCTGTCTGCCTCGGCCTCCTGCCTCAGCCTCCTGGGTACTGCTGGGACTATACGGGTGTGATGCCACGGCTGGCCTAAATCATTTCATAATATTGAATGTCTCCTTCTTGTCAAGTACTACTTTTAAATCCACTATCTTGAATTAGTAACAACTCTGGAAAGTAGTGTTTAATGGGTGAGAAATCAAAGAGAAATGCCTAGTGTCACGGCCAGAAAATGGCAGGGTTAAGGTTCAAACCCAGGCCTAGCTGATGCCAGAGGCCATATCTACTTTCTTTCTAGAACTGAAACTTTCAGTTCTTTCATCTAGACTATCCAAGCATCCTGTAGGCCTTCAACTAAAAAATGTTAGCTTGTTGTCACCCAGGTTCAGGCCACCACAGATGTCCTGGGTGAACTGAAGGCGGTGATGTCAGGAAGGAACTGCTAACATCAAGGAGAGAAGAACTAAAATTGCAGATCTGACTTAGTATAAATAACTGATTCCTAACCTGGGTGTAGTGATACATGTCTGCAATCCCAGCAGTCTGGGAGGCTGAGGCAGGAAGTTCACAAATTCAAGCTGAACCTGGACAATTTAATGAATTAGTAAGATCCTGTTTCAAGGTAAAAAGGACAAGCTCAGTGCCAGCTCACTGGGTTCAGCCCTCAGACAATATATATATTCACACATACGTAAAATTGAATCCTGCTACCTTTCATTATCTAAAACAAACAAACAAACAGCATATCAAGTACTGCCATTTAGTTTAGGATGAATTAGAAATCTCAGTAACCCGAGCCTGCTTCTTTAGCATTTCTAGGCATTAGTATCACCTGGAAGAGGCAAAACAACAGAATATACCTTACAGAGTTATTACCTAACTAAATGAGATAACGGAAGCAACGCAGTTAACACTGTGCTTGGTACGTAGTGGTCCAAATAAGTTAAATTATAGGTATTTAAAAATAGAAAAACATAATTCATGTGAATAAATTATTCTGTTTAAAATAGTTCAAATGTTTTGGTCTGAAAGACTCAGTTTTTGGAAGACTCACTCTGTGCTAACAGGAGTAATTAAGGGTAATTGTATTCTTAAAAGGCAAATATGTATTGCCTCTGAAGATATCACACGGTACACTGTACATTCATTCTGAAATGTTTGGGTATCACTGCGTTTTTGTATCTCTTATCCACCTATTCGTTTTTGTTCATCACAACTAGCAGAGTTCACTTTTGTGTATGGCTTTTTAAATAATTAAAACACATACATGAGCGAAAACACATCCATATACATGAAATATCACCTACTATGTGTCAACAGTGATGTGGATCATATAATCTTTGTCTTTAGGCAGCCTAAAGACTACTAACAAGATAAAAAAGCACAGGGACAGTAGGAGGTACAAGCAGCATTTTCTATCGCTGGTTGATGCTTAAGACAAATCCATGTACTTGGTAGGAATTTCTCTATTTTTTTGAATTGAAGTAAAGCAGAGACACAGAAAGCAGAAAAGAAAGGGAGGAGAAAGAGCTATCATCTCATCTGCAAGTGTCATGAAGAAAAATATACAGTATTGAACTGTATTTTGAAGACACAGGGGATTGAGCAATTAATTTTGCTATGGAATTAGGAAATGCTTCTGATTTGTTTTTATTTAAAATGTACATATAAATTCTGTTAAGTATAATAACATGAATAAAAAATAGTTGGGAGAATATCAAAATATTTACCTAAGTTATTTCTGGGTAGGATTTCACATGGCCTTACTTTTCTGTGCACTTTACTTAATCAGTGCGTATCCCTTCAATTTAAAATATAAGTAGAAAAGTTAGAATTAAAATTAGATATTAAGGCTCATCTAACAAATTGTCACAGATTTAAAAATTTAATAGTGACTTCAAATATTCAATGAAAGCATTCCATTTGCGGATGGGTGCACAATTAATAAAACTTTTTCTTTTTGGTCAAAAAGCTTTTTGACTATCAAAAACCTTACAGCTAATTCTTTTTGGTCACTGACTTCTGGGAATTCAGCCCCAAATATCAATACAGAAAAAAAAGTGTTACTGAGATGTTCAACCAAAGCATTATGATATTAAAATACTAGGGGAAAAACAACATCTAAGGGAAATACAATGATTATATCATGCAACACATTGCTAGGAAGAAAATGTTTGAAAAACTTTTAATACACTGAAAAAATGTTTAGTGCGTATTATATGAAAACAGAGAGATGGAATTCAAACCTCTATCAACAATAGTATTTCAAATGTACAAAAAAAAGGTGTACCTTTTTTAGAAGCAAACTCCCAAGAAAGGTAATTCTACTATATTGTTTAAAACTCACAGGAGATGAACTTATTAACATTAGGCTACAGAGACCTTCACATTTAACAGGGACCCAGCCTGGGTAAGTCACCACGCTCTGCCGTTATTAAGTGTGGGTCAATGTTGCACGCCCGAGAGGCATATTAGCACTTAGAACTCAGGAAGCTATTTTAGAACATTCAAATCAAATTTCAGATTTCAGATCACGTCTCAGAACCTCAACATGTTCGGTTTAAATCTGAAATCCTGACCTTATATATTTTTATTATTCAATGACTATTTAATATTCTTCTTCCTGATACAACCCATAGCCTGAGAGCCTGATTGGCCTCTTCATCACCACGCCAAGCATTTGCCAAATGCTCCAGACACCAACCCCACTATGCCCTTCTCTTCCGCTACCACTCCTTGCCTCGCACACGCTACCAGCTCGGCCGAGACTCCCGCCTACCTACTGGAATCCTACCTCTGAGGCCTTCCGCGGTGTCTGTTTCTCATTTCTTCACTTAGGGCGCTTAGTACATTCCACCTGGCATTATGTTTTACCTGTTCACAGCCTATCCTCTTAGAGGTCAGGGACTGTACCCAGCACATAGATCGATACTAAATAATTACAATTTTTGCCAATGGAAAAGAAGTATACCAGTTTCAAATGAACAATAATTGGCAAAAAGTTTATAATCTTACATTCCAAAACTATTAAAAAAATTCCCTATTTAACATCTTTTTTTAAAAAAATGGCTATTAAAGCAAAATGAAAGAGTTCTAAGCCTATGCAGAAAAAAAAATGAATAATAACACCAACTGGTTATAAAATAACAGCAACACTATTACATGTGTTATAGTTAAAATCAATGTAGAAACTATTATGGTCTGCCAAAAGGAAGGCAAGTTACCCTAACAGTAGAATGAGAAAAATATTTTAAAAATAATTTCTATTAACCACTTGGTGTCCAATTTGGAAGATGTAATCTATTAAAAATAGCTACAGAGAAGCCTGCAATATAAAATAGGATACTTTTATTATTCTAGAAATTAAAACAAAAATTTAGTGAAAGGAAATGACTAATAAAACTATCAGCATACAAACATTCCAAGTGTCTGTTTCCTATCCTTTAACATGTTCCATTATACTAAAATAGTTCCATTAGACTTTCATTATTGAACAGGGGGTTAAAAATACTGATCTCTTTGTTGTTTTACTTACAAGTTTATTTTGGGGTAAGGGTAGAGAGGGCCTAGCAGGCACAAGGCCCGGGGTTCAATTTGCATACACCGCCCCCAGAAAATTCATTTGATTTTGGTGATAATGTTTAAAAGTTTTATGAGCAATGGATGCTACAAGTAAAATTGTGACTTACTCTGAAAGTAAAACTCTTTTAAATAAAAATACTCAAATATTTTGAATTATGGATTCGAAGTCTATAGATCGTTCTGTGTTTTGAGAGTACCTTCAGGCAGATAGATCTGGGTAACATAAAACAAGCATGGAGGAAAACAAGTGAAGAAAAGTGAACGTCTGAACCAGGCGTCTTCCTGGACTTGTCACAGTAATTTTAAGTCTTTAGCGAAGCTGTCTACATATTCAAATATCAGAGAATACTCAAGCTAAGAAATTGCTACTAAAATTAATTGTACCTGTAAAGGATTAAGTAAATGAAAGTCATACTCTGTACTGGTGACTTCTCATCGTTCTTGGAGAGCCTAAAAAAATGTGTCTGAGGAATGTTCTCTGCTTTCTGTTCATATCAGCATGAGAAAATGTGAGTGAAGAACCTGCCCAAATTTCTAAGTATATAGTACTTAGGCCCAAGTATCACTGCATCTATTCTAAGATGTAAAAAGAAAAAAACAATCAGTAAGTGCTCGATGGGCCTGGAGATGCTCCCACACAACCTGGAAACCGATAGGAAAACTTTCCCCGAATCTGGATTAGTGCTTCCTATCTTGATCCCGAAACTCAAAGAGCACGAACAGCAATGCTAACGGACACCGCACGGCTGGAAGCCCGGTGTGAACAATCGGCACTCGGAAGCAACTGCTGTTTTTAAAGGCTCTGAGGGGTGAAGGCTAGCGCAGCTGAGGAAGGGACAGCGGGGTTCACTTCTCCGCGCTGTGTTCCTAACGCCTCTCGGTCGGGAGCTCAAAGCGCGGGGCGGCCGAGCGCGCGAGCGCAGCCTGCAGGGGAAGCGGGCGGCTCCGCGGGCCGAGGCCGGGAGGCCGGG
>NW_004955412.1:11978442-12019187 GCF_000276665.1 Chinchilla lanigera | reverse complement strand
GCCTCTCCGCCGCCGCACCATCGCCCCCGCGAGCGCGCGGAGCTGCCCTGCGCGGCGGGGGCTCGTTCCCGTGGTTGTTTACGCACGGTCCTTATTCCGCGGTGAGAAAAGACCACACCCTGCATCCGTGAGACCAATGAGGGAGTTTAAACAAATGAAGCTGTTGGCATTTCACTCTGGGGAAGGACTTCTTCCCGCAAGGAGATTGGCTCTATAGGAAATGGCAGTCGTGTCAAAAGCGAGCTTAAACCCAGGGTACATCCACATCTCTTTTTCAGGGGCTTGGGGAACATAGCCCATCTGCGCCCGACTTTGCCAGAGTGACAAAGTCTAACAGCTGAGAGCTTTCCCACTTCTGTGAATTGAACAACACCCAGCGCAATCTAGGTCAACGTTTCAGAAACGTTGGAATACTGTAATCTCATTCACCTGCTTGCTGGAGGGTCACCAGGAGCCTCACTCCTAGCCCTGGGCAGGACGCATCTGCTGGATGAGAGGGCACCGAGTGGCTTGTGTCTCTACAGTGTGCCACTCAGCCTTGAAAACATTGTCCCACCTCATTGTCACCCCACTTAGGCGAGTCAGATATTACAGTCGGGTGTATCCACCAGAAAATTGAAATTCGAAAGTTTAACTGCGATAAATGTACAAGACGATCTACATCTACTGCACCTAGAGCACATACATGTTTTACTGGATCAGAATTCATGTGTTTTATCTCACTTTTTGCTTTTAACAGAATTATTTCTTGCCTTTGAGTTGTAGGGCATTGATGGTTTAAGCCTAGATCTTAGGCCACATAATGGTAGTGATATCCATAATGCTTATTGGAGCTCGCTTTATCGTTTCCAGTTTAATGCTTTTTACCTTCTGTTGTGGTTTCTATTTGAATGCCCCCTCAAAGCCTCGTGTGTTCGTAAGTGGGACTTTTGGGAGGTGACTGGATAATGGAACCCCGATCCTCATCGGTGGGTTAGTCTGCCGATGAGTTCATAGCTGAATATGATTTCGGAGGTGAAGCCCGATCACAGGAGCTGGGTCCCTGGAGGTGACCCATTGCAAGGGTTTATGGCTTCCTTGACTCCTTTACTCTGTCTACTTCCTGACTGCTATGCCTTAAGCTACGCCTCCTCCACCAGCCCCACTACTACCCGGCTCTGCCTTGGAGCCAGCTGACTGTGGACTGAAACTAGTACACACTGTCAGTCAGAATAACCCTTTCCTCCTTTGAGTTGTGGGTACTGAGTACTGTGTCGCAAAGAAACTAATTAAGACGCTCCCGCTCCTTGGCCTTCGTGTCTCAGAGGAGCAGCTCAGATGCCCCCATCTCTTTGGCGAGCATCTATTGCTCTTTAACTGTGGCTGAAAACCCAGCTGAGTACATCCTTCCTGTCGATGCCCAGGGTGCATTGACCGTACTTGTTGCATGAAAGTTTCTCATGTTTAGTCGGCCAGCTTTGGGGCCTATTTAATAAAATTACAGACAGGAGACGGACTTCTGCGGTCTGCACTTTTAGGATCACCTTGAAGACACTAGGAAGACTGGGCATGCCCAGGGAAGCAGGAGCAAATGTGATTGGTGTGAAAGGGAAAGCCGCCCCTGTTCCCTGGGAAAAACCCTCAGATGTCTCTGGAGTAGACTCAACAGAGGCTGATTGGCTGACAACCATGAGTGACAGCCCCCGCGGCATGCTGTTAGTGACGCCAGGAAACTTCCCTATTCCACAGCATACTTTTGACACAGCTCACCTCTTGTCCTGTGTCTCAGGGGCCACGAGACCCCTGAGCTTTCATGTGTTATGCCATGTAGTGCCCACAAAACCCCTATGAGAGAATACTCAGCCCCGTTTCCATCTCACGGATGCAGAAACTAAGAACAAGATCACAGTCAGTAAATAAGAGTGCAGGGACAAAAATACAGGGGGTTTTACTCTAAAATGAAGACCCTTCTGTGAACGAGGGATAGTAGTGGCCCTTAATTACTTTATTATTTAGTTGGGGAGATAAAACCACGTGAAAATTAAAACTAAAGAGGACAAAATGTGTCAAATATATGTCATGGGTAATAAATGACAAAAGGTATTAGAAGATAGAATCACTTCAGGTAGGAATAGTTCAGGAGACTTAGAGGTGAATCTGGGCTTTGAGAAGGGGGAATTTGAACTGGATCGTGCACGTTGAATATAAGGGGGAGCATAAGGCATGGCGTATCTGTGGAACTGACAGCAGCAAAGAATGCCAGTGAAGCTGGGGAAACGGGGTTTCCCCAAAGCAAAGGGGGAAAGTAAGACACAACCCTAGGGATCTGCAAAGCAAGAGAATCCACGCGCGTGCGCACAAACACACGTACATATACACAGTCACACCTGGTTCCATGTACCCTATATACCAGTGGAGAATCGGTAAAGGTTTTTGTTTAAAGATGATGTCAGGGATGTCCTATTTTAGGAAGACCAAGACTTTGATGGTTGTTGGATGGTTGTTGGAAAAGAATGGGAAACAAATCTGAAGGCTAGTACAGCAGAACGGACATAAAGTAGTGATGTAGATCATCACAGAGGCTTTGTGAATGATTAAATGTGTTTGAGGAAGATGGACTTAAAAGAGAAGTTCACAATGACTATGGTGGTAAATGTGAAACCTGATGTATTACTAAGTGGAAAAAAGGGTAGGTGAAGGGGCAGAGGAATATTTTTTGAAATGTTTAGAATCATTTGGGTTAAGGTATATAGTTAAGGTAATATCAGGATATGCACATGGAAATGGTATAGTAATACATACAAAAAGTAGAGAATTTGATAAATGAGAGTTTATCTGCTATCAAGAGAGTAAGTACGAAAATTTTATGTGGTCTCTATTATAACAATAACCAAGTATGGCTGTTCATCTTTGTAAACCAGAGTTGGAAGAAAATTTATAATAAACATAAAACATTTTTATGACTCTGCATTAAATGGGTATTAAAGATTTCCACTTATATTTTTATTTAACCACAAGTTATATTTACTTATAGGGAAAAGAGCCTACCTAGAAAGTGATTTTCATAAGTTCAGAGAGCATCAGTATGATGAAAGAAAATTTAGAGATTATTTAATCTGACCCCACTGTTCATGCTACAAATGCTGAAATCCGGGGTCCAGTTCTCAGTGTGTGGTATTAAGCATTACAATAAGCATTGGGAAAATGCAATACTTCTGCTATTACCAGTTCTTGATAGCAAATCCCATTTTAGTTATAAAATCAAATCTGAACCTTGAATTGCAGATTGGAATTACAAGCAATTAAAGAAGTCAAGTGGCCGTGATTCCACAGCAGAAGATATCTTGGGATAGCCTCCCTAGTTCAAAGCAGACTCTTTGTAAAGGATAGGTGAAGAAAGAATGGTTGCAAGGGGTGAGGCAGCACTTCTCCTTTACATAATGCGGCTCCCAATTTGCTATATTCGTATTTGAGCCATAAAAGGTAGTTTCAGATTGCTCTTCCCTCCCACCATAGCTGCCTTAGTGCAGAACTGACAATTTCGCAGCCTAAGCATTACCTAAGATGCTCAGGGGCTTAAAAAGGTCACTCTAACTGTACAGCCCTGGGAAATGCTGCTGGTTCGATCCAGAGATTTCCTAGTGGACCCAGTAGCTACACTTGGGGTTGCAAAAGAGTTACTTCTCCTAGTCTCAAGTCTCGTGCCTTCACCCTTTCTGCCCAAACGCTTACCTTAGTAAAACAATGCCTTCGATATGTCTTCATCTCCAGCTCTTTATCCAGAAATTTACTTCATTTAGTTAAAGTGTTTCACACACATATCCAGGTAACGGCTGTGATGTTTCATCCAGTTTCTTCCATATCTTTTAGAGAAGTTCTGGTTAATTCCAACAATCTATAAATTGTTTAGGTTCATTTATCATCGTTACCAAGAAACCCCATTTACTAGGCACGTACTATGATAGGATAGACACGTTCTAACCCATGAGCATCAGTGACTGGCTAGAGTTGCTTATTAACGCTGAGTTCTTAGGGAAAGGAAACTAGAGGACACGAGATAAGTGCTATTGGCCAATCTCAGGGCTTCTTTGTTTTGACGGGTAACCACAAGATTCCATTCCAGCCGCATGACTTTTTTTCGCCCCAGCATTTATGAATAGCCACCAGAGAGCCAGGACAATAAGATTTTCAATGTCAGTATCGAATGGTTTGTTGCCTAGTTTTCTACTTGAATCAGATAGGGTGACTGCCCTACTTTCACCACATTTGGCAAATATAGGAATTCTGAGAACAGTGAACACTTACTATAGAAAAAAATGTACCCAGGGTGACACTTTGCCATCTTGACAAGGATGACACCTACCATTCCGTGGCAGTTCACCCTGCCCAGAAAGTTTAAAATTTTTCTTTTAAAAGAAAATATCTAATACTTAAAGAAAATATCTAATAACTAAACTATCCTCTTCATCTCTAGACGTGTGTGTTCTTTGAAAAGCAGATTGGCTCTGAGAATTATAAATGTACAAAAATGAGATAGTTAAACAGAATTAAGGAACAGTTTTCAGAGCAGAGGACATCTTCCGCTGAAAGGCTGTGTTGCAAGAATATTAACTAGGGCATGATTTGTAAAGACAAAAAAAATGAATTTAAATGTACCTTAAGAGGGGACTGTTTAAATAGACTTTTTGTATACAGGATAGAGTCCTATTAAAAATATAGAGTGCCTTCATATGTATGGAATAAACTTCAAGACACATTGTTTAGTGTAACAGGAAGTTGGAGACCAATGTTTATAACATACTGATGTTTATATGAAAGAAATCTCTGCTTGCATGTGTATATGATACCTCTGATGAGCACCCAAGAGGCTGGTAACACTGGTTGTGCATGAAGAGAAGAACTAGATAACTGGAAAGAAAGAGCATATAAGAGATTCACTTTTTACTCTATATTCTTTCATAGGTTTTTAATGTTAAATTGGGTGCTTGAATTCACTATTCAATAGCACTTTTTAAAAGGCTGCATTTACTGATGGTGTGTTTTGTGTGTTCCTTTTCTGTTGTGTTCTATAAATAACTGGCTATTACTTTTTTCAGATTGTGTGTTTTTTTTTTTTTCCCAGAGTAAAGAAGAGGAAGTGAAGGGAGTCCTGTGAATTTCACGTGTGGATTCTGGGGCTTCCCAGCGAAGGGAAAGATTCCCATGATCGTGCAGATGGGGAGATCCCATTATTGCTCAAGGATTCACAGCCATCATTAATGCCATTAGTCACTGTTTTACAGCTTAGCTGTCAGAGGCTCTAAAGTCATCTTCTATGAAGATTTTTGACAGGAACTTCTTTAGAGGGGAACAATGAAGGATGTTCGCATAAGGAGAAGCAGGAAAACAGTGGATATGGCCTGGAGGCTTCCCAGCCGGTCAGCTGCAGGCAGAGGGCAGGTAGAGTTGTCTCCTTTTCTCAAAGGACTCATCATCTAGAATTACATTTGCTTATCTCTTTTATTGTTTGTCTTCCCATATCAGCATGTAGGTTCCACAAAGATAGGAGCTCTATCTTGTTTCCTGCAGAGTCAGTTTTTCTGTGCCTGGTGGTAGAAGGCACTGTGGATAGCTCTGGACAGCTGGAATACCCAGTGACTGTCCCATCTGTGTTGCTTCTTTAGCCACTAAATTATTAGAAGACAGTAAGGGCATGGACATAGGAACTAAGAGTCAGGACCCCAGTCTCTGAAAGGGCGAGCAAGGTAGAATTCAAATCTTAAGGGAAAGGGGACTTAGAAAAATACTCAGTCATGGGGATACAAGACCAGAAACCAACTGCTGAGCTTGCGGATGGAAAGGGCTTGGTTGAAAAAAAAAAAGAAATGAAATTGAAAAAGAAAGTCAATAGGCCAGCAAAGTAAAACAAAATAATCCCACAAACAAAAAGCAAATGCCACAACAAAAAAGGAGAAAAGTGAGTCCTCTGAGAAGGACTTCAGTTGACAGAAGTAGCAAGTCATCAGAGGAGCAGGCTTGTGGCCAGAGTCAGTCTGCTGCTAGAGTCTTCTGTGGTGGGGGTGGATCCAGCAAGGGTCTATCTAGATTGGCTTTAGAATCTAGCATGGGGCAGGGTATAAGCTTAGTGACTAAGATCATCCGGATAGAACAGATACAACTAGTCTAGAGAGTTCCAAGTGCTCACATTCAGCCATAAAGTGGAAATGAATGCAAGACTCACACTGTCAGCTATTATTTGACCAATTAAATTCCAAGAGCTAGTTAGCGAAACATTGTGCAGAAGGATTCAGAAATGACTCTTCCCGCCAGGCAGGAAATGCTAAGCACGTATTTATGATTCCTGTAAGCAAATATCACAGGCATAGGTGGGGAATGATTAAGGTTACAAAAGTAAATAGGGTGCAGTTGTCTGACAATTTTTTTTTTTGAGACAGGGTCTCGCTATGTAGTCCAGGCTGGCCTTGAACTCGAGACAGTCCTCCTGCCTCAGCCTCCCAAGAGCTGGGATTACAGACGTGTGCCACCATGCCTGGCTTGTCTGACAATTTTTAATGATTTTGCTAGGTCACAGATCAGGGATTTGGTGAAAGTGATCCTAGAGGAGTTATTTGTTTTTTTTCTTTTTTCTTTTTCTTAGTACCAGGAATCGAATTCAGGACCTTGCACTTGCCAGGCAGGCACTTGTGCCACTGAGCTACATCCCCGGCCCTCAGAGGAGTTATTTATATTCTGCCTTTTCTATTCTGTGTTTAGTGTACCGCACACAGTTTGCACTTACAGACAGAAGTACGTCAGGCCATGCGTCAGACATAGTACAGCCATTCACCTATTCCTGTCTCACGCCCTTTTATTTCGGTCAAAATGTTCGCCTTTTCTAAAACAATGTCAGCAGTCCCCAGCAATGTTTCTCCTGCTCTGCGGCCATCCTATGACTTCCTCTAATTTTTGAGTTTTTTTTTTTTTTTTTCCTGGTACCAGGAATTGAACTCACGACTTTGCGCTTGCCAGGCAGACGCTGTGCCGCTGAGCTAAATCCCCAGCCCCTAACTTTTGAGTTTTATAGCAGAACTCTGGAAGCTTATTGAGAAAGGCTAGGTCTTCTGGATCATTCTCAGAAGCATCTGTTTTTTTGAAAGTGAGCCTTATCTGTCTTTGGCAGTCTCTGCTTTCTAATGGAGATCTTGTTAGAAGAACCCAGGCGATTTTCATTTTATTTTGGGTAATTACAAGAAGTAGATAAATGGTCAGTTTGCTTTCGCAAGGATAGTGTGTTTACAAAGAGACACCGTCCTGATGAGTGCTACCACCGTTTTTGTGTGAAGTGACATTTAAGTATTGGTAGAGTTTGGGTCTGTGTAGTTACTTATATTTTCTCAGTGGCCAGTTCTTTATGTATAAAAGAAGGAACTGTCATTTTCTAAGACTTTTTATGTATACATGAGCAACAGTAAATTGAGTTATAAAAGCTTCAGTTGATCTACAAAAGTAAATAAATGAAAGAAGAGTTCTCTAATTTTAAAATCTAGTACCTCTCAGTATTCTAATGCATTAAATTATAGCAGGGGTACATGCTCTCGTGTCAAGTTTAGAAGTCAGGTAAAGTTTCAGAAAAATCACCTTTAATCCTTTCATCCAGATTACCAACTACCCTACCACTTTTTCATTCTCTTTCATTTTATAACTATATTCCACTTCCTCCTTTGATTTAATTCAATCAAACAAGTGTTTATTTAGCACTAGCACTAAACTTTGGATCATAAAATAGGATACTCAGTCCATATCTTAAATAAACTATTTTTTGGAAATTCTATAAGAGATACCCTTGGGGGAAAAAAGCTAGAGAAAATCCCAAATCAGATATAATCAAGTGCTACACGTGCCTGAGCTAGGGGTCCATTCAGTCATCAGGGCTCCCCAGCTCTTAGTTCTCAAAATAATTTTCTGCCCACCTTCAGGACTCATTCAGCCAATGTTTCTTGAGCACCTACTAAGTATCAGGCACTGTTTGGATGAAGCACTACTTCCAGAGGCAGACTTGGATAATCCCTAAGCTGAAAGTAGTTGCTACTGTCTTTGTTTACTCTTCCTGCTCCTCGACTTCTACCATTTTCTCTTCTCATTCGTTAGCCATGCGGGCCTTTCTGGCTTTTGCTGTTCTTCTCTGGAACATCCATTCCCAAGTATCTCCAAGACTTCCTAATGTCTTTCAGCTGTCTGCCCAAGTGCCACCTTATTAGAGAAGCCATCCTTAACACCCTACGAAGAATAGCACCTATTTCCTTCCTTTATGTAATTATGATCACTATAATAAATATGTTAGGTGATAATATATACACACATATAAATATATGTTAGGTAATAATAACATATATATTGCTAGAAGGAGGACGTTTGTACCTTTAACATTTACATAATACAGAATGAAAATTACAGGCTTATGATATCTTCATGATTTTGAGAGCTGGGGATTAGAACCTGGATCAGAATATAAGAATGGTAGATGTGGTCTTGCTAATGGAAAAATAATTTTATCTCTTAATTTTAATTTTTTTTGTCTTTTTTGAGGCAGGGTTTCACTATGCATTTCCAGCTGGCCTTGAACCCACTTTGTAGCCAAGGTTGTCCTCAAACTCATAGTGATCCTCCTGCCTCAGCCTCCTGAGTGCTGGGATTACAAGTGTGCATCACTAAGCCTGGCTTAGAAAAATAATTTTATAGGAGAAGCACAGCAGCAGTGTGTGAATGGAACTTTATTTACCTGAAGATGAAAAAGAAGGAAAGTTTATTTGAATAAGGTAAAAAAGAACATAGAAACATAGACTGATGGCAAATAAATAGGTGAAGGTTTATTCAGCAAAGTTCCCATAGGTACAAAAGAATGCAAGAAGTCTTGGGTATCTGGGGGTCTGACGCCTATTGCAATCCATCAGAAGCAGGTTATCTAAGCAAGCCTCTATTTGCGTTGTGGACACTGATTTCCTTTGGCTTCTGCGGTACTACTTTCCTGGTACTCCCTGTACCTTTTCCCTCCTCCTCTTCCTCCTCCTCCCCTTCCTCCTCCTCCTTCATCTTTTCTTGTGGTGCTGGGAATTGAACCCATGGTCTCTGCACTGAGGCACATCCCCACCTTTAAATTTTTTTTTTTTTAAATTTTGAGATAGGGTCTTGCTTAGTTGCCCAGGCTGGGCTTGAACATGCCATTCTTTTCCCTCCACCTCCCAGAGCACTGGGGTTACAGGCAGCCACCACCATGCCCCACTCCTTCTTACTTCCTCTGAGCAGTCTCTTTGGGGCTCTTCTCCTTCTGTCTACTCCTCCCCAGAATTTCCCTGTGATTCGTTATCTTTGGTCTCCATACCCATAACCTGGGTTTCTGTACTCATTCCCGTGGCATTACCTCCTCTTCGCGTTCTGACTGATGATTGCCCGATCTATCTCTGTAGCCCAAATAGGCACTAAATAGATAAATCTGACACTAAATAGGTGCATGATAAAAGCATCACTTATTTGTTCAAAATGAATGAGTTTTATTAGGTGCCTGCCATGTATCAGCCACTGTTATAGGTGCTGGAAAAGTCTTCTTCAACACAGCTTATATTGTGTGCCCAACCTACCATTAAACAAACATAGGAAACACACAAACAAGCGAGCAAAATACCTCTACGTAGCAGTAGGTGCTCTGAATAAAACAAGTGGAGTACTAGCAACCGTGGGCTGGCTTGTGGGGAGTAGAGAAACCCTCTTTCAAATTGCCTCTGAGCTAAAATAACATTGAGGAGTCACCCATGCAACATGCATTACAGGTAGAGTAAAGAGCCAGTGACAAAGGCTCCAGCAAGTAGAAACCGGGCAATCCCGAAGACTGGATGAACAGCGGCATGCTGCAGTGCGGTGAGGGAAGGAAGGAGTGTGATCCAGGCAGAGGCTGCCCTGTTAGAAAGGTCGTGGACTCTCCTGTTTGCTCTGGACAAGTCACATCTTCCCCTGGCCTTAGCTCCCTTGTTTACCTTAGCTGCCAACCCCTCAGCCATTTGAGCTTGCCGTCCTTTCTTGTTCTTGATACATTGTAGTTACTAAAAGGTTCTGTGCTTTTCTTTGCTTCCTGGCCTTAAAAGAGAGACAGGCTGTTCTCTCTGCCTACAACACTTTTCCCTCTCATAGCTTCATTAACAAAGATTCAGCTCAGCATTTCATTCCATTCTAGAAATTTCTTCGATTTTAGTTATTTGCGTTAGATATCCCTCCTTTATTCTTTTGTCCCATGTGATAACCAAGGTACAGAAAAGATAAGTATTTTCCCTCAAATAATAAACATAGCCAAGAGTAAATCCTGTCTGTAACCATCCTACCTCATGGGAAACTGTTAGGATAATTGCATGGGAGATGCATTTAAAGTGCTTAGCTTAGCATAAGCCTTGACCTTTGAGGAAAAAGCTCAATAAATGTTAGCTCTAATTATTGGCACAATCTCTGACGCTGAGAAGCTTATGGTTAAATGATGGAGCTGAAAGTCTAGTACATAAATGAGTAAGTTGAAAAAAGCAATTTGAATACCGAGAGTTGGTAGAGTTTTAACTATTCTCTCATGGGCATTCCTTCCTGCAGAGTACCTGCCAGGTAGCAGCAGAGATCGTGATATTCTTTGAAAAGGAAACTATTAAAAGGAGGAGCGGATCTGTTGGAAAAGAGTGACAAATATAGTTTTAGAAATATTGAATTTGAGGTGCTTCTGGAAGGTCCAGGTAGACATGACCCATAGGCTAGACAATTGACAGCACAAGTCACCGCATTAAACAGCACCCTTAATTCAGCCCATTCTTGCTTCTGCATCTAATGCAGCAGCCAGGCCTTATTGGTTCTACCTTCAGAATATCCCTCCAACATGCCCTCTTCTCTTCTCCTCTACCATTGCGCTCATCCAAACCCTCCCCATCTCTATGCTTTGCTTCCTTCATCTGTAAAATAGGGATCCTAGTAGTATTTACCTTATGGGATTGTTGTGAGCCTTAAATGAGATACTTTACGTAAAGTATGCTTCTTTAACACATACACTTAAGAGGGGACAAAAAATAGAGAAAGACCAAAATTATGTGGGGCTATGGAATCTAAAAAACAAGGTTTCAGAAGAAAAGTAGCTATCAGAGGGTAAGAACATTGGGGACTTCCAAAACACATGATATTTTGTTCTGTTAGGACATGTTTATACACGAGAGGTGAAACAACGTTGAACGTGGTTCTTCCACTCAATCAGTTCATCAGAATAGTGTATACGACTATTATTGCAGAAAGGCTGAGTCAGCTGGAGTTTCTGGATCAGAAGAAACAAGACTCAGCTAGAATCTGGTTGGCATAAATAATCTCTGTGAGTCAAAACTATTTGTGTTAGAATTTCTCATGGACTGCAGACTAGTTTGTAGACTGGCTCCCTCTGGAGATAGCGGCCCACTTCTGTTTAGAGATGTGAACAAAGCACCGTGACTGGCCAGGGTGGCCTTGTGGGCAGGGGCTCATGATGAAGCAGTTTCCTTTAGACATGATTAGGGGCTCTGGGTGTGGCGGGTACCATGACTGACACTGGAGTTCAGGGATACTGTTTGTTGAGGAGTATGAAGTTTGCGGTCTAGTGCCTAGTTTTGGGTCCCAGCAATCCAGTTCCCCTTGTACCAAGCTAGCTATGAGATCGAGCACTTTAATTAATACATTTCTCTAATGACCTACTTTGCCTTTGTTAAATGGCGATGATAATTTTACAGTACTATGTTAACTGTGACTATCCTGAGTCATCTGCGTCCTGAATAACCTTTTTGCTTAGTAGGAGAGATAGTTTTAATTGAATGATGAAGTTAATTGCTGAAACTCTGTTATGACACTAATGGGCACTACTGTCTGGGATAGAAAGGTAAATTCTCACACAAGGTTTTCTTTACTCTCAGAAGTATTAAGAAAAAGAAACGCCTTCATGCTTGTGAGGGACAGTACAGGCCAGCTCCAGTAAGAATACTTTGCACATGAATGACTTACTACTGCGATTTTTCTCTCCCAGGAATTAGGATGAAATGAGGTATAGTAGCCTATATTCTCTTTTTAAAAACTTAATTTATTTTATAGTTGACAAACAAAAGTTGTAGATATCTACAGGGTATGAGGTGATGTTTTGATACATGTATTCCTTGTAGAATGCCTACAGAAAGCTGATAACCAAAAGCCATTATCTTCCATACCTTTTTGTGGTGAGAACATTTAAAATCTATTCTTAGCAATTTTCAACCGCTCAATCCATTGGTAAGGATCCTCTTTAAAGAAGCAGAACATGAGAGTGGGGGATTTTGATGAGAAAGTAAAAAGACAATAAAAGGAGAGCAAGTCCAACGGAATAAGGTTGACCTAGGATTTCAGATGTTCTCAGTGGGTGGAAATTAATTCCCCAAAGCAAAGTCCACAGATGTGGAGAAAGAACAGGCTGGAAACCGTGTGACGGTGTGAGGATTCTAGAATGGGTAAGCGCTACAGGCTGAATGCACACTGCACATCAACACACATTCACTGCCTTCTGGAAAGTGTGCTGTGGAATTCAAAGTGAGAAGGTCCAACCTGAAATAAATGCTTTCATAGTTGCAAGGCTGACAATTGCCCAGTCATTGCAAAACCTGTGTTTTTGTGATCTCTTCTCTCTTAACCTGGAAGAAATTGCCTCATTTCTCAAACTGTATAGCTGAAGTAACGTGTTTAGTATTTTGTTAAAGTAGATTCAAGGAAGAAGGCAGGATTCTGGTCTCATACAATATAATTTTTAAAAGAATACTGGAAATCTGACATCATCTCTAGAAGTGCAAAGGAACCGGGCTTCGAGCAAGCTGTCATGCCCACCATCCTGAGGCACAAGTATCTCAGAAAGATACCTAATGCCTCGCTGTTAGGCACAAACACCACATAATTTCCCATTTCAGCCAGTTTCTAGCACTAAAGGTGGGCACTTGATTGCTGTGCCTGCTGCTTCTGGAAAATGAATTTATGTAGTTTCCGGCCCTGCTATTATCCTGAGAGGTTCCTTCTTTTTTTTAGCCATTAGCTTCTGGCTCAAAACACGAGGTGAAAGCATCCAACCAGAGGGGTCTTGGCCATGTGCCAGTGCCCTAGCTATAAGGGAAGCTGGGTGATCTCATACCTACCACCTGAGTTTCTGTGATGGGAGGTAGTGTCTGCCTCAGGAGGTTTCTCATCTGTAGGGAAGAGATTCAGATTTTAAGGAGCTGAAATGTTTTATACATGTGCTTTGTCGTCTAAGAATTCTTGATTTTGTTGGATATATCCTTGATGTAGTTAATAGATGATATTTTGGCATTCAATTCCTGATATCTGAGACATTTCCTTTAAATATCTCAATTCTTGGAAGTTTGTGACCTGCCCCCATGACAGTGAAGGCAATACTGATTTTGTAACTACATTTTGCCCAAAAATAGACCACATGTAAGATAGTGGTCCCATAAGAAGGTATCACCTAATGATCTTGTAGTCCTCTTGGTTTGTGTAAGTCCAGTTTATGACATTCATACAATAATACAATTGCCTAATGATACATTTTTTCAGAACATATCTCTTTATTAAGGGATGCATAAATATATTTTTTCCTGAGGAATATTATGTCAACAGAGTTTTTAGTTCAGAGCTTTGAACGTTTACTAGCATTAAAAAAATCAAGAGATGGTTTTTGTTGTAAAATGATAGTTGCTAATATATTTAATAGTTGCATAAAATAGTGACTAGGTGGGAAGAAAAGCTTATATATTATTTGATAATTTCTTCAAACACATCAAGATTTAGGTAGCACTGAATGATGAATAGTAATAATAATAATAATAATAATAATCAAGGAAGGAAGTAGAACATTAATTATTTTATTTTTAGATTATCTTAGATTTATGTCCAGACTTCTAACAATATACTTGTAAGTGGTAAAGACACTTCCATCTTTGTTTCTGATGGAATATTTTTGTGGTCCAACATGTAGACTGTAATAACAAGGCTCTTATCAAAGCTGCCTAATAATCATTTCACAACTGGTCAGCAATGCTAATTGTGATGCACGTGCAAATCTCATGTAAAAATTTCTAACATTTATGGCCTCTGTACATTTTCCCCAATTCCTAGCGTAATTAATTTAGAAGTTAGGAAATTCATAAACCAGATGGGAATTAGACTGGGAGATTTCGGGGCATATGTTTTTGGTTGTTCCGTCATAAGACCATATTACCCAAGTGATGTTGGTGAAGAAATGCATGGCCTTTCATTGGTGCTTACTCGGTCTTTGTCTTTCCTATGAGTCACTGCTGTTTTCCAGCTAGATGCTGGGGGCCAGCTCACTTTCAATATGTCGTTTTCATTCATTTGGAAACTAAAGAGCTATGCTGTGTACCCCGTTGTTAACGTCAGCAAAGCCAGCTCTGCTGGACTAAAATGCAGACACATGCTTGCAGCCCGTGCAGAGCGCTGCAGGCTGACTGCCTCAGGGAAACTCAGGCCTTCTGGAAGGGCTCGAGGGCTGGATGCCTGAGGCTACTAACATCTCAAGGTTGGCTTTGGTACCTTTCTTTATCTTTCTCTGACTGGGAGGCAGAGAAGGTAGTTTGTAAATGAAATACAGAACTCAGTGTAAAACGGTGCCCTGATATTTGCTCCTAAATCTCCTATGTAAGGGAACTTATATGGGGTAAATGAGTCAATATATATAAACACTTAAAATAGTATTTAGTTATTAGAACTAGCTAAGGTTTTTATGTCATGCAATCTTTATAATAACTCTATTCAGAGAAGGAAATGAGGGTCAGAGATGTTAAGTAGCTTGCACAAGGTGATGCAACTAGTTAATAGTGGAGCCAGAATTCAAACCCAGTTCTGCTGGACTTCCAAAGCTGTTAATTTTTATCACTTAACTCAAATTTAACACCTAAAAATTATTCTTTTGGTGATAAGGAGGCAAAGTATTACATTTCACATGGAAAGGAAAAGGTATGGATTTCAGGAAAACACCCAAGCCAGATCACATGGAATTTATATGTTTAGCTTTTTGAGGAATCTCCATGCTGGTCCCCAAAGTGGCTGTGCTAGTTTACATTACCGCCAACACCATAGAAGAGTTCTTTTCCACCACATTCTCATCAGTATTTGTTATTTTTTTGAGTCTTTGACAATGGTCATTCTTACTAGAGTAAGGTGAAATTTCAGTGTTGTTTTGATTTGTGTTTCTGTAATAGCCAAAGGTATTAAATATTTTTTCATGTATGTCTGGCCATTTGTATTTCTTCTTCTGAGAAGTATTCATTTCTGTTGCCCATTTTTCTACTGGGTCATTTATTTTGGGGGATTTAATTTTTTTTTAAGTTCTTTATATATTTTAGATATTAGTCCTCTGTCCTACAAGTAGCTGACAAAAATTTTTCTCATTCTAAAAAAAAAATTGCCAGCTACTCATCAGACAGAAGACTAATTATCTAGACTATATAAAGAATTAAAAAAAAAAGAAACTTCTTAAAATTGAAGACCCAGGCAAGAAATGGGCTAGAGAAATGAACAGCCACTTCACACAGGAAGATAAATGGCTAACAAATATGTGAAAAAAAGTTTAACGTCTCTGACTATTGGAGAAATGGATATTAAAACAACCCTAAGATTCTATTTTATTCCAGAAAGAATAATTAGGAACTCAAACAATAACAAATGCTGGTGTGGTTGTAGTGAAAAAGGAAATCTACATTTTTGGTGGGAACCCAAATTGGTACAACCATTATGGAACTCTCTCAAAAGACCGGAATTAGAAATTCCATATGACCCAAGTATTCCCTGCCAGGTATCTTCCCCAAAGAGTTGAAGTCACCAGCTGGGCATGGTTGTGCATGCCTGTAATCCCAGCACTCAGGAGGCTGAGGCAGGAGGATCATTGGGAGTTTGAGATCAGCCTCGGTTACAAAGTGAGCTCAAGGCCAGCCTGAACTGCACAGCGACACCCTATCTCGAAAAGAGAGAGAGAGAGAGAGAGAGAAAGATTTGAAGTTATCATGCTTCAGCAATACTTGCATACCCATGTTTATAGCAGCACAGTTCATAATAGCTAAATCCTGGAAGTGACTGTATACCCATCAACAGATGCCTGGATAAACAAAAATGTAGTGTCTCTATATAATGGAATTCTACATGCTTATGAAGAATGACCAATTTGAGACATTTGTAGGAAAATGAATGCACTTGGAAAACATAATGTTGAGTGAAATAAACCAGACATCCAAGCTTGAATACTGTGTGGTACCTCTCATTTGAGGGAGGCAAAGTACAAACAAAGGCAATGAAAAAGGATGGATAGAAAAGGCCAAGGACACAGATCTTGCAAATAGGGAAACAGTACAGGGGAACAAGAACAAGGAGAAGGAGAAAGGTAAGGAGAAAAGAGAGGAATAAAGCATGCCATGTACAGGAACCCAATAACTCTAATCAGTGTAAATATTAAAGCCGTAACATGTGATAAGACAAATAGTAGCAATAGGTATGAAAAAGGTGATTGGTTTAGAGGAGGAGAGGAAAGAGGATTAAAAAAAAAAACCAAGCTGTCACAAATACATGTAACCACTCCTCAAGATGAGTGTAAACTGCATGAATTACAAACATGTACTAATAAAATCAGCAAGAAGAAAAATTTTCTCATTCTGTAGGTTCTCTCTTCATTCTGCTGGTTGTTTCCTCGCTGTGCAGAAGTGTCTTAATTTGATATGATCCCATTTGTTGATCCTTGATGTTGTTTCTTGTGCCATTAGGGTTCTGTTCAAGAAATCTTTACCAATGCCTATGTCTTCAAGAGTTTTGCCAACTTATTCTTCCAGCAGATTCACTGTTTCTGATATTTACATCTAGGTCTTTGATCCATTTTGATTTTATTTTAGTACAAGGTGAGAGACAGGGATCAAGATTCACTCTTCTGTATGTGGATAACCAGTTTTCTCAGCATTACTTGTTAAATAAAGAAGCATCTTATCTCCAGTGCATATTATCAGCCCCTTTGTTAAAAATCAGACAGCTGAAGGTGCTTGAGACTGAGGAACAGAAAGTTTTAAAGGAGATATGAGAGGATGATCTCCAATTGAAGGGGGTCTAGTCCGTATGAATTATTGCTCAAAATTACTTGCATTTGGTTGCCTTGAAATGTAATTCTAATTACAAAATAAATATCTTATACTATTATCATGCTTACTTTAATATCCACTTCTTGCACATTTACTGTACTGTGGGCTCTGCAATGAATAATCTACTGTTGTAGCCCTAAGGAGCTGCTAATCTAGAGGTGCAGAGTGAACATAAAAATCTGTACCCCAGTGTTGTACGATCAATGGTGTAAGTGCTTAGTATGCACCAGAACCTGTTCTATGTACCGTGTATTCTCTATGTCATTTAATTCTAACAATCTTATGAGATCGATATTATTATTCTCCCCTTCTCATATCAAGAAATGGAGGCCCAGAAAGGTCAAATTGATTGTTCAGGATCACATACTAGCTAAATGATACAGCTAGGAGATGAACTCTGATTTATTTGAATGCAGAAACCAAGCTAAAAATCCCAATAGCAACCCAGGACAGAAAAAGGAGGGAGGAATTAACTTGGAGAAAGAGTGGAGAAAAGAAGGAGGGTACTAAAGGGCATGGAGGAGGTATTCTTCTAGCCCTGTTGCAAGTGACGAAAGATAACATGTCAGACGGACGAGTTAGCAAAGGAAGGATGAACAGGAAAGCATTTGTAAAGATATGCCTAATTCAAAGACATAATGTGTTCAGGGAAGTTGTTTTGGTATTGATGAAGCAAAGCATTCAAGAAACAGAAGGTTTGAAGAAGTAGACAAAGAACATAGGATGAGATTTAGCACATTCTCAAAATTCAGGATTCTCTGGCAGAATTCACAAGGGGTTGTGGATTGAATGGGAATTTTTATTATTTTATTATTATTTTTAGTATGCTGCTGTCCAGGTCTTGGATGGGCATGTGTCTGGTAATACTGGCGGGGTCTCTTGCTCAGAGGGATCGCTAGTGGGGGCTGATACAGTTGGAAAAAAAGCCTGGGATTTTTGAAAGAGAAATTATGGGTTGTAAAATAGCTAAAGATTACCTAGCATCTGTTGACTCCTAGCTTAGATTGTGCTATTGTTTTCATGTTGTTTGTACCCCCAAATGCTCCTGTGTTGGGAGCTTGGCCTTCAAGGGGGTGGTGTTGGGAAGTGGGGCCTTTTAGAGATAGTGCTCGGTGGGAGGAAGAGATTGCTGCTTACTGCTTGCTGGTGGAAGAGACCATAAGACTCTTCCTCTTTCTCTGGCTCTGTGTTTTCAGAAGCGATCTCTCCTTCCTACATGTACTAAGTGGGAGGTAGGTAAGACTGATTCATCAGTGGTTTCCATGACTGGTTAAAATGCATGGTCTGAAAATAAAAATACTAGAGGTCTGATTGTCATCCTGCCATTAATGTATAAGAATTTTCAGTACATTCTTGGACGATCATTTCCTCATCTACGCGGAAAAAGGTCAGAAAATCTAAGTACAACATGAGGTACAGAGGGTGGTGGGTAGAACTTGTTTTCTTCTTTAACTTTTTAGAATTAAGAAAAATTCAATAGAGCTATGAAAAACATTCATCTCAGTTAAATAAGTTCTAAAACAGGTTTCAGGGTTTTATTAATTCTCTGACATCACACAAATATGTTATTTCTCCTTCATTAAGATAGAAGACAAAAATGACAACAATAGTTATGAATACCTTGGTATAGCTGGATCATAATGATATCTGACAGCCAGCATGGTATTTTGTTATAGCATCACTTGCATATCCTATATCACCAGAGGCAAGTGTTCCATCTTTATTAACTAATACAATGCCTCTGTTGGTCACGGTTTCTATTCTTGCAGTTAATATGCTGCATTTGAAAATAATATCACAGCAAAATTTTTATTTTTAACCAGGTAAACCATTAGTTCCTCTCTTTAAATATTTTTCTTTTCCTTCTGTGTTTCCCATCATGACCTCTTGTATTTCAGAATTTTTGTAGAATGGCAGAAATCAGCAGTTTCAGAGAAACAACTGTGACATCCGTCACAGGATTGGCCCCAAATTCTAGAATAAATGCCTGTCCTTTATTTCTTTTATCATAAAGATATCCATGCTATTACTCTACATCCCAAGATAACATTACAATTTTTCCAGGGATGAATTTGGATCCACTCTAACATCCATTCATTCATTAGTTCTGTCATTAGATTCTTATGTGACAAACTAAAGATTCAAAGACTAACAAATAGGCAGTCCCTTTCCTTAGGACTTTCTGGACTTTCTGGGAAGACTGACATTAAAAGTGAATGATTGCAGTGATACATAGTAAGGTTAGTAAAAGCACTGTTAGAACCATCAGAAATGAAATGGTAAGCTCTGCTTGGAGAAAGTAAGAGAAGTTTTCTGAAGAATAAAATATTTATATGTAACTGTGAAGACTGAATTGGAATGTTTTGGTAAGCAGTGTAAGAGAGAGTACTTCAGAAAGGCAGAGTATCTGAGAGGGGAAATCATGGTAGCTGGGGAAAATGCAAGTGTATCCTGATGGTTGGGGAAGAGGTAGATATGGAGGAGTGAACAAGCAGAGGAAAGGGTGTTTCAAACAACAGCACGATGGACTCTGCCATGTTGGCTTATGGGGAGTTTGTATTTCATCTTGAAAACCATAGGAGTTATTAAGAATTTTCAGCAGGGAGGAGACAGTAGATTTCATCATATAAAGATGAATCTGGCTTTCACTTACAGGATAGATTGGAAGGAGAAACAAATGGGAACTTTCTAATTTCCATTGTCTGCAAGAGGACTGGTGTGAGACTGTGAAAAATATCCTTACCCAAGGGCTGGTTGTATGACGTTAGAAGGCAAATATCGGGATTATTCCTGGGAGAGAGTTGGGGTTGAACTGAGGTAGAATGTCCAGAGGGAACCATCGAATCTGGAGTTAGAGACCCTGAAGAGACAAGAAGGAATAGTGTCAGACTGAAATACATGGGGCAAGTGGTGGCCTGAGCCAATTTCAGGAAGAGAATTTAGCATCTGCAGGAAACATTTAGGTGTTTCTGTTTTTGCACGTTTATGTAGCAGGATGGGTTCACTGACCAGAGGCATGAGACCTGCTGATGCTGTTGTAATTAGGTGTTGAATCAACAAACATTAGAAAAGACTGGCAGAATCGATGGAGGAAGACATGGGTTGTAGAGCTTTAAGTCACTTTGCTAGAATATTTTTCAGGATAAGTTAATAGCAAAATGTACTACTTGACCGCAGTTCAAATTAATGTACAATGGGGAATTGCTTTATACTAAACTTTAGAGTTTAATTTTGAGGATTATTAAAGACAATGCTTTCAGCTTTAGCAATTAATAGAGACTGTCTGGCAGCAGACTTGAAGATCATCTAGAATAATTCTCCAGGTCTTCTACAGTAGTTCAGTTATGAGTGTATAAATTAGAAAGAGCCAGGGGCAGGACACGAAGCCCCAGAGGCTATTATCTGACTTGTCAGGAGACCACTTATGCCTTTCCTGGTTTTGTGTGACCATAAATAACTGGAGTCTATATTGAGTCCATGAAGTTTGTCCCCGAGTCACTTCCTGCCTCAAGAAGGCCAGGGCAATGACAGGGCATTAAAAGAAAAAATAGTTGTAATGGAGGTGGCTTGTGTACTCTCTTTCCGTGGAGGCGGCTGCTGTGTATCATTGTCTGGTTCCAAAATCCGAGTGTGAGAGTTTCTCCTTGCCCGTCCAAGCTAGGTACACAGTGGTTTGCGGTTGTCCAAATGTGATCAAATGTCTTGGTTTGTGAGGATTCAAAGTACTAGTTGAGTGGAAATCCCTCTCCTGCAACGTTCTCTTTTGCAAGAATTCACCCTTTGCCTTATGCTCTTCTCCTAATCCCCAGCAACTTTACTTCCTGGCCTTGTCACTGCCTTCCAGGGCCCTGTCCTCCCTTCCAAGGGTGGACACAGTATGTTCTCCTTGAAAGCTATGTTAGCTTCCATTACAATGATAGTCTTTTTTTTTTTTTTTTTGGTTTTTCTCCGGTACCCGGAACTGAACTCACGACTTGCGCTTGCCAGGCAGGCGCTTTGCTGCTGAGCTAAATCCCCAGCCCTAGCTTCCATTACTATAACAAAATCTGAAAGACAATTAACTTCTGAAGAGAAAGGGTTTATTTTAGGTCACAGTTCTAAAGGTTTCAGCCTAAGACCCAGTGGCCCCATAATTTGGGCCTCTGACAAGGCGTTAAGTCTTGGCATGAGCATTAAGCACAGCAAATCACTTCCCTCATGAACCAGGAAGTGGAGCAAGAGAGGAAGAGGAGGAGATGTGTTTCACAATCTCCTTTGCACACCCCCAGTGACGTAGTGGATTCCCACTAGGTCCTACGACCTAACGCTTGTACCACCTCCCAATAGCACTGCCCTGAAGACCAAGACTTAACACATGGGCTTTGGGGGAGACACTCAGAAAACCATAGCAGAAGGACAGCTACCCTGCCCTGTCAATCAGTGACGGTGAACCTTTTAAAGATGGAGTGCCAAACTGTAACCCCAAAGCCACTTAATTATCGCCGAGTACCAGCTCTGTAATTAAACAAGGATACCGAAGTTTTAGTTTAGAAAAACAACTCACCCATTAACATCTTTTGTCTTAAAGAAAAACACAATAACGCATGTGCCATAGGTTTGCCACCACTGCCTTAGATCATGTTTCTAAGGCTGCCCAGCTTTAACTTTTGCAGTCCCTCCCTGGTTTAAGGGTGGCTGTATTTGTTACTTACCCTTGTAATAGGTGTTTTAGGGAGAAAAAGAAGGGAAACAATGCATCCACTTTCTGAAATAAGAATTCGGTCTTTAAAAATTTTTAAAAATTTATGAGATGAGTAACTGTAGTGGAATAGGAATTAAACTGTTCTGTGACAAAGGATATTGACCTTAAACAATATTCGCTTACAAAGTTTCTTTGGCTAAAAGTACAAGACTAGTGGCTAGGTATAGTATGAAATGGCTTAAGTATATGAAACTTAAGGAACTCTAGGCAAATCACATCATTTTGGATTCATAAAAGTTTCAGAGGAAATAGGCTTTACCGGTAAGAATTTTGATTTGTGCTTCCAAAATCTATTCCTGAAAGCTCTACTGTGGAAAACTGTACAATAAATATATCTTTAGGGTTAGTTACACAAACCCAACACACGGTTTCCTACCTTAATTTACTACATTTATTTGGTGAAATATTTTTGAAAGTGTTTAAATGTAGCTATTTCTCAGGTAGCCACATGCATTAGCTTGACTCAGATTCCAAAGAAAGTCACATTCCAGTAACCCAAGTTTATTTATAAGGATCCAGAGACAGCTCTACTCTAGTGCTTAACTTACTTGTTTCTTAATTTCTTTGTTCCAGGCTTCAGGTGTTTTGCACTTTTAACTTCTCTAATGCAAGGAGTTGGGGCAAATGACTGGGAGGCTGTTCATAGCATCTCAGGATCAGCTTAGTGATTACTGTGTGTTCCTTTTTACCTTGTGTGTTAGGTTTTCATTGCTGTGACAAACTACCTGAAATAATCATTAAAAGAAAGAAAGGTTTATTTTGTGTCATAGTTTCAGTCCTTGTCCACATGACTCTCTTGCTTGGGCCTATATCTACATGGAATATCATGGTGGGAACACGTGGCAGAAGGGGCCTGTTTACCTCATAGCAGCTGAGAAACAGAGAGAAAGGAAGGGCCCTTCTAGGGCACATGCCCAGGCACCTAACTTCCTCTCTCTAAGCCCCACCTCTTACAGGTTCTACCACCTCCTGGTAGTCCTGCCACAGGCTGGTGACCAAGCCTTTTCACATAGGTGCCTTTGGGGGACATTCAGGATCCAACCTCGAGCACCTTGATAACCAAACCAGGTTCTTTCCACCTAACAGTTCTCATCAAACACCTGCAGCAAGGATGCTACAGTTAACAATCCATGAGTGGGAGCTAGACAGGGGGAATTGGAACAAAGACTTAGAGGCTCCAGTTAAAATTATTTTTCTATTGATATAGGGACATTATTCACCTGTGCTCTTAGCTTTCATAGGGCAAGAATCACTACTATGTTAAGGTAAAGGCTATGAAGAGAGAATATTTTTCTTTTATACCATTCACTGGCCAGTTTATTATTACTTTTTTCACAACTAAATGGTTTTATTATAGAAAATATAGATTTTATTTAAATTGTAATACAAAATGCTGAACGTATATATTTCTTTGTAACGTACATGCACATTTTTATTTTATTTTATTTTATTTTTATTTATTTATTTTTTTGGTTTTTCTCCGGTACCAGGAACCGAACTCATGACCTTGCGCTTGCCAGACAGGCGCTTTGCCACTGAGCTAAATCCCCAGCCCCTCATACATGCACATTTTTATAAAATATAGGTAAAATATACTTATTTAAATTAGTTAAGCAACATAAAAATAAAGAAGAAATTCTTGTTTATCTAAAATTCAACTACTTACAAATAATCATCATTAACCTTTTGGTGATTATTACTTTCATACATATTATTAGTAGTAGGCATCTATATAAATTAATATTTGTATATTATTTATATACACATTTTACCAGAACAGGGCATTATATATTCTGTTTTTATCATAAACACTTGTTGTAGTCTGTCTAGATTTTAATATCCATTTGTGATCCTTGACTATTCCAAGTGATCCATGCCAAGACCTAGTGAATAATTTTTTTGTTTATATATGCATTTATGTAATTCTACACAGGTCTGTTCTATCACAGAAGGATTCAAAAATTTTTTTTTGGTACCTGGAGTCAAACTCATGACCTTGCGCTTCGCAGGCAGGTGCTGTGCCACTGAGCTATATCCCCAGCCCCTAATTTTTTTCTTATAAATTGGGAATAGACACACAGGCACTTTTTTTTTTTTGGCCTTTGCACTTTCTCCTTCAAAACTAGCTCGTGGCGATCTTGCAGACCTTCTTCCACCCTTCTCTTCTCCCGCCACTCTAACTTACCTATTTCAATACCCATGCAACGTTCTGTGGGTGGATATAATTTATTTAGCCGTGTCTCCCCCCTTCCTCATTGCTCGTTTTGTTTTCAGTTCTCAGCGGCAGTTAGGTGTCCTAAGGGACAGGCTGAAGCTCTAAGCCCAAGCAAAAGTTTTGCAGTCAAAGAAAATATAACCGTAACGTTAACAAATGGATGGGCAGTTTAAAGAAGGAGAGGGAGAGGGAGATTCTTCTTTAAACACATTCTTCAGGGAACGTAAGTAGGAAAATGAACAGGTTTCGTGTTCAAAATAGTATTTACATTAATGTGCTGCTGCTTGTTATTTTCAACTGAACTGTGAAATAAATATTTTTAAATAAAAAAAGAAGAAAGAACAATTAACCAGTGAAATTTCCCTTAGTTTAGGGGAGGCATGTACACAAGCTAAGCCCTGATAAAGTAACAGATTGACTTTAAAGAATCAAGTCTAACCCGAACAGTACCATGCTTTCTCTCTGGCAAATGAGCAGAGGAGGGCTGGTGTCTCGCCCCAACCTGACTGAGCGGCCTCCATAGTGGAGAACGACCCTTCAGTCAGGAAAAGAGACAAACTACACCTCCTTGTGGGGTTGTGGGATTCACAGCACACCTGAGCTGCTTACTAAGATTCTGGTCTTCAGTTGCTCTAGCCAAGGAGCTGCTGATATTTGTCTATCCGAAAACACAAGCCAAACCAAACGAAATCTAGGTTTTTATTAGAGATGATTCTTGCCATGGCTTACTTCTCAAAACAAAGGAAGGGAGGTGGGAGGACTTCTCAGAGATAGACTTTTTAAAATATCAAATTTGGAAAACATCAATTATATTAGTTATAGGCTTTGGAAAGTATATTTTGAAGTTTTTGACGGCTCTTTAATATAGTTTCTTTTAAAGAGAATTTCTATAAGGTTGGAGTCTCCTCTTGTTAAGGTAAGCTTGATGACAGTGTGGGAGAAATCTGGCACCCCAACCCCCACGCTCACCCCCAGGTGCCGTGATCTTCCCAGGTCTTGTTCTCACGCATTGATTTCATGCAGGAGATGCTGTGGATTGGCGATCGCAGCCCTTCCGCCCGAAGTCCATGACAACAGTGTGAGCAAAAGACACTCTTCCAAATGTGTGAGCACGTGCAGCCAGGCCAGGGAATTCATTCTCCAAGGAAGGAGCTGTGCTGGTTGGATCCCCTGAATTGTCTGGGTTCAAGGTTTTATTTGGTGGGAAGTTTGGGGCTGTGCACCTCAGCATGGGGAGAAGCCTTTAAAATCAGAAGAAACAGGAGAACTAGGAGGCATTGTGGACTCAGCAGAAACTTACTGTGAGTTAAAACAAAAAAGAGAAAAAAATAAAACAGAAATACCCAGTAGTTGTAATATAAAGGTGACCAGAAAACTAGGTCAAACACAGACTTTTAAGTATAATTTAAAATGTTAAAATGTAAAAAGTAAACAGCAAGGAAGGACAAAATAGGCTAATCATCAAGATAAAGACAGACCGTCATATCCAAAGAATATATTCTAAAAAATATAACGCAATATGATAAAGGTCATACAATTAGGACCATTTATTTTCTTAATACCTTAAAAGGTAAAGCATCCACTGAGCTAGAAGTGAAAGTAAAAACAGAAAACATAAAAATTCCAGGGCTTAACATCATGTACCAACCACTAACGGTTCCAGGATGAGGCCAAGGTCCACAGAGGTGTAAAGGCCAGGAGCAAGGACTGCGGCCTCTCATGTATCTCCCACAGCTCACGCCCACCTAGGCCTCACTGAGCTCAGCAGTCGCTGTGGTGTGGGTCAGCTGGGAGCAGCTCTGTGCAGCCAGCCCGGCACAGCAGCCTCTAGGCATGGATGCTGCACCGTGTTTTCAGAGGACACCAACCAAGTCCATAATGCTTCGCAATGTATCAGTTTTTAAAATAAACCGGAATAATGTGTCTTAGGTTTTTAGTTCACTTTAGCTCTTTACATGTGGCCTCATGAAGTCGCTTTTACCTAACGGGAAAGTCTAGGAATGGAAATGTGCATAATCTAAGCATATTTTCCTGTTACGGAGCTGTGGGCTGAGCTAGAAGAGAGAGGGTTGAAAAAATCCTGGGAATTCCATATTTCCAACCTTTCCGGACGTGCAGGACAGAAAGCATTCAAAAAGGGAGTTGGTGCATGGGATTCAGTGTGGGGTGCAAAGAACCCATAGTAAACGTCCCCGTTATCAGTACTTTGCGTTGGTTGACATATACAACTCTGGAAATGCTTTCTGAACGATGGTATTTCACTCCTTACACAATGACCTACATTTAAATGACTTCCAGTAATAAAGAGGTATTCGCATGAGTCAAATCTCAACTGTGCTTAGAGAAGTGACTTGCAGTTTTCACTCTCCGTGGAAACACGCCAAATCATGTCACTTCATTTGTACATGTTGTTGTGTTCAGATGGCTTTACATATGCTGTATGTGTAAAAATGTTTTCTGTCTTTTTTCTGGAATCAAATCTATAGCCAAGATTTTAGTGTTATGAGTTTTTCGTGGGGCTATTTAAAGATGCATTCATGGAGGGATGGTGATTTTCTCCTTGAATTTGCAATACTTCCTGCTCCATCTTTACGCTGAGCTGATGGTCTTACTTCTAACTCCACTGAAATATTGAGGCAAATGCGAAACAAACAGCACAATCTTTACCGTCACATTCATCTACCTATGTTCATCCATGCCCATGAACTCTGCCTGCCCCTAGGACTATCAGTGAACATTGTATGCCTAGTTTTTTAACTTGGATATTTGCACCATCCTCTTTTGCCTACTTGAGAACATTTCTCCAACAATGAAAGCACCAGATTTCCTTTTCTATTAGAGTATAACTACTGGCATACAACCGTGTTGATATTTTGGTATCTTTTTTTTCATGTAGAATGGCAGCAATAGTGTTGCATCAGTTAGGATTCACTAGAGGAACAGGTTTGATATCTAAAGGATGTACAGGCAGACTTACAGTGGCCGCTTGCAGAGTCAGGTATGGAAGCATGCAAAAGGGAGATCTGTGTGATGCAGAGCCAAAGGCATCCAGCCAAAAGTCAAAGGCCTGGAGCTCACTGCAGAGTCCTGTGCGCGTCCCTGTCAGGAAGCTGACGAGTCTGAGCAGGAAGGCCAGACTCTCTAGAAAGCTCACAGCTACTCCATCATTTCTCTGTCATTCTATAACCCATTCTCACCTAGCAGCAAGAGAGAGCCTGTTAAAATCTGAGTGGCATTATGTTATTCACCTGTTAGCAATCTTCTGCGCTCCTCTTTATCTCAGAGTAAAAGGCAGTCTTAGACATGGTCAAGAAATTTCAGCATGATTCTCTGTCCCCTTACCTCATCTTCCCTTCCCCCATTTGCTTAGTTGCTTTTTCTTAAACGTGAAAATGGTATTCCCAGTTCATGACCTTTGCTGTCTTCCGCCTAGAATGTTCTTTCCCGCTCTCTTATCTCCTACAGAATTTGGTTCTCAGACTACTTTCTCAGTGAAGTCTGCCTTGACTACAACATTTAAAATTATACCTGCACTCATATTCTCCCCACTTTCACTCTTTTGATCTCCTCCTACCCCCCCATGATTTATTGCCTTCAAATATACAATATATTTATTTTATCACTTTCTGTTTTTCCTGCACTAGAATGTAAGTTTCGTGGCTGTAAGAACTTATACCCAATGCTCAGTAAAGGGCCTGGCACACAGTCGTTACTCAGTGAATACTTGTCCCCTGAATGCACAAACATGTAAGTTCGACAAGTTTAGGGACCTTGTTGTCCGTTCCTCTCTCCCCAAATGACTAGGATGCTGTGTGGCTCTTCAGTGATTATCTATTGTGTGAATGGAGAAATGAATCAAGACAGAAACTAAAAACTAAGAAAAACTGTGCAGGACCGTTTCCTGACACAGCCAGTTGCTGACCACAAAGACCTCTGCGCCGGTGATTCAGCATCTTTGGTTTTACCTACATTTGGCTCTGGATCAAGCCTAGATGGAAACATTATTAATTTATGGTCTTCATCCCCAGCTGTCCATCAAATGTTTCTACAGGGTGGACTGAGTGTGGGGAGAGACGTATGAGTGATAGAGTAGCAGAAGTTTGGGGTTGCAGCTCTAGGGTCAGCAATTCCACCCTGGTTCCTGTCTACTGGTTTCAAATTTACTTACTCATTCAAGAAATATTCATAAAATGTTGTTTATGTGCTGGACACTAGAGATACAATTCATTCATTTATCCTTCCATTCAATAGTGCTGAATGTTGCTCCAGTTTGCACAATTCCAAGTTGTCTTGACATAGTAATAAATGTCCAGATGCAGGGAACAGAGACTTGGCCTCAGGAAATGGCACAGAAATCAATTATACCCCCCTCCTGCAGGGAAGGAACTGGGAATAAATTAATGTGTGGAAGGAACTGGGAATGGCTCTCTGAACCTGAGATTGCGATTCCTTCCACTGGACATTCTACCTGATCCACTTGATATTTGAGCCCAAAGGAAAAAGCAAAGCTCTAACTTTGTTATGTTTTATACCTTCTTTAAATGTAGAGGTTATCTGATTATTTGTTGGTAAAAGAATTAGATGTTGGATTTCCTTTATGCTAGTGTTCTACCTGGTTTTAAAAAACCCAAAATATTGTTTTGCCTTAATCCTATTACTTCAAAAATCTTTACCTTCTGCTTTTTTCTTCTGGTGGTGGGATTTCTATTTTGGCCAGAAATAATTCATGAATAAGTATCTTCTCTTAGACATCTGTTATGGTTGAAACATTGTGTCAACTTGGGGAGTCTAGAGGTTTGGCTAAGTGACTCAGCAGGAAGCCAGGGTGCTTACTTTGTATACATCCTGGGCCTGTGGAAGAGGAGGGCATGGAGATTATGTGAGAGCTACACGCCCCTTAGGTGGGGGCAGCCTGTTTACAAAGTAAGGCAGGGAAAGAAGCTGCTTGCTGCCATTCCTGCGGTTTTGCTCTGGCTGCATTGCTGTTTGGCTGCCAGTCCCCCCTTTGTTTTTGTTGCTTTGCTATCTTCTGCCTCGGAGCCAGCCAAGTATGGACTGAAGCCTCCACAAACTGTGAGCCAAATAAACCTTTCCTTCCTTCATTTTGGGCTTTGGGTATTTTGTCTCAGCAAGGAGAGAAAATTAACCAAGACAGAATTTGGTACCAGAGGAGTGGGGTCATTACTGTGACTACACCTGACCATGTGGTTGAGGAGCTTTTGGAAATGGCTTGTGGGAAGTGTTCGGAAAGGTTCAGAGATGTTGCCTGAAAGAGAAGCCCTAGAACAGCTTCTGCTGTTCTGTCTGGGAGATTCTAGTCAGAGCTCTGAAGCCCAGAAGGCTGATAGAAATTGTGTCGGTAAAGATCAGGTTCGGGAGGTTCCTGCTGGGAAGAAGGACTGCATTGGTCGTTGGACTCCAGACGATGTGTGTTATGGCTTGGCAGAAAGTTTGTCTGCATTTTGTTCATGTCCAGAGACTTTGCCTAAGACTGAGATTAAGGGCGGCAGTGGACTGATTAATCTGGCAAAAGAAATTTCAAGGCAGTCGAATGTTGGGGAAGTGGCATGGCTATTGTTGGGGGCTTTTAGCCAGATTTATATTGAAAATCAAGTGCAAAGAGTCCAGCAGGATGATTTAAAGTGTGAGTTTGGCCGGAAAGGAAGCTCCAGTAATGCTGTGGACTGCAAAGATAAGGCTAAGGAGATCTCTATTGCTGAGAAGGAACAGGAGAATAGAAAAGATGGCCTGAGAGCATCACAGGAAGCAGCAAGTCTCCACCCTTTGCAGCCTCAAAACTGCAAAGGTGACAGACCTTGCCTTGAGAAGAAAGCTGCTGAGCACCAGGTTCCAGAATGGCGGCAGCATAGAAAATCTGCTCTGCAGAATTGGATTCAGGGTGCCCAGCGATCCAGGCACTCCACCCTTATGGCCAAGAGAGAGGAAAACTTGGCTACTGCTCCGGGTGGCAGCAGACCTTGGCATCATCCCTGTGGCCCTGGCTTTGGGTGCATGGAGAATGCAAGAGTCCTGAGGTTAAAGAGGCTTCCACCCAGATTTCAGAAGGCCTGGGAGGCCAGGCAGTGTGCCCCTGAGGGGGTAGTGCGTCAAGCTGTGAGTGTGAAGCAAAAGGGACACTGGAGACCTCAGAAGTTTAGAAAAGCCAAGACCGTGGATCATCAAAGGAAAGCTGCAAGGAGGGAGCAAAGTGGGCCTAAGAGAGAAGCCCTGGAAGCTGTAACCACCAGAAGTGCTATAGGGGTGGACTCATGCAAACCCTTTGGAGCTTACAATGTGCCACAAGTTGCTTCAGATGCTGCATGTGGAATTACAGGACATGTTAGCCCTGCTGGATTTTGGACTTGCTTTGGTTCCCATGCTCTGTATCCCCCTGTTTGTACCTTTTGGAATGGTACTGCTTATTTTGTGCCATTGAATGTTGGGAGTGTTTAACTTTTCATTTGTACAGGGGGTCACAGCTAAGAGTTTGCCTTCATCTCGGAGGAAAGTTGGGACTTGGACTCTTCAGCAATGCTGCAACTGTTAGGACTTTGGCAACTCTTGCAGATGGACTAAATGCCTTTTGCATAAAGGGATGTGCATGAGTCTTTGGGGGTCGAAATGTTATGGTTCTAATGTAATAGCATGTCTTTGTATCTGGAAACTGGTTTAAGGAAATGTATCTGGTTGCCAAGTTGACAAGGGGTGGAGTGTTATGGTTGAAACATTGTGTCAACTTGGGGAGTCTAGAGGTTTGGCTAAGTGACTCAGCAGGAAGCCAGAGTGCTTACTTTGTATACATCCTGAGCCTGTGGAAGAGGAGGGCATGGAGATTGTGTGAGAGCTACACGCCCCTTAGGTGGGGGTAGCCTGTTTACAATGTAAGGCAGGGAAAGAAGCTGCTTGCCGCCATTCCCCCCTTTGCTCTTGTTGCTTTGCTACCTTCTGCCTCGGAGCCAGCCAAGTGTGGACTGAAACCTCCACAAACTGTGAGCCAAATAAACCTTTCCTTCCTTCATTTTGGGCTTTGGGTATTTTGTCTCAGCAATGAGAGAAAACTAACCAGACAACATCCAGTAGCTAATGCCAGCTACAGTGTTTTATATATATTCAGTCGCAATCTATTTTATTCCTTTTATATTTTTGTGTCAGTACAACAGAGAAATTTTCTCTTGGGTACTATCCCTACCTTTTTCTTAATCTAATTTTTCCGCTGTTCATCAGAAGCCTGTACAAAAACAAAACTGACAAAATTCCATCACATAATAGGATAGTGGTATAGATAAACTCTCTTCAGTGGGGTGAAGAGGAAGTGAAAGTTGGAGATACAGGTTATTGTTCGTAAATGTCTGGTCTTGAGGACCAAAGGGTGGAAGAGTTAAGGGAGGACTTTTGAAGTAGGCTATGGATAATTTCACCACCTATATGACCTGAGGGGAGTCACTTGAGAGGAAGAGATTTGCAATGCATAGGAGAGAAAGGGAATAATGACCAAAGGAATAAATTAATGTGTGGAAGGACCAAAGGGTGCTATTGGGATGAGGAAGGAAGGGGGCTTGAAGAGAGTAGTGAAACCTTAGACTGTCCCCTAAAGTTGACAGATAAGGGGCTGAGCACTGGTGCTGGAAGCCTTTCAACTGCTAGGGGAGGCTTTCCCACACTCAGTAGCACTGGGAGAATAATACTGCTTCCTGCAAACGGCATCCACTACTTGGCACACTGAGCCACTTACGGGCTGTTTGTTGAATCCCTGAATCACTTTTTAAAAATATGTTTTCTTAAATTGGTTACTCTAAACTAATTTCAGACTTAAAAAGTTACAAAACAAGGCTGAGTGGTAGAGCACTTGCTTAGCCTTCGGTTCGATTCCCAGTACCAAACAAAACAAAATGACATGAAACAAAGACCAAACTTTGCAGAAGAGTTGAAAAATTCCTGTTTACCCTTCTTTCAGATTTACTAGATGTTGACGTACTACTGTACTTGCATTATCATTCATTTTATAGTTTGAACTTCCTAAAAATGAATACATATGTTTTCTTGTATGTTTAAGAATAAGTTGTGACATAATTATTCTTTACCTGTAATGCTGCAATGTATAGTCTCTAAAAACAAGAACTTGCCCTTACAAAACCGCAGTCAATCATCAGAATCAGGAAATTAACAACCTAATACTATTATTTAATGTACAGATTTTATCCAAATTTACTTTGGTGAAATTTAAATACGTGAATGATTAAACTTGTTATTCCTGGACAGGCTGTAAGAGACTTTTAAAAATTTTAACTAAAATTACATATTCTTGAGAAATTGGCAAAAATCATAAGAAAGGATAGCATTTTTAAAAAAATAAATAAAGCTTTTAACAGTTGTATATTCAATTAGGAGAAGAGTGGATTGATTTAAAGCTGTTAGTAGTGGTTACAGGAAAAAGGCTCAGCTACTGAAATAAAATTGCCAAGGGGATTTTCAGTAATGGAAAAGAAAGACGCCAGGGTCACTGTTTTTGCATTAATTTGCACAGAAATCAAGATTATTTTAGAAAATTACTAATGGAAGTACAGAAATAATGACAATAACATTTCTCAGTGCTTCCTGTGAAATGTGAAATTTTTCTTTCTAGCATGCAAAAAGTGTCACCATGTGTCCAAAGAGGAGTACAGAGCTCGGCAACCTCTGTCACACTCAGCATCCAAGGTCCCAGGGTTGAGGGGCAGGTATGAGTTCCCACCTTTCCAAAGCTAAGTGGCTTGGAAAACTCCCGAGATGTACAGCAGAGAGGAAAATATGATGGATGGGCAGCTACTTTAGATGAAAAATGGTGAGTGCTGACCTCTTTTTGGACAACCTCTCAAAAATCCTCAGTGCCCTAGCTAAATGCTGCTCACTCAACTCTATCCCAAGGCAGCACGTATATCCTGTGAGCCCTTTCCTTATTGATTTGTTTAAATTATGGAAACAGTAAGCACAAAATGTTCTTGCACTATTAAAATGAATTCTATGAAATTTCCATTGTACTGTTGCATTTTAGATATACATAGTGATCACATTCATCTTAGGGAATTTGTATCTGTACATAGTATATGTTGATTTTTCTTTTTTGTCCCCAATCTCCTCTCCTCCCTTTGACCCTTTTCCCTCTCCTAAGTTACAGAAGGTTTGTTTCCATTTATTTCTTCTATTCTTTCTTTCTTTCCCTTCTTCCTTTTTCCCCACACACCTCCCTTGTTCCCCTTCCATTTGAACATTTTTCCCATTTCTCAGTATTTATTATTTTGGTCCTTATTTACACTTTCAGTTTCTTACACCAGAGAAACAATGCAATATTTAAACATGCGTGTTTGATTTATTTCACTTAACTGTATGGCCCCAAGGTGTATGCATTTACCTATACATGCCTCAAGTTTATCTTCTTTATAGCTAAGTTGTACTTCATTGTATAAAAATAGCACATCTTTTTTTTAATCTATTCACTGTTGATGGGCATTTGGGCTGATTTCAAGATTTAGTTGTTACAAGTTGTGCTGTTGTAAAAATACGTGTTCATATGTTGCTGTGATATGATGCTTTTAATTTGGGAAAATACCAAGAAGGGGAATAGCTCAGTCGAATGGAACCGCTGGAAATTCCCTTAGCTTTTGAGGCATCTCAACACTGATTTCCACAGTGGTTGCACCAGTCCCCACTCCCACCAACACTGCAGAAGGGTTTCTTTTTCCACACAGCCCCTCCAGCATTACTATTTTCTGGTAACGAGCATTCTATTCTTAAGCATGAGATCAACTGTGGTAGATTTCACATGAGTGAGGTTGTATGGTGCAGTCTTTCTGTGCCTGGCTAGTTTAACTCAGCATAATGATATCTAGTTCCATCCATGTTGTCACAAAAGAAAAGAGTATATCCTTCTTACTGGCTAAATAGTTTTCAATTGTGTGTCTCTGTACCCTATTTTTTAAATTCATCCATTAGTCGATAGACATTTGGGTTGTTTCCATTTCTTGGTTATTTTCAGCAGTGTTGCAATAAACTTGGGGAGTACAGATAGGTTTTAAATATATAGATTTCATACGGAATTGCTGGATCATATACTAGTTGTTTCAACTTTCAAAGGAATCTTGATGCTGTTTTCTGTAATGGTTGTACTAATTTACACTCCCAATGGTGTGTAAGAGTTCTCTTTTATTTACATCCTCTCCAATACTTACTTTTATTTATTTTTAAATAATAGCCAGTCTAGTAGATATTCAGTAATAGTATCTCACTGTGGTTTTAGTTTGATTTGAGTTTCTCAGGTAATTTAGTGATGTTGAGCATTTTTCTATATACTTATTAGGTATTTATGTCTTTTTTGTTTTTTGAGAAATCTCCATTCAGAGATTTGCTCATTTTTAAATTGAGTCTTTTTCCCCCTCTTCTGATTTTACTATTTTCTTGTGGTACTGCGAATTGAGAACAGGGCCTTTGCACTGACCACATTCACAATCCTTTTTATTTTTCTAAATTATGAGACAGGGAGTGCTAAGTTACTGAGTTACTCTGGCTGCTTCGGCCTGACAGACTGCTGGATTACAGGTGTTCACCACCATGCCTAGCTCAGAAATTTTCACTTTTTATAAAACCCAATGAAGTAATGTCTTATTACTGATTTTGTGTCCTTTCCAAGAGATATTAGCATACCTTCAAAAATCACAAAGATATTTTCCTATGTTTTCTTCTGAAAACTTTATGGTTCTCACTTTTATGGTTAGGTTTATGATCCAACTCAAATTAATTTCTGTACATAGAATGAAGTGGGAAAAAATTAACTTTTTTCATACAAATATCCTACTGTTTCAGAAACATATATTAAAAAACTTTTTTTGAACTACTGAATTGAGTTTTGATTCTAGTCATGTGAAGTGGTATCTTATGGTGGTTTGATTTGCATATCCCTAATGGGGATATTTTTATTCAGGTCTTTTCTTCATTTTTAAATCAGTGATGTTCAACATTTTTTCATGTGTTTATTGGTCTGTATTTCTTTGAAGAAATTTTTTCATTTTAAAGAGAAAAAAACAATAAAGACAAAGATACAGAATTTCAAAATAAGGTAACAGGAAATTAACTATGGTTATTATATTGCATATTGTTATTTTCAAAGTAGCTGCTCAGATTTCAAGATATATGCATGCAAATTTGATCAAACAATATGAGCACAAACATTATTTTCAGTGAACTAATGGAAATTAGTAGTGTAATTATCTTAGCTATCTTGTGTATATATATATATGGTATATTATATATAATGTATGGTATATAATATATAATATATATAATCTATATCTATATCATTCTTTTCCCTTTCTTCTTTTTTCCTTTCCCCCACCCCAGTTATTTTTTTTCTTTTGAGCAATTTCTTTCCCTTTCATGACATCTATTGTACATTTTGGATCTTATTTACTCTATCAGTTTTGTATGCTAGGAGACAATATGATGTTTACACATGTGAGTCTGATTTATTTCACTTGTGAGTATGGCCTCTAGTTGCATCCATGTACCTATAAAGGCCTCAAATTTATACTTTTTATAGCTGAGTAGTACTCCACTGTATAAAAATACCATACATTTTTTATCCATTCCTCAGTTGGTAGGCATTTGGGTTGTTTCCAAGATTTAGCTATTACAAATTGTGCTGCTATAAACATGGGTGCACATATATCGCCATGGTATGATGTTTTCAATTCTGCTGGGAAAATACCCAGAAGGGGAATAGGTGGGTCAAATGAGACCTCTAATCCTAGTTTTTTGAGGAATCCCCACATTGATTTCCACAGTGGTTGCACAAGTCTACATTTCCACCATGAGTGGAGAAGTGTTCATTTTTCCCCACAGCCCCTCCAGCACTTGTTATTGGTTGATTTCTTGATGATAGCCATTCTTTGCGGGGTGAGATGAAATCTCAGTTTTGCTCTAATTTGTATTTTTCAAATGACCAATGTTGTTGAGCATTCTTTCATATATTTATTTGCAATTTGTATTTTTTCATCTGAGAAAAGTGTATTCATTTTAGATCCCCATGTTTGGATTGGGTCTTTGAATATGGGAGGCCTGACTTTTTTCAATTCTTTATATATTCTAGATAGAAATCTTTTGTCTGAGAAACACTTGGCTAAAATGTTTTTCCATTTTGTGGGTTCTCTTTTCACTCTGTTGGTGATTTCTCTGGATATGCAAAAGCTTTTTAATAAGATGAGATTCCAGTTGTTGATTGTTTGAAGTATTTCCCACGCAGTTTAGTTTCTGTTCATGAACTCGCTACCTACCCCTATGTCTTGAAGATTTCCACATAATTTCTCTTCTAATAATAATCTACTTCTCAGTAGATTTAGTGTTTCTGTTTTGATATTTAAATCTTTGATCCATTATGACTTTAGTTTAGTGCATGGTGATAGCCATGGGTCTAGTTTTAGTCTTCGGCATGTGGAGAGCCAGTTTTTCCAGCACCATTTATTAAAGAGGCTATCTTTCTTCTAGTGAACATGTTTGGCCCCTTTGTCAAAGATGAGGTGGCTGAGTGTGTTTTTAGCTATGTCTACATCTTCTAGTCTATTCTGCTGATCCTCAGGTCTGTTTTTTTGCCAGTACCATGCTGATTTATCACAGTAGCTTTGTAGTATAATTTCAAGTCAGGGAATTGTGATGCCTGTTGCTTTGCCTTTGTTGCCCGATTGCCTTTGCTATTCTAGGTCTCTTCTCATTCCAAATGAATTTTAGGAATGTTTTCTCTAGATCTGTGAGGTATGGTGGATCTGGGAAGTATGGTATTTTGATTGGGATTGCATTGAATCTGTGTAACAGTTTTGGGAGTATGGCCATTTTCACAATGTTGGATCTTCCTATCCATAAGCAAGGGATATCCGTCCATTTTCTGACATCCTCTTTTATCTCCTTTTTCAGAGTACTGTAATTTTCACTGTATAGGTCTTTTACTTCCTTTGTTAGATTTGAAGAAATTTTTATTCAGGTCCTTTCTTCATTTTTAAATCAGGTTATTTCTTTTATGTTGTTAAATTTTGGCAGGCAAGAATTCTACCACTGAACCACCCATGCAAATTTTGGAAATGCTTATATATTCCAAATATTAATTCCTCTTCATATATAATTGTCTTCTATTTTGTGGTTTGTCTTTTCACTCTGTTCACAGTATCTTATGATGTACAAAAGTTTCTTTTTATTTATGAAAAATTTACTTTACATTTCTTGTTGTTGCCTGTGTCTTTGGTGTCATATCCAGAAGATCACTGCCATGACTAATGTCATAAAGCTTTCCTTGTGTGTTTTCTTATAACACTTATATAGTTTGGCCTATCCGTGTTATCAGTATGAAATATCTTTATGGTGGTACTGCATTTTCCCCTAGAGTCTACTTTGTCTGCTTACTTACCAGTGTAGAAAAACTGAGTGGGCAAAGTATGGTAGTGAAATAGAGGCAGCTAAAATGAGCAGGGGACAGGCAGAAAGAAGGTGGACAAACTCTGGCCACAGTGAAAGAGCTGAGGAAGCAAAAGAAGGGAAACAGGCTGACTTCAGGAGGAGTTAGCAAGTTTCCTTTTTCGAAATCAGTCTCCAGTCCCACCCCAAATTTTGCACTTTAATGAATGGCTTGGAACTTCCTGGTGAATTATGCCATAATGTGAACCGTTTTGGGAGAAAGGACTTTGTTGGCTAAGGCCACATTCATCCTGTCTGCATAGGAGTTTCTTGGGTTTAACTCAAAGTTGATCTCTTTGCTGCAGTGTCAGGACCCAGAGGGCTCCATTCACACGGTGATATGAGGACAGAATGGTGATGTTATGGTAATAATGAGGAAATGGGAAAGCAGGATAAGCTTGAGAATGTTTATGAGACTGAAAAACTGGCTGAATATCCAAGGCAAAAATATTCTCTTCCATAGGAAATTAAATAGCTTACAGGGGCTCGCGGGGGTCAAAGGCTAAAATTTAATAAGGAAAGTACTGAATGTAATCTGAGTATCAATCACTTTAAATTAATACATTCTTTTAATGAACATTAATTATATGTTTATTATTAATGTTAATTATTAATATATTATTATATCAATAATGATATATTTATGTTAAGAAATACTGATTACTTGTCTACTATCCTCCATTTTCTGTTTTCTATTGTCCAAAATATTTCCTTCCTTTTTTTCTATTTCTGACTTTAGACTCCTGCACATGAGTTGAGACTGCTGTTTGTGTCCTAGAATTAGGTAGCCTTTTCAGGGATCATAAGATATGATCTGTGGGTGAAATCCAAGATAGAGTCACCTGAGACAAGAAGGTAAATCCCTGAAGTACCATCCGACACTGGTTAATTTATTATAAATATGTGACATTGTGAAAAGATGAAGAATTTAAGGCTATAAACAGCATAACTAATTTTCCTCTCTTTTCCTCTGAATATCTTTAGGAAATAAATATATATTTTTAGCAGAATACTGTTCAGTAATGAGAACTAAAATTTTTATGTAGTAAATAATACAGAAAGAGGCTAGGGATTTAGCTCAGCGGCAAAATGCCTGCCTGGCAAGCGCAAGGTCATGAGTTCGGTTCCTGGTACTGGAGAAAAACCAAAATACAGAAAATATTTACCTTAGTTATTATAATATTCTCTTTTTTAAAAAGTCACTTTAAAAAGTTTTAGATTGACAACAAAATTGAGAGGAAATGACAGGAAGTTTGCCTTGCTCCACACCAACTTCCTCACCCCACTGTCCCAGTATCCACATTCCCTACCAGGGTGGTAGACTTGTTACAGGGGATGAAGCAACACTGACATATCATCATTCAAAGTCCATAGGTTATATTAGGATGCTCATGGTGTAGCACATTCTATGACTTTGGACAAAGGTATAATGATGTGTTCATTGTCATAGTATCACTCCGAGTATTTTCACTGCCTTAAAGATCCTTTATGTCCCACTTAGTCGTCCTTCTCTCTCCATTAATCCTTGGTAATGACTGGTCTTCTTACTGTCTGCATAGTTGTGCCTTTTCCAGTGTCATATAGTGGGAATCATACAGTATGGAGCCTTTTTAGGTTGGCATCTTTTACTTAATAATACAAGTTTCTTTTATATTTTTAATGGCTTGACAGTTCATTTCTTCTTGAACAAAACTGAATAAAATTCCATTGTCTGGATGCAACTAATTGTTCATTTATCTACTGAAGAACATTTGGGTTGCTTCCAATTTTTTAGCAGTTATAAATAAAGATATAATATTTTTTCTTTTTTAAAGTAATAAATATTTGGGGGTTGTGTGTATACATTTGGAGTCTTGGGTATAGTCCTGTTATGTCCTCTCTCCATACTCATGGCCATGCTGATTTCGTCTAGTCCTCCAGCTTGCATACCATCTAGGTGCTGACTACTCTCCAACTTACATCTCATCTCAAACCCCTCTCTTCTCAACTCGGATTCATACACTCAAAGACCTACTTGATATTTCCACTTGAATGTCCAATAGATGTACTAAACTCTATTCAAGATGGACGTTCTCACCTTCCTCCCTATGTCCTGCCTTTTGCTTGCCGTACTTGTAGTCTTCAGTCTCAATTAACTCCATCTTCTTAAGTCCTCAGGGCCAGAACACTGGAACCCTTGAATGCCTTTCTTTCTCTCTTAGCCCTCATCTAATCTATGAGGAAATCACACAGAACCTTCCCAAGTAATCAGTACACCAATTCTATATATTTTGAGATGCTATGTCCTTAATTCTTATATTTAGGGTCTCATTTTCTGTACCTGTGCTTTTTCATATCTACCTATGTAAAGAAATTCTAGAAAATGAATATGACATTACTAAAAGTTTTAAAGGTAGTTGACTATTTTAGACTCATTGGAGGTACAAGTTAATTCCTTATCCATTTCCTTTTATTCAATTCAAAAAGTAGTTATGCAACTCTGGAGCAGGCATGGTTTTATATAGTAGAGATACAGCAGGGAAAAATGAGCAAAATTCTTTTCATTATGGCATTTATACTCTAGTGAAACTTAAAGAAGCTTTTGTTTCCTTGTTTTTTAAAATTTTATAGAGAATAATAAAAAAATAGCAAAATACCAAGAACACAGACAAAAACAAAACAAAGCAAAAACAATAAAAATGATACAGGGTTTCAGAACAAAATGATAGGAATTAACAGTGGTTGTTATATTACATATTGTTGCTAATGTTTTTTGTTCTTATTTTTTATTCTCTTTAATGGTTTGATCAATCTTGCATCCTTATCGTTTTTTTTTTAAATATTTGAAACACACAGAATTCTACAACAACAACTCATATATTTAGTATCCTGTTGGTCAGACTTCAACACTTGGCCACACTTGCTTCAGTTCTTTTTCTTTAAGAAAAAAGACATTATATAATAACAACCATTGTTAATATCCTATCACCATATTTTGAAATTCTGTATCATTTTTATTGTTCCCTATGCTGTTTTGTTTATGTATATGTTTTTGTTATTTTGGTTTTTTTTCTTTTCACTTTAAAATGAAAAGCAAAATTTACATGTACATACAAGGATGGCTGGGATAGGTGTATTGCTGATGTCTGTGGTTTATTGAAAGGAACAGTCAATGCTTAAAATTTTCTTTTTT
>NW_004955412.1:11884636-11971108 GCF_000276665.1 Chinchilla lanigera | reverse complement strand
ATATGCAGTATAAGAACCATTGTTGAATTCCCACCATCTTGTATGGTGAAGCTCTGCGTCATTTCCAATGTTTTTTTTTTATTGCTCATTACTGTCTTTTACTGTTTGACCAATCTTACATTCTTACCTCTGATGGACTGGGCAACAACGTTGAAGATAACAGTATGTAATGTAGCAACCATTGTTAATTCCTGTCATGCTGCTTTGAGGTCACGTATCATTTTTGTTGTTTTTGTGTTATTTTGATTTTGTCTTCATTGTTGTTTTGTTAGTTTTTTTAATTTCAAGAGGAAAAAAAGGAAAAAACATTGTATATAGTAGTACTAAAATTCTCTATGTAACCTTCAATCTTATTGGATTTGATAAACTCTTTCCAATAAGATAAACTCTTATTGGATTTGATAAACTGAACTGTGTCTCCCTACTGCACATTCCACTCATATAACGAAGCCTAAGTGCAATAGAGATAGAGGACTATAAAGGGGTAACTAATGTGGATAGGACTGTAAGTGTGGGACCCTAATCTGATAGGGCTGACATCCTTCAAGAAGAGGAGAGGGCAGACCTCCCTCTGCCACGTGAAATGAAAGAAGAAGGCGAGCTGCTATAAGCCAGGAGAGCCTTCAAAATGAGGAGGATCAGCGGGCCTCTTGATCTTGGACTTCCCAGCATCAAGCAGTAGGAACAGATTTCTGTTGTGCAAACTACCCAGTCTAAGGTGTTTTGTTACTGGAGTCCAAGCAGACCAACATGCAAAGGAAAGCACTATCTTAACGTTGGTGTTTATCAAGTCCAAGCAAGATTTGTACATCTACTGTGTTGATATGGCTCTATGAATAAGAATTAAATAGTTTATTTCAGTTTAAAAATAGTATCATGCTTTATGTAATTGAGTATTCCAAAGAACTGGTCAATTTTCATCATAACTTCTTTGAAAATTTGAAAGAAGTTATGACTAATTTTTCCACAGTGAAGTTTATAATATTATGTATAAAAGTTCAGATAGTCTATAACACCTGAAGCTCAGTCCCAAACCCTGGGTGAAGAACCTTTGCGCTAGTTATAATTACCCTTCATACAGAGTATCACAGGGTATCACAAGGGCCCTGGTCTCCTAGAAATAGAGCAGATCACACCTACTCTTCCATCCTTACTGAACTGGGAAGTGGACTCACATTTTAGAGAGATACTTAATCATAATGATTGGGAACAAAAATGATGTTCTCAATTCTTCAGAAAATCAAATTATCTCTATCTCTCACTCAATCATTTTATCTTTTTTTTTTTTTTTTTTTTTTGGTGCTAGGAATTAAACTCATGACTTTATGTTTGCCAGGCAGGCACTGCACCACTGAACTATATCCCCAGCCCTCACTCGATTATTTTAAAACTCCCAACTAAAATAATTTTTAAAAAGTTTTAAAATAGTTGAGGTCCAGAGAATTGCACATTAAATAAGGCTAGAGGAGTTAATACAACATAGGTTTTCTGTAATATGTAAAGGAAGGATTATATCTACTACAAATAAACAGAAATGAGCATTTCTCTAATTCAATACAGATCGATACATTGATTGTCACAATTAAATAACAACTGACATCATAGTTCCCTGCAAAATGTGAGGACATTTATTTACCTATCTGGGAAACTGGAAAGTGAAGGAGTTTTTAAAATCCTGGTGTGAAGTATCTTGGAAAGGACTGCCAGCACAGGGGTCTAATAGTTCCTTGGCATGCTAGTTGTCTCTGTATCACACTTTCCTCTCTTCTGATAATGACAGAATACTGTGAAAGACCTTCCAGGCCAAATGAATGCTTACAAATGAATTGCTACCTGCCATGAACACAGAAAGACCTACTGATTTTAAATACAACCATTTGAGAACTCAAGAAGGGGAAAGAGTATGGAAGCAATTGAGATCTGACGAGCCTAGCCAACTTGTAGAAAGGGAAGGTTAAACTGTTGGCCAAAAAATAATACAGGTTGAGAATGAAGTGGGCCACTACCTGGGGATCACATTCTTGTTCTGTTGAAATCTATCACTGCCTAACTTTCTCAGTGAGCATTAGAAAACGTGAAAACACATTCTAAGATTATCTCTGGGCCAAATATTTCCCACACAGAGAAAAAAAAAAAGGAAAAATCTTTACTATCAAAGTTGAGAAATAGAGGAGAATATATACTGTGAAAAAAGGACAGAAGTCTATGAATAGAAGGGTAAAGAACACAGGTAATTTTTAGGATGTTTGGAAAATAAAGAGAAAGTGACTGAGAGAGGAGGAAAGGGGTTGAAAAGCCAGAACTTCCACTTACAGGGAGATGGACAGTTCTAATATTATTCTCATAGGTGATTGGTTACTGAATTGGACAAAGTAGAACTGGGAACCAGTAGGTACATTTGAATTTGCACAGATCTGTGTTTTCAATGTTATATAAATGGTGAAAATATTGATTTTTTTCTTCCAATAGGTTGGTCTGCTTGTGTCCTCTGTGTGCAGAGCTGGCCCTACCCATGGAATCTGCAGCCATGGATTCAACCAATGACAGATAGAAAATATTAACACTATTCTAAAGATGCATAGATTTTTTTCTTGTCCTTATTCATTAAACAGTATAGTGCAACTGTTTCTATAGCATTTACATTTTATTATGCATTATAATTAATCTAGAAGTGATTTAAAGTATACAAGAGGATGTACATGTGTCATATGCAAATATCCAACTTTATATATGCAACTTGAAGATCCATGGATTTTGGCATCTATAGGGGTCCTAGGCTTTGAATACTGAGGGACAACTGTACAGAAATAATAATGTATACATTTTTTATTTCTTCTTTAGGAGAGCTCCAAAATTCAACTTGTCTGGATAAGAAAATGGTAATGGTGTCTAAGCATAAGATGTATCCTAAGAGGTCCGCCTCATCCCTGAGTTCTGCCCCATGCCACTCTTGCAAACTTCCATACAGAATGAATTGCTCTCTTCATTCTATGAGGTTGCTGTATTGAACAATCACTCCTTACACACTTGTTAACATTATTCTAAACACTGGAGAAACAGTACTGTGGACATAGTACTGTAGTTGTACACATGAAGCTTATGCCTAGAAGCACAACAGATAAATTCACAGCAGAAATAGTGAGTAGCTCAGTGGTTTCTTAGAATTAGCAGCATGTGGGAGGGATTGGGCAATGACAGAGGGTGGAGTGTTTTGTTGTGGGATAAGAAAAATGAAAAACAGACCTAACTAAAAAGAGATCTACTGTTTGATCCATCTATACCACTGCTTGGTATATATCAGAAGGCATTAAAGTCAGCACACACTACAGGGCTACCTGTCTACCTGTTTATTGAGGCACAGTTCACAATAGCCAGGGTATGGAACCAGCCCAGGTGCCCATTAGTAGACAAATGGCTAAAGAAAATGTGCTATCTCTACAATGGAGCATCATTCAGTAGTAAAGAAAAATGGAATTGCATCATCTATAAGAATATGAATGCAACTGTGGTCATCCTGTTATGTGAAAGATAAATACTGCTGTTTCCCCTAAAATATGGGGTCTAAAAAAGATAACATGAAAGTAGAAGGGAGACGGTTATTAGACAAATGGAAGAATATAAGAGGGGGAGTCAGGGGAGGCAATAGGGGTGGAAAAGAGTTCTTAATCATATAGTTAAGAAATCATGATGCTGCTATGAATCTCCTGAGACAGAAATATGTCCACTACACCCTGTTAAGTGAAATAGCAAGTGACAAAACAGTACCTATGGCACTGTCAACTTTTTAGTTTAAAAAGTGTATTAATGTATAGAGATATCAAGAAATTGTCTAGAATAGTGTTCACTTAACTGTTTTAGTCTATCTTTGGGAGTGAAGTGATGAGCTTTTCAAAAGTTTTTTATCTGTGTTCTTGTAAAATTTTTTTAATTGGCAGCAATGAAGAATTGCTATGAGTATGTGAGGTTATGGATGTGTTCATTAGCTTGGTTATAGAAACCATTTCACAATGCATATGTATCTCAAAACACAATGTGGTGCACCTTAAATATATACAATCTTATTTGTCAGTTGTACTCAGTAAAAATGTGTTATTACAAAACAATACGAGTGAGTAAATGTATAGTATCATTCCAGATAAGTCCTATGATGAACATAAAACACAGTAGCTGGATCCAGTGAGGCAGAAAGGTTAGCTAGGATGGTCGGGGTTTTTTCTTTTGTACAAGAAACATTTCCGCTGAAGAGAATAAAGCCACAGAGTCACATAAAGATCAAGGGAAGAGCTTTCCAGCAGGAGACAATGACTTGCTCAAAGGCTGAGGGTAGAATGAGCTTGGGATGTTTGAAGAACTGAAAGGGACCCATGCGGCTGCAAGGGAGTGGTGAGAGATGAGGTCAGAGAAGTAAGCGGGGGTTGCATCATGCAGGACCATAATGAGTTGGATTTTATTCTCTTGGAATGGGAGAGGGTCAAAACAATGATTTTCATCTTAGATTCCTCTGTGGGCACTGGGACACACGGATAGCTGTTGGAGGCAGTTGGCTAGTGGGAGGTTATCACAGGCATTTAGGAAAGGTAAGATGGCTTGGACTAAGGCTGTAGTAACAGAGATAAGAGGGGCTGGCAGAAAGTGTGAAACACGTTGGAGTGGAACAACAGAACTTATTAATTAGAAGTGGGTATAAGGGCACAAAAGCAATCAGAAATGTCCCTCAGATTCTCAGCCTAAATAACAGCTGACTGTAGAATTCTGTTATACTCTTTAAACTAGACATAGTTATTGGACAACCAATTGGAAATACCAAATAACCAACAGAAGGACAAGTTTGGAACTCAGGGAAATTCTGGCTTGAGTTATAAGTTTGAGAGTCATTAACCTGTTAGTTTAGGTAGTATCAGAGCCGTGGGAAGCAATGTAGATGGAGAAGCAAATAGGCCCAAGGGCCGAGATCTGGGGCACAGCAACATGTCGAGTGATATGTGTCGTAGTTATGGCTTTGAGTTCTAACCTCCAGGCTGCCTACCTAATGATGCCTACGTTCCTGGCCCAGGAAGCAGGGGCTCTCCCTGTTTTCTCCAGTTACTGATTTTGCCTTTATCTTAACCTAAGCTGCTCTTCTAATCCTCCTGCCTCACTAGGGGACTTAATCATTCCTGGCCTTGCTTCATTTCTTTTCTTTTTCTTTTTTTGGCTTGGTTTCTTTATCTTTTTATTGTGCATGTATTTTGTTTCCCCAGCTAGTTTGTCTCCTCTGGGAGGGCAGTGAAAATATCTAATAAATTGCTGAATCTCCTTCAAAATCCAACAGGTAGTCATTACGGGCTCAGAAATACATGCTGATTGATAGGGTAAGGCTGCTTGGGAAATGCCCGGGAGGCCACGCTGGTACTGCTGTGTTTGTAAACCCCACACCTGGCCCTCTCTCACCCATGGTGATGCCACCCAGACAGAGCTACACCATGGAAGATTGCATAAGCACCTCCTGGAAAGACAGGTGAATAAAGCAAAGTACAAAGAAGTGAAAATACTTTCTTGGCAAATGAACACAGACAAACAAATGAAAACAAAACCCCACAATGTAAACAAAATCCAAACTCAACTATATGGGAGAAGGTCTTCAGCACTCACTCCAGGACTCAGACCCAAGATCTATCTGTTGAATGAAGCAAGCCAATTTGAACATGAAATAAAGGGCCCTTACTATAGTGCTAGAACACTGACATTTCTCAGAAGGTAGCGGCAGAGCATGTTCTCTGTATGCCTTTTTTCTGTCTATTATAAGTTGCTTGATTTTTAAAGAACTATTGGATCTTTGTTAGCTGTGGCCAGAATGCTGATTCCTCACAGCCTTCTCAAAGTCTCTGCAGCATTTGATCAGCAACACAAAAAGACAAAGAACAGAGTAGGAACAGAGACATGGAGGGAGGGAAGAAAATGGAAGAGTAGCGGTACAATGAATCCAGGAAACAAACAAAAATACCCCAGAGCAGCAGATGTCAGCGAGGGAGAATTTGAAAACGCTGATGAACGGGATGGAGCTGGAGCTATTAGAAACACAGAAAAGGTAAGAATATTGGAAAGGAGCAGATAATCCTAACATGGAGTTTGAATTGGAGAAGATGGAATGAACGGAAAAATAACTAGCAAGAAGAGGTGAAGTATGAGGCAGTGGGAAAACTATACTAAAATGGAAATCATAGTAATTCTTCTGTGGGTATACTTTGGAATATTCTTCAGGCTTTTGGAACACTTGGCTAAAATGATGAATAACAATGTTTTTAATAGCATTAGACATTGTTAACTTTAGTAGTGTAGCACACGGTTGAACACATTTTGGAAAGCAGAAAAAAGATAATATATAATTTATGAAAGTCACAGGGAAGGAATTGTTTTAGCTCATTCTTAATGATGTATAAGGGGCAATAAGTGAGTTTTCATTGATATTTCTAGTATTAATGAGATAGACCTTTGCATCATGTCCTGTACCAAAACTAATGTGAACACAAAACTTCAGAAAACAAAGAAGTGATCTCTTGCTGGGGGCCTTCTGTATTGCAAGACTTTTTTCTTGTTTGGTTTTGTTTTTACTGCTCAAAGTCACATTCACAAAATTGTAACATAGAAAGTTAGAATTTACCCTATGAGCATAATCTGTTCATTCCCTTATGATTTAAATGCAAATCCTAAGGTCTGACATAGTTGGAAAGTTTTTACCATGGTCTATAGAATTTATAAAACTAAATCTCTTGCTACCATTTCTAAGAGCCCAGACAAGTTTGCATGACAGATGAACACCATGTATTGAGTCTGCCTATTGTAGTCAATCCAGATGGCAGCAGAGTCTTTGGAAGACCTACCCTGGGCCATCTGGGCTGGGGTTGGCCAGTCCTTTTGATGTTTTCTGGGTAAATCATATCATGGAGAAGATGGAATCGTTAGCCAAACCAGTTAATTGATTTGTTTCATACAAATACTACTTTTGGTCTTTGCTGCCAAAAAAACCTGAGATTAAGAAGAGGATCATGAAAAGTATTTGATTTGAAAGTTGGGATGGCTAGCTAGAAAGGATCTGCCCACCATTTGACCTTAGCAAGCTGAGGGGCTTGTCTAGTAGCTTCTTTCAGGTTCCATGATACACCAATCAATCCACCGCCTTCAAGGCTCCAGGGAACTCTTGTTAGATTTTCATGTCAGATCCAATAAAGACTGGGTAAGGTCAGGATAATAAATGTAGAAATTTGGCCACAGCTTTAGGCTTTAGAAGCTCTGTGGGTTTCTAGGGAGGGGGCAGTTGATAATAGGTCTCATGAGTGATTTATAATCTCTGCAACTATTTGATTCCCTCACTAGTTCTGGACTAGGTTTTTGCTCAGAACAGTAAAAGGCTCTGGTTGGCGGCTGTAGCAAATGTAGGGGTTCCAGTTGCTTCTCAACAGTGTTGAACATTATCATGACCACTTGCTAGAGGACATTATTAAAGAAGAGAAAGTTAAATACTATATTCCTTCTTCAGCATTTGGGGAATAGAGTATCTATGATGGAGGAAATCATTTGAATAAATTTGCATCCCAGTAGTGGACTTGTATTGCATCTTTTTGGTCAGAGAAAAGAACACAACGATTGAGAGATTAAGGGATTTGCTCAAAGCTTCTGCCAGTTGGAGATGAAGCATTATTCTCTTCCCTCCACAAACTGCATTTCTTCGGCACAAGCCGAAATATTTCATGCTCTCACAGAACAAAAGGGGACTAATGAGAGAATGCTCCTAAACTCAACCCTTGACCCTTGGCAGGTGGCCACTGCATACTGCTCTTTACATACAACATGTCTTTTCAGATGCCTCTACTGCTGCTTCCAGGGCATTTGGCAGTGAACTGAACACCCCTTGTACAGACTAGGAAACCCAGCAAGGCTTTCATGAGAGCTCAGAGGGGCTGAATTTGAAATGACTCCACACTTGTCTTAATAGGCACGACCCTTACTCCTACGACACATTTTTCACTGTCACGTCTGCCTGGTGGCTTGAATCAAGACAGTGATTCATCTGAGTTTTTCACATTCTCTCTTTCATTACTAAAAGGACCCATGGATCATTGATAGTTTGGGCTCTGTCCTCTTTTATCCTTTATTCATGAAAAGCATGAACACCCGCTTTGTTCAGAGAGAGGCTTGGTTCACTTTCACCCCATTTTCTTTTGTTCACAAGGTCAGTATTTTCTGGTTTGGTTTTGTTTCTGTAGTGCTGGTGATTGAACCCAGAGCCTCATGCATACTAAGAAAGCACTCTACTACTGAGCTGCTACCCAGTCCCACAGTCAGTATTTTTGTCTTCTGTTTTCACAGAGGTTGTGTATGTATATCTGGTGAAAAGGAAGCCCAGAGATGACCTTGAAGAGCCCTTATCATTCCATGGCTTGTTAAACTCCATGTAACCTGTCCTTTGCCTGCCCACTTGTCATATGGCCCAAAGTATTTTTCTCTGCTGAGTATAGTTACAGACAATGGATCTTCACTCAGTATAAAGATAAGCCCAAAGCACTTATAGGTGCCTAAAAAATAAATGAGTTGTCTCCAGAAGTAGTGCACTTCCTGACCCTTGAGTTATGTAACACATATGCAATGGATAATGGTAAGAGAATCAGAAATAACATTAGAAGGGATTCATGCAGCAGATTAGGGGGTAGTTCAATAGCAAACATTTGAGTGTTTTTTATGCTAGAGATAAGAAAAGCAAAGAAAAATAAAGCTGCTTAGAAGAGTTAGCTTAGAAGAGCCTCAGGCATCTTTCAGCTTTATGTTCTATCTGGATATATTATGATAAAACTAAGAAAATCTTAGATGCAGCTGTTTCTTAGTTGTTCATGTGGAAGTGGTTTTTACAATAATTTTTGTTAAGCTTTTTATTTTTGTATAATAGAAGAGCAAAAGTAGGCTCTGAAAGCTGGAAATTTTTTCCTCCAAGATTATATGGCTGGGGTCATGCTGTTTATTTTTTTTAAAAAAGGTATGCATCGATTACAGAATTCACAGAACACACAAACCATGAGCGTTTTCTGAATTTCCCTTTTGACCACAGTTGGAAATGTCTATTTCCACGACCACTATTATAGGTGCAGTTTAGGAAGAGGCCTGATTTAACACTGTAACTCATGGGACATAGGGAAAGAATGTGGTGGTGGAGTGGGTTTCTATTAAGACCTCAGAAGTGTCACCTGAGGAGGTAGTGCAGCAGTAAACAGGAAAGTAGCAGTTGTTGCCATGGTGCCATTAAAGGGATACCATGGTTACCAGTCTTATATCAAGGCCAATAATCTTTCTATAGGAATAGTTTCATTGCTTTGGGCTGCGAAGGCATTTGCAATCTTAAAAAGAACTCTTATTTAAACATCATGGTTAATGTATCTAATTTTACTGTGTAATACTTTAGTTAGCCCTTAGCAATTTGAGTATCTCTTATGTGCCTAGCTCATAACAACTTCACTTAATTTACTAGCTGATAGCTTTCAGAGGAGAAGGCTTTGTAGGGGATGAGACACAAACAAACTAGGATGGTGATGAGAAGAGCTTTGAATTCAGGTAGCACTGGTTTCTAATAGCACCTCTATTTATTAGTACTATGACTTGGGAAAGTTTGAGAATGTATAAGCTCAATTTCCTTATTGTAAAAAAGAGATAATAATAATATCCCATAGAGTAATTTTGAGAATTGGTTAGATACTGGCTAGATATTGGTGGAAGGCACCTACGAGAGTAATAGGCCTATATGAAGTATTTCATAAATATTATTTCTGACATTACCTCATGTGTTAGTTACTTTTTTTGATTCTGGGACAAAATACCTGAAATCCATAAGTTATAGGTGGAAAGGTTTATTTTGGCTTACATTTTTGATCCATGGTCACCTGGCTCTGAGGAGAAGTGCTCTGGTGAACAGCTCTGGGCAGAGGACAACCACTCACCCCATGGCAGCCAGGAAGCAGAGAGAGAGAGAGAGTAGAGGAGATGAGGAGGGAGATGCATCCTTACAGGTTACACCCCTAGTTGACTCACCTCCAGCCAGCCTCACTTTCCAACAGCAAGTCAGCCGTAGTGCCACCATGATCCAATCACCTTCCAAAAGACCCAATTCTGATCGCATGAAGTTTGTGGGAGAACATTCTAGAACTACAGTATAATACCTCAGAACTAAAGAAAGGCACTTGAGAGTTGGGGAAAGAGGCACCAAAGAAGAGCCATGTGTACTAAAGATGTTGGCACAAAGTCACCTTGTCCAGGCAATCTTATCTCCAGAGAAAGACAGTCTTAACAAAGAGCCAAAGGAGGCAGAATACTGTGTGAACAGTATTCTAAAGATCATTTCCCTTCCACGGCAGCTATTGGAGACTTGTGAGTATGTGTTGCTGACATTCATGCAGAGCCTGGCATTTTCAGTCTGCTTTCCAGTCCTATTTATCTTCCTTACCCCATCTTTCCTGCACTCGCTACTTCAGCTATTTGCAATTTCTAATCTTGAGATAATGAACACGTTGCTTCTTCTACTGCACTTGGAAAATCTTCCTTGCACTGTGCCTAAGCTTAGATATGACTCCTGGGATGCTGTCTGCCCCGCTAGTTCGAGCTGAGTGCCCTTTCTGTGTGCTGCTCCACGTCAGCCAGCCTGAGAACTTTGTCCACTTACTCTGTATCTTCATGTTCGTCTTCCTCACAAGGCTGTAAATTCACTGACAGAGGGAACCTCATCTAGCTCATTCCCCAGCAACCCCAGTGCCTAGCATGATAAATGATAATTAAGAGGAACTCAATAAATACATATTAAATATGTGAATGAGTTATTTATATTCTGAGGTTTAGGAGAGGGGAAGTTGCTTTGGTTATATTCTAGGATTTTTACTCTGTTCTGCGAAGATCCTTACTGGGATAATACTGTTATTGTTTCTCTTGTAGAAACTTCCAACAGGCTCTATCTCCTAACATGAAAGGTTTTCCATGTAGTTAAAGGTAATGGCACCTAGGAACCACTATGGTTTGGATATTATTTGACTACATCCTTTGCAGCAGTGCTCATGTGCTAGAAGCTCGGTCCCAGTGTAATGGTAAAGGGGTGGTGGGATCTTTAAGAAATGATTAGCTCATGGGGCACCACCCTCACAGGGAGTAATGGAGTTCTCATAGGACCAGATCAGTTTCTGAGAGAGCTGGTGGTTATAAAAGAGCCTGCTTTCTGCCTCCTTGTTTGCCCGTGTGTCCTTTTCCACCAAGGCACTTTTCTTTATGCTTCTCCACTATGTTGTGATGTAGCTGGAATGCCCTCACTTGATGCTGGGGCCATGCTGCTGGGACTTTACAGCCACCACCAGCACTGTGACCTGAAGAACCTCTTTTCTTTATATGTTACCCAGCATCAGGTATGCTGTTACAGCAGCACAAATCAGACTAAGACAAGTACTGTTTCTATTTACCAAACCAGAATCTTGGTACTTTGTCAGGTAAAAAATGATGTGAGTGGAGTTATCATCCAAGTCACGTTGAAAACTAGAGCACTAAATTTCTGTGAAAGGCAGATGAATTTGGGGTTCTTCTCAGATCTTCAATCTCTTGGAAGTATTTTTGTCTTGTTTTTGTTTGGGGGACTCTAAAGATTGAGCCTGGGACTGATGCATGATAAACATGTACTCTTCCAGTGAGTTATACACCATGCCCTGTACTATTTTGGGATACAAAAAGCTCTTAGTTTTGCAGATGTCATGGTCACCTGTAGTGGCCCACTGCCAGCCAGGGTCAACCTCACTGCATTCTTCAACACTGTAGTTTATGGCAAGGCCTTAGGCTTTTTCTCTTTCAAGCTGTTTCAGGTAAAGTTCCAAAGACAGCAGAAAAATTTGTGCCCCAGGTATTATGAAAGAAAAAATTTAGTTATAACGTTTCTTGCTTTCACAGAATTATTCCAGGATTTATGTGGGTGGTGATTTCACACCCCAATGGCACTGGTGACAAGTCTATCTATAGGGAGAAATTTGATGATGACAACTTCATCCAGAAGCGCAGGGGTCTTGGCATGTTTTCCATGGCAAATGCTAAACAAAACACCAGGGTTTTTCATCCGCATTGCTAAGACTGAGTGGTTGGTTGGCAAGTGTATGGTCTTTGTGAAGGTGAAAGGCCGTGACTAGTGCAAAAGCCACAGAGTGCTTTGGGTCTAGGAATGCCAGGACCAGCAAGAAGATCCCCAGGGCTGACTATGGACAGCTCTAACATTTTTGACATATGTTTTATCTTAACTACCAGAGCTTCTTTCTGCAGCCCAGAAGAACATCCCTTTAACATTCATTTGCAGTATCTTATAATCTTTGTGCTCTTACTACAGTTCTTTGGGTTCTATACTTTCTTTATTCTCCTCAAAGTTTACCCAGACTGCAGAGCTACATTTATGATTACATATAAAAAGTAAAAATACTAACAAGACAAAACTCTGTTACTTTCCCTTTTGTTGGGATTTTCCCCATTTAGCACATGACCTTCTCTCGATCCGTGGTTAAACATGCATTTATCACTCAAACCAAGGCACTCTTGAGCTCCAGCCTGTGACCTGAGCTTAGGCTCAGTTCTTCTTTGTGTTCAATAAAATGAAAGAGGAATCATAAACCTAACTTCCTCTAGAAGGAAGGGGACAATTACTAATATATACCTTATGATGCATGTAGAGTTAAAACCTCAGTCAAGTTGCTATGCAATAGGGCTTGGGAATGAAAGAAAAACAATGTAGTAGCATGAATTCTTCCACCGGTGGTGGGGGGATTTGGAGATAACTCCATACAGAAATGGAAAACATCCAAGTCAAGTGCAAAGAACTTCCAGATCCCCCTCATCAAGTTTCTCCAACTGAATATTTCACTGTAACCCCTTCACCACCACCACCACGGTGTGATTTGTGAAGAGAAGAGAGAAGTCTATTCTTGTTCCTAATACCATGGGAACAGTACCATCAGGAGGCTTTGGCAAACAACCAAAGAGAAGGATTAGAAATTGGAGAAAAGACATATTTTTGTAGGCAGTTTCTATATGCTGAATGTTATGCTAACTGCTTTGCAAATATTACCTCTCTGAATCCTTGGAAGAGCCACTGAATAATTATTTTTCTGACTTTACAGGTGAAGAAATTGAGGTTCAGGAAGGATAGGCAGCTTGCCTGAGGTCACAGGGCCAAGAAATGGTCACTCCTGCTCCATCTTAAGGTTTCTCTTTCCATTGTAAACTCATTTTATCTTTGCAAAAGGAATATTCAGTTGGGATAAAAAGGCTGATCCATGCCTTAAATCTTTGTTATCTTGGGCACACCACGTCATAGGAAGTCAGTTTCTTTCAACTGTAAGAGGAGGGATGCTGAACTAGATTAACCTTAAGATCACGTACAGGTAGAAACTCTAGGAGTAATTTAATAAACGTAATATTTTTGATGACTTGGAGACAAAAGTACATTGAACATATTTTGGTTCACTCTGAGAATAGGAGCGTTGAGACTTACAGCATACTTAACTCAGCAGCATAATAGTTAATTCTGTCTAGCGGCTGGGTTATTTGAATGGCCTCTTTAAAGCATCTTCCTGTCCTTTATCTTGACTTTTTGCTACTGTTTTGCTCTGCCCTGGTTACTGTGCTTGGAGCTCTGGGGGCTCACCCCTCACATCCTAGGAGTTAGGATAATTCTGAAGGTTAAGGAGTGAGATTGCTTCCAATGGATAAGTTGCAGAAGACGATTAATTGAAGGACTCCCCTTTTGCTCATGGGTTTGGTTTTGAACTCAATCTTGATAGCCTTGTACTCACTCAGTGTACAAGTTTCCTTAGATAGACCACTCCATCCTCAAAGAGTTGTAACTATCAAAAACACCCTCTTCTTAAATATTTGAGAGTACTTCAGAAATGGAATATGTATACTCATAGGGATATATAATGGTGCTCCAAGAGGCTCCCCAAATACACTAGAAGTAAATAATAGTATATATGGTTTCCAGAGATCCAAATGAAACTGTAGGTAATTAAAAATATTATTTTTAACTTAAAATATACCCTGCTGTAATCTAAATTAAAAAGTCCTATGTATTTTTAACGTAAAACCTGAGTCCCCAACAGTCTTACCATTGATGATTTGTCTCAGATTGTCTTGTTCCCAGAGAATCCAGGGACTGTCCTTCTTCTGTCATTCAGGATCTGAGGGCAGGAAGTTTGAGATCCAGTGATATTTACAGAATATGACATAGTTTCCAGCCTATTTATGTGCTTAGAATATTATTATTGCTATATCTACTTTAATTCTTTTGTTTAATTTTCTATACTTGTAATTTTTCCATATTCTTTGTTTCTTTACAATAACAATCATTTCAGTATTTTACATCCAGTGAAGGCCGATCCAACTTTCCTTCCTGTACTTTGAATTAATCCCTTGGTTCTGAACTCCACAGGTTCCAAATCTACAATTTAGGGAGAGAGTAATTTGAAAGGTCATGGACATGTGACAAGCACGTGATGGCAACTAACTTGTCCCTTTTCCTTTGAAACAAATATTCTTAGCTTCTTCAACTGTTCTCCATATACTATGGATTTTATATTCTCTCATCATAATCCTAGTCCTTCAAAATACTCTTATTAATCATTCTTTCAAAGAGCTGATCCAATAGTTCTAAGAGACTTATTCTTATTGTATGCCTTCCACTGAAGGCTGATTAGTCTCAAGAAAAGAGAAGAGAAAGAGAAAGAGAAAAAGAAAGGGAGGGAGAGAGAGAACATCAGCACCACCATACTGAATCTGTCTGTGGGTAATAATCGGGGACTGTGAGCTATCTATCAAATAGCTAAACTACAGTAATTTGGCTGTTCAGCATTCTCTCTTCCTTGCTTTCTTTTCAGTCTGATTTCCTTTTTAGGGATTATCTTTTCCTCACTGTCAATTGTCTGCCGGAACTATAAACAGAGGTTCTGTTTACTCCTTCTCAAGGACTGGAAATGATGTAAGCTAAGTCAATCTGCTGTTTCTTCCTTGGAATTTGAAACTTGAGCAGAAGGACAATGATGTTGAAAATAATTTGACTTCTATTCTATTCTAGCAGGGCTTTTTGCTTACACTGTTCTTGCTGTAGCTCCTGTTTTCTGGCATTCCATTACTTCTATGAAGCTCATAACCATTTACTACATTTCTTTTGCTTAACTTAGCTGGAGTTACTATTTATTGTTTATAACGAAATAATCTTGGCTAATACAACTATTGTGAATAGAGTGGGGTGCGTATCAATTGTGTCTACTATAACATCTTCCTTTACTGGTTTCTATAATACAATACTTACTCATACAAACAAAATTAAAAATTATAAGTAATTTCCTGGTCTTTAATTTGACCATAATCCATTAGAAGTCATGATTTCTAGAAGGCTGAATCTATGAGAAACTGGGATCATTTTCAATCTCCTTTCTTTCTTTCTTTTTTTTTTTTTTTTCCCGGTACCAGGGATTGAATTTATGACCCTGTGCTTGCCGGTCAGGCGCTGTGCCACTGAGCTAAATCCCCAGCCTCTTCTTGCTTTCTTTTTAAAAAATTAATTAAATTTATTGGTACATTTTAGGTATACATAATGAATACATTTATCAGAGGGAATTTGTACCTGTACCTGATGTATCTTGATCCCCCCCTCCCAATTCTTCTATGGTTCCTTCAACCCCTCTTCCCCTCCTTATATACAAAAGCTTTATTTCCATTTTTCCTTCTTCTTTTGTTTTTTCTTTTCCCTTCCTATCTTTTCCCCTTCTATGTCCCAGTTCTGCTTCCTGTTTGAACATTTTCTACCTATTTCACAATATCTATTATATGTTTTGGTTCTTATTTATGCTTTCAATTTCTCACACCAGAGAAACAATGCAGTACCTACACATGTGTTTCCAGTTTATTTCACTTAAGAGTATGGTGTCAAGATCCATCCCTTACTTAGAAATATCTCAGGTTTATCCTTTATGGCTGAGTTGTATTCCACTGTATAAAATAACCCCACATTTTATTTATCCATTCATTGGTTGATAGGCATCTGGGCTGTTTTCAAGATTTAATTATTACAAACTGTGCTGCTATAACCATAGGTATGCATATGTTACTGTGGTATGATGCTTTTAATTCCTTTTGGAAGATACCAAGAAGGGGAATAGCAGGATTGAATAGAACTGCTAGATTTGGATTTTTGAGGAATCTCCACACTGATTTTCACAGTGATTGCAGTACTCTACACTCCCTCCAACAGTGGAGAAGGGTTCTTTTCCCCCCACAGCCCCACCAGCATTTGTTATGGGTTGATATCATGATAATTATTCTTTCTGGAGTGAGATGGAATCTCAGCATTGCTTTAACTTGTATGTCTTGAATGACCAGTGAAGTTGAACATTTTTTCATATACTTATTTGTTTTTTTTACTTCTTCATCTGAGAAATGTCTATCCAGTTCAGATGCCCATATTTGGATTAGGTCTTTAAATTTTGGGGATCTCATTTTTTTGAGTTCTTTATATATCCCGGATAGTAGTCCTTTAATCTTAGGAACAGCTGGCAAACACTTTCTCCCTACTCTGTAGGGCATACACTTTTTCCCTACATTATAGGTTATCTCTTCACTCTGTTGGTAGTTTCTCTTACTGTACAAAAGCTTTTTAATAAGGTGCACTCCCAGTTGTTGATTTTTTGTGATTCAGATTTTGTACCTGCGCAATTTGGATTTTGTTCATAAAGTCTTTGCCTACACCAATGTCTTCAAGAGTTCTACCTATTCTCTCTTCTAGCAGATGTTGTGTTTCTGTTTTAATTTAGATCTTTGATCCATTTCAGTTTTAATTTAGTGCATGGTGATAGATATGGGTCTAGTTTTAATCTTTAGCATGTGGAAAGCCAGTCTTTCTAGCAACATTTATTAAAAAGGCTATCTTTCTTCCAGTGAAGGTGTTTGGCTCCTTTGTCAAAGACAAGGTGGTTGAGTGTGTTTGGAATTGTTTCTGCATCTTCTAATCTGTTCCATTGATCCTGAGGTCTCTTTTTTCCCCAGTACCATGTTGTTTTTATCACGGCAATTTTGTAGTATAATTTCAAGTCAAAGATTGTGATGTCCTCTGCCTTGACTTGTTGCTCAGAACTGCTTTTGCTATTCTAGGTCTCTTCTGGTTCTAAATGAATTTTGGGATTAGTGGCTTTAATTCCAGGAGATGTATTGTTGGGATTTTGATCAGGATTGAATTAAATCTGCATAACAATTTTGGAAGTATGGCCATTTTCATTATGCTGGTTCTTCCTACCCAAGAGCAAGGTATACATTTCTATCTGATATTCTCTTCAATCTCCTTTTTCATAGTACTGTAGTTTTTAATGTAGAAATCTTTTACTTCTTTCATTAGATTGATTGGTAGGTGTTTCATTCTTTGGATGTTACTGCAAAAGGTTCTTTGCCTAATTTCTCTCTCAGTGAGTTTGTTATTTGTGTAAGGAAGGCTACTGATTTTTGAGTGTTGACTTTGTACCCAGATATGCTATTGAATTTGATTATTAAGTGTAGAAGTTTTGGTGTTTTGGGGGTCTTCTATGTAGAGCATTGTGTCATCTGGAAATAATGATAATTTGACTTTGTCCTTTCTTATCCTTCTTCCTTTTATTTCTTTCTCTTGTGTAATTGCACTGGCTAATGTTTCCAGAACTATATTGAATAAGAGTTGTGACAGTGGACATCTTTACCTTTTTGTGATTTTAGAGTGGCTGCTTTCAGTTTTTGTCTGTTTAGTATGATGTTGGGAATAGGTTTGTCATAGACAGCTTTTATCAGACTGAGACAAAGACCATATATTCTAATTTTCTGTGCAGTTTTTATCATAAATGGGTGTTGGACTATGTAAAATGCTTTTTCTGCATCTATCAAGATGATCATATGGTTTTTGTACTTTGCTCTGTTGAAATGGTGTATTACATTTACTAATTTGTGTATGTTGAACTGTTCCTACATCCCTAGGATGAATCCTACTTTGCCATGGTGTATAATTTTCTTGATGATTTGCTGCATTCTGTTAACCAGTATCTTATTGAGGATTTTTTGGTTTATATTCATTAGGGAGATTGTCCTGTTGTTCTGTTTTTTTGGCTGGGTCTTTCCCTGGCTTGGTATCAGGGTAATACTGGCCTCAGGAATAAATTTGTGAGTACTGTTTCCCTTCCTACTTCATTAAAGAGTTTGAGAAGTAGCAGCATTAGTCTTTAAATTTCTCATAGACATCAGAAGTGAATCCCTCAAGGCCTGGGCTTTTCTTTGCTGGTAGGCTTTTAATTACATGTTCAATTTCTTAGACTGATACTGGTTTATTTAGAATTTTTATGTCTTCTTGATTCAGCTTTGGTAATTCATACATATCTAGGAATCTGTCCATTTTTTCTTCTCTTCTATCTTATTAAAATACAGGTTCTCTAAGTAGGTATTGATGATCTTCTGGATTTCTGCAGGGTCTGAGGTGATTTCATCCTTTTCATTCCTAATTGCATGAATTTGAGTCATTTCTTTCCTTTTTTTGGATAAGGCAAGCCAAAGGTTTATGAATTTTATTTAATCTTTAAAAGTACCAACTCTTTGATTCATTAATTCTTTGTATTATTATTGTAGTCTCCATTGCATTAATTTCTGCTCTGATCTTTATAATTTCTTTCCTTGTATGAGCTTAGGCTTGATTTGCTCTTCTTTTTCTAGAAGCTTGAGGTTCAATATTAGGTTGTTTATTTGAATTCACTCTGTTTTCATGATATGGGTATTGACTGCTATTAATTTACCCATTAGGACTACTTTCATTGTGTCCCACATATTCTAGTATGTTGTACTGGCATTATCATTTAATTATAGATATTGTTTAATTTCTTCCTTAATTTCATATGTGACCCATTGGTTGTTCAGGAGGGTTTTATTTAATTTTTATGTGTTTATGAAGTTATTATTGTTTCTTTCTTTTTTTTTCCCCAGTACTGGGAATTGAACTCATGACCTTGCGCTTGCCAGGCAGGCGCTATGCTGCTGAGCTAAATCTCCAGCCCCTATTATTGTTTCTTTTGCCACTGATTTTCAATTTCATTGCAGTATGGTCTGGTGATATGCATGGGATCATTTCATATTACTTTGCATTTACTTAAGCATGTTCTGTGAGCCAGTATGTGGTCTACTTTGAGAATGTACCGTCTGCAGCTGAGAGGAATGTTTATTCTGATGCTGTGGGGGTAAAATACTCTGTAGAAATCTACTAAGTCTATTTGTCCAAAAGTTTGGTTCAATTCTAATATTTCATTGTTGATGTTTTGTCTAGTTGATCTATTTGTAACAATGGTGCATTGAGATCCGTCATTACAATTATATTAGTGATTATTTGATTTTTTCATGTTAATATTTGTTTTATATAGTTGGGAGCATTGGTATTTGTTGCATATATATTTATGATTATTCTCTATTCCTCCTGGATTGTTCCTTTTACAAGGATGCATTGACCTTCTTTGTCTTTCTTGTTCAGTCTTAGCTTGAAATCCACCTTTTCTGCAAATAGAGTAGCACCCCTGTTTTTTTCCTGGTTCCTGTCATATGGAGTATTATTTTCCATCCTTTGACCTTCAGTCTAAGACTTTCTTTTTAAGTTCAATATGTTTCTTGTATGAAGCATATTGTTAGGTCTTGCTTCTTGATCCATTCTGCCAACTTGTTTCTTTTGATTGATGAATTGAGACCCTTAACATTGATGGTTATAACTGATACATATGGACTTATCCTTGCCATGTTATTTTCCTATTGTTGGCTCACTTTTTTCCTCTTTGTTTAATTGCTTATCTTCCCTGTGGATTCATTCTATTGGGGTTCATGGCATTGCAATCCTTGCTATCTCTTTCTAGACTATCTTTCAGAATATTTTTGAGTGGTAGTTTGGTGTTCATGAATTTCCTCAGGTATTCTTTGTCTTGGAAGTATCTTACTTCTTCACCAGTTTTGAAAGATAGTTTTGCATAGTACATCAACCTGGGTTGGAGGATGTTTTCTTTTAGGGCTTGAAATACTTCACTCCAATCTCTCCTTGGCTTTAGGGTTTGTGTTGAGAAATTTGCTGTGATTCTGATGGGTTTTCCTTTATATTTGATTTGTTTCTTTTCTACAACAGCTTTTAATATTTTGTTCTTGTATTGAATTTCTGGAATCTTGACTATTATATGCCTTAGTGTAGATAGTTTTTTTATCATGGCCAGTGGGAGTTCTATATGCCTCACTTACTTTTGGTCAATTTATTTTTTTCATGCTTGGGAAGTTTTCTGCCATTAATTCTGTGAACAGATTTTTTTTATGTCATTCCTGATTACTCCTTGATATTGATCAGCTCTCTGTTATTCTTCTTTGTATCATCTAGTAGCTGCTGGATTTATTACTTGTGACCCCTTGCTATTTTAAGAAGTGTTTCTTTTCATGAATGCTAACCACAATCCTGTCTTATGTAACTGATATTCTGTCCTCACATTGACTCATTCTGCTGCATATACTTTCAATTGAATTTTTAATCTTTGTTTGAATCTGTCTCATGGATTCCATTTGTTTCTTATGTTGGTCATTGATGGTTTCCATGATTTTCTTAAGCACCTCTTTTTTTTTTTTTTTAACCTGTATCTGCTCTAAAGCCACTAAACATGTCTTTCATTATGGTCACCATCTCTGTAGTTATCTTTTTTTTTTTTTCCTCTGGTACCGGGAACCGAACTCACGACCTTGCGCTTGCCAGGCAGGCGCTTTTGCCGCTGAGCTAAATCCCCAGCCCTCTGTAGTTATCTGAAAATTATTTCTGATTTGATTTTTTTCTAGAGCCTCATTCATCTGCTTTGTTACCACTTGAGAGAATCTAGGTAGGTAACTTTCAGATTGTTCTACCTCATTGGTCCCTGGGTTTGTCTTTGATGAGCTGGACAGCTTGGGTTGTATCTTGTTTAAATGTCTTCTCATTTTCTATTTTTTTTAAAAGGTTTAATTCCTGGGTAGTTGCTTGTAAATTGCTTATGGCAGTTAGCTTTATTCCTAGTATTTAGAACCCTTAGGAAATAACTACTCAGAGGTGTCTTGAGGTGTAGCTGGCTTTTGCATTTTGAGTCTGTTGCAAGATCCTCCCTCTTCAGTTCATTAGGGAGGAGAAGTTGCTGTCTGCTTGTCCCAGCCCTTGGTTCTTTGGCACTGGCATATAGTACTATTTACTCTTAGGCAATCTCATTCTCAGTATACCAGGAAGAACAACTGATTAGAACAATTATGTCAGCTTGGCTAAAGTGATATAATCAGCAATAACAATAGCATCAAACATTGCCTGGATAAGGACAAACTGTGGTAATTATTTGCCACCTTTAGCCATATGAACAAAATCCAAAATGAACCGGAAAATTGTTTCCAGTAATTAAGCTCTCAATATTGTGATTTTATCCTCAGGGTAGCAAATTTAAAAGGAGTTGGGGGAAAAATAGATAAATAGAAGAAGAAATTAGAAACAAAGGTGAAGGACAAAGGAAGATCATGCAAACTTTGGGAAACTGGTGAAGAAGAGAGGAAAGAGAGAAGGAAAAATAAAAACAAGACCAGAATAGAACAACAATGACAAAAACTTAGAAACTGCATTCATGCTCACATAAAAACAAGAATAAACAATCAGGAGGAAAGAAAATAAAACTAAAATGAAAAACAAAAAAGAGAGATAAAAAAGAAGAAAATAAGAAAAAAATTGTCCTCTTCAATGTATTTCTTTGCTATCATGTGAAAGGATAGAGTCCAGATTCAAACTGATTAATCCCAGAAAGCTAGCCATAATTTTATGGCAGGGTAGTGGATTATCCTAGCAAGTCTGCATCTTTAGTTCCACTGAAGTTCAGGTTGGTTTCTGGCTGTGAGGCTGGAACCAGATTTGTTCAGCTGGCAACAGTTTACCTGCCTCTTGCCTGTTTGAACTTGGCTCCCTGCTGACTTGATTTTGGCTCCCTGTCCTCCTGAAGACTTGAATTTAGCAGCCTGACCCGGTAACTGGGAGCCACTAGATGGAGCTGGCCTGAAGCTGTTCTGAGCTCATTTGTCCCTCTCCAAGATGGCTACTGGGCAATTGCTCTTTCCTCGGGATTGTCTGGACCTGAGTAACTCACTAGCCACTGTAGTCTTCTGCCTCCACTGCTCTGTTCCACCAGTGCATTTCTCCAGCGAGGCTTCTGGGGTTGCTAGTAGTTACCATGCATCTGCAGGATTTAGCCACCCCTCATGCAGTGAGTACAGACTCAGGGAGAAAGCACTGCCTGCCACTTCCTTCTTCTTCATTGAAGTTTCTTTTGCTCTCTCTGTGGGCTTCAGTTTTCACTTCCTGAGTCCTTTCTGGGTCCCAGGGACTCATTTCCATCCTTATTTTCTTCCTCACATTGTTATATTCCAATGTCTGGACCTCAAATCTCAGAGGATTTTTCTGTACTGTTTACCACTCTGCCATCTTCCTAGAAGTCTCTTTCTCCTTGCCTTTTATAATACAATTCCATAATTTTTCAAAGCAGCCAATAAACCATGTAGTTCTGCCTCAACATGAAATATTAGTGGCTTTTTGCAAAGAACACGTCTGCTTTGCATTTTAAATGGCAAAAAAGTCAGTTCACTTGCAGAGCTGCATGAGTATGAGGTTTTGTATTCTCATCCAGGTAAGAATGGAGTAGGAGGAAGCATTTTCATCTGCCGAAATGTCAGTATTCTACAGTTAATTTAGATTTCATCCCCTTACTGGTGTTGAAGAGTAAAAGGAAAGCTGACATCTTAGCACAAGATTACATGTGGTTCTAAACTGAAGATGAAAGCTTAAAGTGGCAGAGGAATATGGGACAAATGCTTTAATGCTCTAGTGAGACATTAGTGTGCTTCTTGTCCTTGACACAGACCTGGCCCTGCAATTTTCTCCATTATGTTGGCTCTGGAATCATCTCCTGCAGTTCATATCTTTGCCACTAAAGTTTCATATTCTTTCCTCATTGGTGAGGTATGTTATCCAGATATTTGGAACTACCAGATTTGTCCTCTGAGAAGTAGAGGCTTAAAGTGGGATTTAGCAGAAAAACCCTTCAGATTACAATGCTGATCTAGTAGGTGAAAGTGATAAGGCTCAAGTACCCTCATCATATAGTCTCTGATAGGTGGAAGACTGCCCAGGAAAAGCATAGCTTCAGTTCAAAATCTGAAGATCTCAAAGACACAAAGACATGAAGGCTGCAGTTATTGAACTCCATGCAGCTGAATAGAGATCCAAGAACTACATTCCCGTTGCTACCACTCTGTCCTTCTGAATTGTGTCTTAAATTCACTCATGGGATAATTTCCCAGAGCATAAACTCCAGAGCCAGATGGTTCAGGTGTGAATCCTAGCACCAACACTTGCATGCTCTGGGTTGTTAGAAAATGTATTCAGTCTCTCTGTGTCTCATATTCCTCATTTAAAAAAAGATTAAATGGGAAATAGCCTAAGAGAATTATTGTAAAACATTTAGAAAATGCTTTGTATATGGTAAATGCATGATATATATTTGCTATTATTCTTTATTCATTGAATGTCAACTACGTGGCAATCCCCTTTGACCTATGTCATGGTGTGATTGGTCAGAAAAAATAAAGATAGGTAGAAAAGAGATAATTGTAAGGAAATTATAATTCTGAGGAAGCTCCAGGTTTCTATAGCTTCAAGATATAAACAAAGTTACCCCCAGATTACAAGCCTTTTCACCCCTAGGCCTGTTTTTCTTCTAGGCCTTTCAGTCTTAAGTTCCTAAGAGTCTTAAAGATACTGTAAGTCTGTAAATTGAGCTTGTGTTTTTTTCCTGCTATTATAAATCCACAAATTCCACAGAATTCTTCCTTCAAAGAAATAGCACTGTTAATGGCTACCAAAAGTCTACATTTCAAACACATGGAGTTTGCATTTTAACCTGGTTGATAAAGTCAGTTTTTGCTGTAGCCCACCAATGAGCAACCTTACAGACACTAGGTAAAAGATAGATAACTTGAAGAATAACTATCCTACATGATTTGTTTGGAGATACCCTGTAAGGGCATAAATGCCTCCAAGTCCCTATCATAATGTTTTGCATACCTTAAGGACCTGAATTTGTTCCTCTTCATTTTTCTTTCTTTGAGTCTGCCTAATAAATCTGGCTATACTTCTCAGTGACACATCCTGAAAAGATTTTCTGTAACAAGACAAGAACCTACGCAGGGGAGTTGAGGTCCCTATCTCCTCTTTAGGAGGATCTCCTTCGACTTTGTCTAGTGACAGTAGAACCATTAAGAATGTCCTCTGAATTAGCTCAGTTATCTATGAAGCAATTATTATAAATTACCTTTTATAGAAAGTACATCTGAGAGGCTGAAGACACTACTATGTCCTGATCACTAATGAGTGGTAGTGCTGTGTTCAAGGATTTAGAATAAGTCTTGTAGGCAGACTTTGTATTTTCAGGTTTTTGTTTTTCTTTCAGATGTTGGCATTGCCTGAGAGGCTAATTGCAAAGCAGCAGCCTCTCAGCTTTAAATGTCAGGCTCTCATGTGTTGATATGTTGAAGTGGCAGCAGGGAAAAATTGTCACATAAGTGTGAGTAAATGAGCTCACATGGTGCATTTTTAGAAACAATGGAGAAAGAACTTCATTGAAAGAAGTCCTCTGAAGGGTACCAGGGAGATCACTGTATTTATTTAGTAAACACATATATAATATTTACTGGTCACAGGTATTACACTAAGTGCTTTACAAATATTAATTAATTTCATCCTTACAACTACTGTATGATGGCGGGCTTAATGTAGGTAGTGTTAGTACCCCTATTTTGCAGCTGTGGTAGTTGAAGTATGGTGAGGTTGGATAACTCACCCAGGGACAGAAGCTAGTAAGAAGTAGAGTTGGCACTGAAATGCAGATAGAGTTTATATCTCCAGGATTTGTGCTCTTCTTCACATGCATCCTGCTTCTTCAGTCAATTTTCCTCTTTAAAATGCATTCCTTGTTCCGTATCACCCTCTTCTGAGCATTCTGAGGCTCATAAATTCTGAAAAGAAGGTCTTAATGTATCCTGGGATGGAGGATCCATCTAGCTTGCCTTGGAAAGGAGCCCTGTAGTTGAGGTTCTGAGTTTGGTATTTTTGGACTTGCCATTTGGAACTTTATAAGTATGTAAGCCATCTGAACTTTTTGTGGGTTCTGGCATCCAGTTGCCAGACAAGACCATTAGGACAGGTTGTCAAACCTTAAACTACATCTGAGGGCAACAGTCATGCCCGCACTAGTTAACGGGTGGCAGATTACCAAATGATGCAAAATTTGGGTTTAGAAACATCATTGTCTTAGGTTTATTTTTACTTTAAGCTATACTGTATGTTCGAAACTAACTTCGTTTTTTAAACTATAATTTCCACTTTGTAGTACGTGCATTTGTGTGTGTGTGTGTGTATGTGTGTGTGTGTGTGTATGTGTGTGTGTGCGTTTTCTGTGTCTGATATTTTGTACAGAGATGCAATAACTGGTAAATTTCAATATATCAGAATAAAGCATTGATTTTTCATATCAGGCTGTCACGATTTCCGAAGATTTCCAGAAAGTACAATTTCATTTTAAAAAGGAGAGAATGTGGAAATTGCTACAAAAAGAGAAGAAAAGATCTGGGGTCAACTAAGACTCCCTAATACTATTTAGACAAAGTTGGACAATATGGATTTTAAACCCAGCTCTTCCGTAAATTTGTTGCATGGCCTTGGGCAAGAAAGCATTTAATCTCTGGGGTTTAGTTTGTGATATTTATAATTTCAATATCAATAATCTGTAGAAAATTAATCTGAAGAAAAGGTTTTGGCATAGTATTTCACAGGATGAAAATTAAAGCATAATTTATTATATTGATTCTCTTTCTTCCTCTACTCATTAGAAAGCTGTGTATGCCATTGTCTAATCAATGCAAGACAAATGATCTTGTAGCACCATTTACAATGGGAAATAATGTAGATGACAAATCACCAAATAGATTTTACAGAAACAAATTATTATATTTCTAACTGCACTTTTCATTCAGTTTTGGAGACAGTTTGGACAGATGAAATCAGGATACCATTATGTCAGTCTAAGGGGATTCACTAGATAATCTGTTATAATAGGGATCTGGTAGTCAATACAAAAATAATTTTGTTTGTCAAGATTATCATCTTTCTTCTTACATCTTCTCTTCTGTTGTTCCTTGTCACTGTTACCAAAAGAGCATGCTGCTGATCATACAGCAACATTCTTTTCCTATTTTAAAAATGAAAGCAATAGCAAAAGGACAAAATATTATTTAAAATTTTAATTTTGTAACCAGACATCAATTAAGGGCATACTTCAGTGGCATGATAGCCTTTAATTAATTAAATAATTCTTTTAGTCAAACAATATTTCTTAAGCAACTTCTATTTTCCTAAGTGCCTTGCCAGGTGTTGGACATACATAGTGGCAAAAGTGCATCTTACAGTTCATAGAGGAGTAAGATAATAAGAAAATAATTTCACGAGAAGATAAACTGTGATATATATCACTGAGGAAAAATAGACAACTATGAGAATGAGCACCTGGCAAGACCCGCTGAGCAGACATGTGGAAATGTCTAAATTATCTTCCAACATAAATAAATGGATGTGCTGTTTTGTGTATGACTTATTTTGGTCAGTAAGTTTGTTGTTTGTGTACAGGAAGGTATTGATTTTTGAGAGCTGATTTTGCATGCAAATATGCTACTGAATTTTGTTATTAAATCTGGAAATCTTCTTGTGGAGTTTTTGGTGTTGTCTATGTAGAGTATCATGTCATCTGAGAATAAGGATACTTTCACTTCTTTCTTTCCTATCCTTATTCCTTTTATATCTTGCTTATGTCTAATTGCTCTAGTTAATGTTTCCAGAACTATAATGAAAGGAGTGATGGCAGTGCACATCTTTGTCTTCCTCCTGATATTTTCACTTTTTGTCCATTTAGTATGATATTGACTGTTGGTTTATCAGAGATGGCTTTTATCAGACGGAGGTAAAGACCATTTATTCTGATTTTCATAGGTATTTTTTTATCGTGAATGAGTGTTGGGTTTTGTTAATAGCTTTTTCTGTATTGGGATGATCATGTGATTTTTGTCTTTTGCTCTGTGATATACTGCATTACATTTATTGATTTGCTTATGTTTAACCATCCCTGCATTCCTGGGATAAATACCACTTGGTCATGGTGTATAATCTTCTTGATTTGCTGCATTCTGTTTTCTAGTATCTTATTGAGGATTTTTGCAACTATGTTCATTAGGGAGATTGGCCTGTAGTTATCTTTTTGTTGGGTCTTTCTCTAGTTTTGGTATCAGGGTAATACTTGCATCCAGGTATGAGTTAACAAGTATTGCTTCCCTTTCATTTCTATTAAAGAGTTTGAGAAATAGCAGCATTAGATCTCTAAGTTTCTTATAGAATTCAACAGGGAATCCATCAGAACACTGGCTTTTCTTTGTTGGTAAGTTTTTAATTACATTTTCAATTTCATTAACTAATATTGGGTTATTCAGAATTTTTATACCTTCTTGATTCAGTTTTGGTAATTCATATATTTCTAGGAATCTGTCAGCTTCTTCTGTGTTTTCCATCCTATGAGAACAGGATTTTCAAAGTGGATATTGATGATCATGTGTGTTTCCACAGGGTCTGTAGTGATTTCACCCTTATCATTCCTCATTGCATGAATTTCAGTCTTTTCTTTCTTTTTTGGATGTTTATCTAAGGGTTTATCTATTTTATTCTTTCAAAGTATCAACTCTTTGATTCATTAATTCCTTGTATTATTTTCTTAGTCTCCATTGTGTTAATTTCTGCTCTGATCTTTATAATTTCCTTCTTAAAGTGCAACATTAGATTGTTTATTTGTGCTCATTCTGTTCTCCTGATGTGAGAATTCACCACTATAAATTTCTCTCTTAGGACTGCTTTCATTGAGTCCCATGGGTTCTGGTATATTGTATCTGTACTATCACTTAATTGTAGAAATTGTTTAATTTTTTCTTTAATTGAATCTGTGACCCATTTGCTGTTCATGAGAGTGTTATGGAATTTTTGCATTTTCTTTTGCCACTAATTTCCAATTTCCTTGCACTATGGTCAGATAATATGCATGGGGTAATTTCAGTTCCTTTGCATTTACTTAAGCATATTCTGTGGGTTAGTATACGGTATATTTTAGAGAATGTCCCATGTGCATCTGAGAAGAATGTGTATTCTGATGTTGTTGGGTGAAACACTCTGTAAACATCTATTAAGTCCATTTGTTCACAGTTTTTGTTCAGTTCTGATATTTCTTTGCTGACTTTTTGTCTAGTTGATCTAGCTGTTTGTGACAATGGGGTACTAAGTTCCTCCATTACAATTGTGTTATTGCTTCTTTGATTTTTCATGTCTATTAATATTTGTCTTATATAGTTGGGTGCTCCCTTATTTGGTACATACATATTTATGGTTGTTATCACTTCCTCTTGAAGTTTTCTCCTCACACATATATAGTGACCTTCTTTATCTCTTTTGATCATTCTTGGTTTGAAGTTCACATTGTCTGCAAAAAGAAAAGTTACCCCTGCTTTTTCCTGGGTTCGTGTTGCATGGAGTATTGTTTTTCAACCTTTGAGTTTTAGTCTATGAATTTCTTCCTGAGTAAGATGTCTTTCTTGTTAAAGCATATTGTTGGATCTTGTTTCTTGATGCCTTTTGCCAGTCTGTTTCTTTTGGTTGGTGAATTGAAGTCATTTACACTGATAGTTATAACTGATATATAATGACTTGTCTTTGTTATGTTATTTTCCTGCTATGGGTTCTGTACTTTTCCCCTCTGTTTCATTGCATGACCTGCCTGGTGGTTTCTTTCTGTTGTTGTTTTTGGAATTGTGGTCATTTTTATCTCTTTGTAGAATATCTTTCAGTATTCTTTGTTGGGTTGGTTTGGTGGTCATGAATTGCTTCATGGAAGTATCTGATTTCTCCATTAATTTTGAAAGATAGTTTTGCAGAGTATATCAATCTGAGTTGGAAGTTGTTTTCTTTCAGGAATTGAAATATTTCACTCCAAGCTCTTCTTGACTGGAGGGTTTGTATTGAGAAATCTGTTGTGATTCTGATGGGCTTTCTTTTATAGATGATTTTTTTTTCTAATAGCTTTTAACATTATGTCCTTGTGCTGAATTTCTGGGATCTTGATTATTATATGTCTTGAGTATAGATTTATTTTGGTCATGGCCAACTGGAGTTCTACATACCTCACTCATGAGTATGTCAGATTCTGTTCTCATGCTTGAGAAATTTTCTGCTATTACTTCTACAAATGATCTTACATCATTTGTGTTGACTTGCTTTTTTTATTGGCACTTGTCAGTCTTACATTGTTTTTCTTTATATCATCTTGCAGCTGTTGAATTGCTATTTCCTGATCCCTTATTATTTTAAATAATATTATTTAAATATTATTTTCCTTTCATGATTGCTAGTCATGATCCTGTCTTCAAGGTCTGAAAGTACATCTTCAGTCTCATTCAAGCAGTTTTTCCAGCTTTTAATGCAATTTTTAATTTACTCAATATCTGTTTGAATCTGTTACATGTGCTTTATTTCTTTTTTTTATCTTAAAGAGAAAAAATAAAACAAAATTTCAAAACAAGATAATAGGAGGATTGTATTTCTTTCCTATATTAGTCATTCAAGGTTTCCATCATTTTCTTATGTGCCTCTATTTTTTTTTAACCTATGTCTACTGCAGATTTGCTGATCAATTCTTTCATCATGGTTGTCATTTCTTTTTTTTACCTGAGAGATTATTTCTGATTTGTCTTCTTGTATAGCTGCATGGATTTGTTTCTTTACTTTGGTTGATATCACTTCAGAAATTTTAGGTGTGTGTATTCCATTTTCCTCTATCTTCATGTCTCCTGGACTTGTTCTGTGTGGGTTGGAGGTCTGAGATTGCATTTTGCTTTTGTGTTTTGTCATTTTCTAGCTTAAAAATTTCTATTGTGTTTTCTGTGTTTATCTTTGTAAGTTTTTGTAGTAGGTAGCTATATCACTATGTCAATGCCTCACTAGGAAGAACCTGTTCTTCAGGGATGTCTTCTGTGTGTAGGAAGTTCTTGGTTTGTATTTGTCCCAAAAACCTACCTTTCCAATTAATTAAGATTGAGATGTTGGTGTCTGTTTGGCTCAGTCCTCAGTCTTTTGATGCTGGGCTGTGGTAAGGTTATTATCCCAGAACTTCCCTGTGTTGTTATGGAAAGGAGAATAACAGATTACAAAAGACATGACATTCTAGTTAAAGTAGTATAATTAGCAATAACAATAGCATCAAGCACAGTTTAGAAACTGACAAACTGTGATAACAATTAATTTTGTACCTTAAACTAAAGGAGCAAAATCTACAGTTACATACCAGATCTGATTATAAATTGGAAGCTTACATGCATGGTATTTCTCTTTGATAGAGTGGTTTCACCCTGTAGTGGGGAAATTTAAAAAGGATAGTAGATAAAGCAAAGATAACTGAAAAGAAATTAGAAGCAAGGCTGGAAGACAAAGGATCACCACACAAGCTTTGGGAAACTATAGAAAAGGGCGGAAGAGAAAGGAGGAAGGAGTAAGCAATGGATTATCTGAACTTGGTCTCTGGGTTTGGGGGATGGGATTAGTTTCTGTGGTTGGAGTTCTCCCAGTTGTTTAGAAAAGAGGAAAAAAAAGATAAGGAAAAGGAAAAAGAAAGAGAAAAAAATGAGAAAAGTGGAAGACCCACCCATCTTCTTCTATGACATGTGTCTTTGTCTGTAAGCAAAATACTGGTTCACCTAATTGACCAGCTGTTGGCTCATGTTGCCACTGTTGCTTTGGAGTTTTCCACATTGGTATTCTCTCCTGTCCATTCCATCTGCCCTAGTCAGGACCCTGGTGTGTCACTGGAATTCCCACTGGTCATCTGGTCCCATGGATGTAGGGGGAAGAAACCAGTCACCTGGGTTCTTCCCAGGATGGGAGCCAGGTACCAGTGAGGCAGGGGGAAGGAACCAGTCATCTGGATTCTTCCTCCTACTCTTTCTTAACTAAAGATTTTTTTGAGGTTTCTCTATGATTATTTCTAGGTTATTTTTGTTTGTGGTTAGAGATGGTGCCAATTCAACATTTTCAAATTGTTCATAATGTGTGTATTGTTTGAAACTTAATATATAATTAATTCACATATATATTCCATGGTAGTCTCAACTTATGATACTCTATATAAAGTTGTCATTTAGAAAGCTATTAAAATACTTTTCTTTTATCATGTATGTTTATCTTATATTTTAGGAATGAGATGTGTTAATTTTTCATATCCATAGTAATGTGCTTCTAAGTCTTTATCATATATTTATAGTATGTTTTATAATTGGGCATATATATTTGTGGTAGATAATATTTATTATAAATTATCTTTTATTTTTAATTTTAAAAAAATAGCAAAATACCAACAACATAGACAAACAAAGCAAAAACAATACAAATGATACAGTTTCAGAACAGAATTATCTTTTCTTAACAAAAGCCACTGTGACATTTAATGCTTTTTTTCCTGGATTTTTACCTTGATGTTTATACTATAATCTATAGGATTTCCCCTCTATTTTTCTTTTTTGTAGTACACACTGTCTTATTGCATTTTTATTTCTCTATTTTAACTTTTCTGAATCACTTTGAATATATATCTTATATTTTTAAGTATCAGGGATTGAATCCTTCACACTGAACTACACTTTTACCCCTTTGTATTTTTTATTTTCAGACAGGGTCTCATGAAGTCATCTCTGTCTGTGACTCCTTTCATTGTGTTTCCTTTTTGTCATCACTAACTCTCTTGGAATCTTTTTTCTAGATACTTTCTGGGTTGCGCTTTCTGAGAGATTTCATATTTGGTTAGATCTTTTATCTGTATATGAAAAGGACACCTTACTAAGAGATGGAACTTTGAATCATAGCTATTCCCCTTAAAATTAGTATGATTCCATCACCTGTGGCATTTAGTAGACTGCAGAGAAAATGTCCACTCCAGCTTGTTTTGTGTATGTGCACCTGTGGGTATGTAACCCCTCACAGATATTCTGGAGGCTGGATGTTGCTGGAAAATATCTATTTGACCATCTAGCACCTAGAATAGGTTACAACAGGAACATGTATTGTGGGGGTCATATGTGAGTCAGAAAAGAAGGGGGGATCTATACACTTGTCACAAATTATGTTAAAATTATTATGTCAGAGGCAAGATTTCTCATGTTTGGTTTTCTGATCACACTAGCCTGTACTCCAAATATACCAGATGGTTATAGCTTCCTTTTGATACAGGAAAATAAAAACTCCCACCCTGAATGATATCTGGGACAAGTTCATGTTCTCTAAAATTGAAGAGTGAATTTTAGGAACAACGGAAGTTAAGAACAGAATATATTTATTCAGGGAAAGAAAAGAAAGCTTCTGTCCAAGAGAGGGACAGAAGGGGGACCCGAGTGGGTTACCCCAAGACTCTGTCTTTCTTAGGGGCTTTTATAGAGCAAAACCATGAGGTGAGGTGGGTCCAAAGTAGGGGAAAAATGGACAAAACTATGGTCAGCCAGTAAGAATTGTTCAGGTAAAACTGATTAAATTGGCATCAAATAGGGAAGCGAGTCATGTAGCAAGTGAGCATGAATACAGAACGGGATTTTCCTGTACGGGGTTGGGCCAGGGACTCTTCAAGGTGATCACTACCTGTTTAGAATATCAATCCCTGATGTCCATCCCTAGGGAGGTGTGTGAGTGTATTTCTTTAGTCCTTTGTCTTGAGGTCTGGCCCACAGCAAATACGTACCTTTCATGTTGACTCCTTTGAGGGCCTGGCTCTGTCTGACTACCTATAATATTTCTATCTAACTCAGCTGCCTATAACACTTTGAGATCTTCTTCCCTGAAGCTTTCATTTGCCTAGATGGGAGATGGTACTTTGAAGGGCTGTAATTCTAATTTGGGTGTGTATTTTAATAGAACCGCAGCCAGGTAGATAAAATTTTAGATAAGAGAAGACTCTTGGGGCCAGCAGGGTTTCATGGTAGCCCTACTTCAATATATACTCCAGTTAATTCTAGTAGAAAAGTGCTGCTTAAGGACTGATCCTGTCTTTTTGGTCCTTCTTGTCCTTTTAAAGTGTGATTTAGAGTCCTATTCCCTCTCCATTCTTAGGAACGTGCTCTCCAGTGTCAGCATGCCACTGCAAATCTGGGCAAGGAGCAAGCTGGATGGGCTGCCAACTTTTCTGAGGTCCCCACAGGCTTGCTTTTTCTTCCCCAGCCAGATAGCCTCTGAATCTGTGGTTCTGTCTAGCTGTTGCTTTCCCTTACCTCTTGTCCCTTTTCTCTTTAGGGATTGTTAGTGAAATTTCTCAAGATCTACTTCAGATCTCACCGTGCTGTACAGCTTCCAGGGCAGTAGAACAGAGTTGGTTCTCAGTGAGATCTTCCAATCATGTTTCACCTTTACTTTACAGATTGTATCATCTGCTCATTTGGTAAGGTGTTGGCAATATGGTTTATTTTTAGCACTGAGAATTTGTTGCAGTATTTTATCTTTATGATTTTATCTCTTTCTGAGAAAAGGGTTTCAAATAGACCTTTCCTTGCTTTGTAATGCAAAAGACAATAGAGAATTTTGCATAAATTGAAAATTCTGCATTTCCTGTCCTTCCAAAGAATCAGAAACACTGTAATTCCTCAATAAGATTTCTTTGAAAATTTGTTTTTCAGATTGCTCTCAGCATAAGATGCAGCTCATTCATCCTTGATACATATAAGTTTCCTTTGGATGTATCCCCCAAACCTGAAAATGCTCCTCTTGTAGGCCTGTTTTCCTAAGCACTATAACCACGGCGGCTCTACAGGGATGGGATGTGTGACTGACAGAAGGCAAGGAGAGCAACTGAAGTGAGCAGGAGCCCCTGCAATCCCTGGGCTCCTCATGTGGTGGCTGATGTACATGGAACCATGGATTGTGTGACTGGCCTCCCTCTCCCTTGGGCAGTGTTCCCGACTCACCTCACGCTGTCTTACAGACACAATTTATTTTTTAGATTATTTCTGGCAAACTTTCATCTCCCTGGTTTCTCTGTGCCCTCAAGGGTGCCACTGGATAGTTTCCTCCATCTAGCAGATACCCACAAAAATATAACATGTTTTAAATACAATTGGAAAGATAAATCTACTGCAAATTATTATACAAAAGCAACTATAAAGGATTTTTGGGTTATTGTTGCTGCTGTTTATTTTTGTTAGCATAGTTGAGAAGTTGGCTCTGATACTGTTGAATACTTCTGCATTAGTTCATAATTTCTTGTCCCTTATTCTTTAAGTAAATCTCTTGCTAAAATTATTTCATGTGCTGGAAGCTACATTTAAACAGTTTTCAACATGGCACCTTAGCTGTCTTCCTGAGTATCGTCTTTAAACTATTCCTACCAAGTGAGATCTAGATTTTGAATGTTATCTATTTATATCATCTTTTTAAAGCATTTTTTTCTGATAAAAATTATGCACTTTAATTTACCTTGTAAGGAATTAGAGTGGTATCCTTATTTAGAACATTTCCATTTCTTTGTGACATTTAGTAAGCTGTGAGAGAAAACTGATGAGTGTAGCTTGCTGTCTTCAAGTTACATCAGTTATTTAGTGAGTTGAATGAGAATACATTAAACTTATTTTTAGAATGTTCTTTCTTATAAATGCATCACGTACGTCATAGTCTTAGCAGCCTCACAAATGTGGGAAGTGAGCTTGTCAGATATCACTCCCTTCCCAGGGTCAAGTTTAATTGAAACTTTGAGAAGGGAGATAGTGAACCACTAAAGAAAACTCCAAGTGATTCAAGTAGTGATATTTATAAATCTCTGAGTCAATAATGACTCAGCACTGAAGCACCAGACTCAGGAAACTGTTTGGCTAAAGGAACAGTAGTGTGAAATTGCAGCTGAGCCCACTTGGGGCTCTTGGTGGACATGTTGGATATTTGGCGTTCAGAGTAGCCAAAAATTTTGGGTAAAGACCCTTTTCAGTCTAGAATCATTTGTGTAACTCCTCACAAACTTCAGAGGTAAACTGCCTTCCCAAATTCTCTCTCTCAATTAAAAAAGATAAAAGCCAAAAAAGGCATCATAAATTCATTTGAGATTAAAATTTGATATCTTTGTAGATTTTTTTTTTTGGAAAGCACGAGCACTTTTTGGGGTATGAATGATGGACTGAGGCTTAGAGAAGTTAAAAGACTGCTGAACACAACACAACTGGCAAGCAATTTTCAGTCAAGATTCTAACTCGAATCTTTGCTGTCAGACAGATCCAAGCTCCCTACCCGTGGTGCTTCCTGTGATAGATGTACAATAAGTTGCCAGTGTTAACTAGGCCACTTCAAATGAGCCAAACTTCCAAACTCAATTTGGGTTTAAAGCAAACTCCCTAAAATTTTAATTGCTGAATGATAGAGATAACATTAGAAATCATTTTAGAATTTTAGAGGATGAAGATGAAACCTCTCTATCTTTAGTTTGGTACTGGTAAAAGTATAATAACAAGTTTTATTTTTTCTTTTGAATTTTGAAGACAGATTCAGGTCAAATTTTTCATATATGTGATGACTGTTAAATATGTATCTGCAAGCTCTCCTTCAGAATAACATGGGATTAGGATGCGTTTTCTCAGTGTGTATGTGAGGGATCGAGGTCTGAGGCTTATTCTAGGCTCTGCGTTGTAAAGACAGGTTGCTATGAGGTAAAAGGGTAGGAAGCATCAGGCTGAGCAACACTGCATGGCAGCCTCTCTGTCCAGTCCCCAGGGTGGGACTCTGCACCGTGCAGCCCCGTGTGGCTTCACAGCAAATCCAGCTCCTTGTATAACAGGACCGTTGACTGTTGGCCAAGGAATGTTAACAAAGAGAGACAGGTGAATGTGGAAATACTGCATTATATCCTTTAATATAGAGCTACAGAAAGGAAACCATTGGCAACAGGGACCCCTCATGCTGGAGTTCAAAGAGCAGTAGGTCACATGATCATACATACTCTATGACTTTGCTACCACATAATGTGAAAAAAAGATGCCAACTCTACCCTCCAGTAAAGTGTTTTGTTTTCTCACTGCCCTCTTCCACTTTTATAATGCTTTTTTCCCTTATACTAATTTAGATAAAACCTTAAGGAGATTTTATTTCTTTCCTTTACTTACTGCTTCCTCTCTTTCTACAGCTTTGCAAATTTCAGAAGCTTGCCAGTTTTCTCCGCATGGTTTTCCTTCAATGTGTATAAATGTTTATATTTCTATGTGTAATATATATATGTATATAGTGGAAAATTACACACATATACATATGAGAATGCAGAGAGAGAGAGAGAGAGAGAGACAGAGAGGGATAGTGGCAGAGAGACAGAGAAAGACAGCGACAGAGAGACAAGACAGACAGAGACAGAGATCCATCCCTCATAGGTGTTTTCTCACCACCTTCTGTCCCACTGGGGACTCTTCTGATTTGTGTTTTACTGTCTTAGAACCCTCCCTGAAGTATGTCCATAGATGGAATATGTGGGTGAATAGCTCCAAAACGTTCTATGCTTACCCATACCTGTCTTTCACCCCAAGAGGTGAACTGTGGCCCTCTCAGCAGAAGGTAGCACTGAGGCTGGAGTCCTGAGTGTTCTGTGGATGTAGTTCTTCGGTCACCTTCTGTCTCATGTGTCAGTCTAATTCCTTTTTGGTTCTTTCCTTGGTATGTAATGTAGATTTTATGTCTGGCAGCCTGAAAATATTTTTGTACTTGAATTTAAGAACTCTGCCAGGATATGTCAAAGTGTTTTTTTATTTTATTCTTCTTAAATTCCCCCACTAAATCCTGCCTGAAACTCAAAGAGCACTTTAAATTTGAAGAATGGAGTCTTTCTTCAAGCCAGGGAAAATTTCATCTATTATTTCCTTAATTAATGCATTCCTATATCTGCTCCTTTCCCTCCTTTGGAAGACCAATTATTCACAGCTTCACTCTCTGCATCGGTTCTCCAAACCCTTAAAAAATCTGTATCATAATTTCCATTCCTTTGTACTTTTTTCTACTTTGAAATCTTGTTTATTTGATCTTACAGGATTATAGCCAGTATCCAAAGGAAACTAAAGGCCCTTCTAATTCATCTTTGGACTCTGAGAAGTTCACACACACACACACAAACACACACATACACACACACGCATGCACACAAAAAGCAATGACAAAAGACAACAAAAATGAATAAAGACAAAGGGATTTCCAGGCTAATCTGAGGGAAAGTATGTAATAAAGAAAGAAATTAAAGATTTTATTTACTTAACCAATATCTACGTAGCATTTATGATATGCAGGAGCTATTTTAAACATTAAACAAATACTGCTTTATATAATCCTTGTACCATCCTTATGGGATATAATTATCCATTTTAAGATTAGGAAACTGGGGCAGAGAAAAGTTGTCTTCCCAAGTTCACACACTGGTGTCATATCTAAGATCTGAACTCAGACAGGCTAGCTCTAAGAGCCCATAATCTTAAGCCACTCTTTAAGAGAAGATCATGCTAGTTTTCGAGTATGTCAAACTAGTTAAGTCTTAAGGCACTAGGAAAATAAGCACAGGGTAGGATTCTGTACCTACTGTGAGATTTAGGCCAAAATTCCATTTATCACCTGACATCTGTAAGTCCCTACGTGGTCTGTTAGGCTACACTGACATTTTGGATTCCCAGGAATGAGTGTCAACTTAGAGTCAATTTTCAGTAGTTCCAGAAAAGTTTGGGTATTTCCAGTTCAATCAAGTCCAGTCATCCTAGTAATCACACATTCCACTTGCGGAAAGGTGGGAGGAAGACTATGGCACTTGTGGAATCAAGGCCCTCCTCAAAGGGATGTATGCCATTTTGCTAGGGCGTCCTTTACAGCTGAGTAAAGAAAAAAATTCCAACTTTGAGGAAATAAGACACTAATTGTGAAATTTTTTGACCTCACTAAGTGGAAGTACAGATAATATTGACTGATAGAGAAAATTGTGAGTTATCCAAACCTGAGTGGCAGGGAAATCAGAGTTTAGTTTGGGGCATTTTAATTTTGAGACATCTTTTGGACAACCTCATGGTGTCGGTGAGTAGATAGTTACAGAAATGAACCAAGATTTCTGGGCAAGTCAATCTGGCAGATGCCAACATACATAGTACTTAAAACCAACTGGTCCTAAGAGAGAATTTGTGTGGAAATTGAGAAGTTCTAAGGGATAAGCCCCAGAGAAAAAGATAAATTAACTAGCAATGCAGACAACTAACATGTTATAATGAACTCCAAGCAAATAAAATATTTCCAAAAATCTGGATGTGATCAACTGTATCAAACACTGCCAATACACCAAGTGGGATGAGAACTGAAAAGTGACCGCTGTATTTCACAATATGGAGATCATCAGTGACCTTGGAAAAGCAGTTGAGGAAGTGGTAACGGTAAAAGCGTAATCAGAGTGCGGTGACAAAACCGGGAAGGGAAATTAGAGACAGTGAATAGTGAACTCTTTCAAGAAGCTCTGTGCAAAGAAGAGAACGTAGAGTCCAAAAAGGGTATTTTATTAAAATGATACAGATCAGGCTATATTTAGATATCACTGGAAATGACCCAGCCAATGGATGGGGAAAAGTATAGGATAGAGAAGGGAATATTGCTAGAGCAATTTCTAGGCTATTTTCACATGTGAATCAAACCGTAAGCTCTAAACCATAGAACTTGATCAGTTTACTACTCTTTTTTTCATCTTGCTGCCTATGTACACAGTTGGTCTTCACTGCCAAATCTTTGTAAGAAAAGTGGGTCTTTATGAACCATCATATGAAGTTCTGCTCTTAGTTGTTTGTATTTGTTATTGATGCAAATCATTACTTCATACTACGACTCCACGAGAAAGCCCTCTGAGAATGCCATGTACCAGGGCTCCAGCCAGGGAGATGCAGGCAAGGAGAGGGAGACTGCTACATCTGAGGAACTGGAGAATATTTGTTTCCATTCTTCATGAGACATCAGCAGCATCACCCACCTTTGTGCGCATTTGTCTTGCCCTGATACACCGATGTGCGTTTTGCTGACAGACCTGAGTTTGCATCCTTCATTCATTTATTTATTTTTGTCTTTTTGAGACAAGACTTCATTATGCACTTCAGATTAGCCTTGAGCTCACTTTGTAATCGAGGCTGGACCACACTCACAATGGTCCTCCTGCCTCAGCCTCCCGAGTGCTGATATTGCAGGTGTGAGCCACTATGCCCTATGTACCCTCCTGTTAAAATGCTGCAAGACAACATAATCTAAGCTTCAGCATGACACAGAAAACCTCCTATGATTTGACCCTGTTTACCTCTCAAATTTTATTTCTCCCTAAGCTTCTTCCGTGCCTAGTGACCTACAGGTGCCTAATAGCTAGCACACCCAAGGTGCCATGGTGTTTCAGGCCTCCACGTCAGTCATGTAGTTTAGATCAGACATGGACCCCAAAGCTTTGTGCCCCTTTTGGAACTATTGTAATGTAAAGAAACTTTAAGAGGTGAAGCCTAGTAACCCTACTTTCCGGTCATTTGTAGGTGTGCCCTTGAAGGGGATAGTGGGACCTCAGCCTCTTCTTCTGTTCTTTTGCATCCTGACAGAGAAGTGAACAGCTTGGCTGTATGACATACTGCCTGCCACGATGTGATAAGTCACCACAGGACTAAAAGCATGGGACCGAAATGAGTATGCATGGAAATCCCCAAAACTGCCAATCAAAATAAACTTTTCCCATTGGTGAGTTACTTATCTCAGGTACTGCATTATAACAAGGGAGAGTCTGTTTCTTCCTCACTCCCGGACCACCCTTTCTCCCTGTTACTCTACTCCAGCCCGCCTTTAAAAATAAAAATTTAAAAAAATTCATTCAGGGTTCAGCAAACTATAGCTTGAGGACCCAAGTTGAAAAAAAAAAGATAAAGCTCAAGTGAGGCAGTCATTCTGACACCCACGTTATCCCACGCTCCACCATTTTCTTCTGGCATTTATACGTGTCTTCATCACAGCGGCATTTGGACTCTAAACTCTCTGAAAATGGACACAGTGCGACAGGTGTCATTTCATTACCAGATGTGACTCATGGCTGGAGCTCACACAAGTGTTGATTGACTGACTCAGGGACTGTGAGGGTCAATTTATTTTACCTGTTGGAAAAATGCAAGGGGTTTGAGATGCTTGACATTCCTTGCCATTAGTGTTGACAGATGCTACTCATCCTTTCCTGTTTACTGTGACTTCAGATCCACTGCTTGATAACTTAGATTAATGTACACAAATGTCTTCAAACTCTTAAAGAAAATACGCTCTGGGAGAACATACACAATTTATTACCTAAAACCTATTCTTATATCATCACAGGGGAAATGAATGGGCCCAACAAAAATCTGAAACACTTAAGGAAAAGTTGATTAAAGAAGGCTTCATGAATGATTAATTATGATAAAATTTAATATCTGGAGGACAGAGTTCTATTGACATTTATATAAATGCCAACAACAGAAGGTACAATTAAGCATTTGCCATAGCAAATAAGGTGCCTCCAAGGTATTTATTCTGAATCATACATAATGACAGTATGTGCAGCTCTGAAATAAATGTGCATGATTGTCATGACTCACTGGTCAGAGCCACACGCTTATTTTTACCATTATAATTTCAAGTCCTGCTGTACAAAGGCGAGTACACTATACTTCTTCACCCTGGGCCCCCAGATCTTCTTTTTCAGCCATCTCTGCTTTCACTATTTTTTCATAAAGTCTTCAGTGACCTTCTGAGGAACAAATCCAATGGCCCCAGCCTACTGGAGTCTCTGGAATATTTAACAGATGAGGAAATAGACACTGACTCACCATCTAACAAGGGTCAGCATTTGGCACTGACTGGATGAATTGTAATAAAAAAAGCAAAGGCCTCCTTCCTCCCAAGAAGATCCACCCAAAAAACTAAACAATAAAAAAAAAAAAAAAAACTCAACCAAAGCTAAGCGACAATTAAAAACAAACTTGGATCCTGACCTTGAACATATTATCACATAGTAGAAAAATAGATATGAAATAAATAAGCACAAATAGATATTTAATTAAATGGAGGGAGTGAGTGCTATAAAAGAAAAGCCGAGTGATCTGAGAACAGTAACAGTGGACCTGAAGGAAGGGAAAACCAAAGCAGGCTGGAGTTCAAATGAAGAAAGTAAACTTGGAAAGCAAAGATAACTCGGAAATTATGTTTGATTGGACAACATAAGAATATGCACTTTATTTGGCAAGTAATTTCCTTCAAGTAGCAGCTGAAGACTAGCTTACAACATTTTCATCATATGGAGGTGATTCAGAAGAAGAGAGAAAAAGTTGCTTAGTCATACGTATAAGGAATGTGAAATATATTATGTAGATAGGCCAGCAGAAAAAGAGAAAAGACCTTGACTTTCTGCTCAAGACACTGATTCTGCTACATTTCATTCAACATGTATAACGGGCACTCCCTAAGTCCTTCTGCCATGTAGCAGGCATGCCCTGAATCTTTCGTGGTGCACAGATGTAAAGTGCTTCCAGGTCTCAAGAGCAGAGAAGATGAAATTATTGGCTGGAGATTGTTTTATAATCTATGATTGCGAACAATAAGTACAAAAGAGAAACTGATAGCTTTTTTTTTTTTTGCAGAAATGAAACCCTGCTTTTGTGGTTAGCACATGTGATTAAAACAAGAACTACGAAGGCACTCATCACCCTGTTTGGGCTTTCCTGAATCTTAGGCACTTTCATTCCTTATATAGAAATAGGGAAATGTCTTTTCATATCTCTTTAAAATTTAAAAAAATTTTTGAATACTACTCCTTAGTGGAATCAACATGTCAAAATTACCTGGGGGTGCTTTGAGAACTCCACACATCTCAAAATCAGCTCAGGAGCTCCTCATCTAGTGGGGCTGCAGTGGGCTTGCAGAGCAACGGTTTAGGAGGCTTCCCAAGTGATTCTATGTGCAGCAAGTTTGAGAAATGCTTCTTAAGGCCTTATTTCCCTTCTGTCTTTTTTTCCTTTCTAAATTGATTTTTTTTGTCCTACTGATATCTATTGGTTTATTGAAAGGAGCTATTAATGTGTAATTGTTCAATTAATCTTGCATGCCTATATCTGGTTATATGTGCAACCATTTTGAAGATGACATTAGGTAATATAACAACCATTGTTAACATCCTATCACCATGTTTTTAAATTCTGTATCACTTTTATTGCTCTCTATGCTGTTTTGTTTATATATTTGTTTTTGTTATTTTAGGTTTTTTAAAAATAAAAACAAAATTTACATGTACATACAAGGATAGCTGGGATAGGTGTATTGCTGATGTCTGTGGTTTATTGAAAGAAACAGTCAATGCTTAAAATTTTTTTTTCTTGACCAATTTTGCACGCTTGAATCTGATAACCAGAATGACTGATCTGAAGACAACAATATGCAGTGTAAGAACCATTGTTGAATTCCCACCATCTTGAATGGTGAAGCTGTGCATGGTTTTTAATTTTTTTCATTGTTATGGTCTTTGATTGTTTGATCAGTCTTACATTCTTACGTCTGGTGGACCGAACAACTTCATTGAAGATGACAGTATGCAATGTAGCAACCATTGTCAATTCCTATCATTTTTCTTGGAGGTCATGCATCGTTTTTGTTGTTTTTGTGTTGTTTTGATTTTGTCTTCAGTGTTGTTTTGTTAGTTTTTTAAATTTTTAAAATAAAAACATTAAAAATTAAATGAACACCAAAGAAACATTAAAGATCTAAAATGATCAGTTTTTTATTAGTCCATGTGTATAGTATTTATATTTCTTGTGTGGAACTGGTACATGTACATAACACATCTTAATTCCTTTTTCCATTGCCTTTCCTTCCCCTCCCTCTTCCCTTCATCTCTTGTTCTCCTTTCCATTTGACAAAGATCTATATCCTTGTTTCCTGTTATCTCTTTTAGTTTACTCTTTATTTATAATTTGGATATCTCAAATGATCAGGTTTTTTTAAGCATAAAAAGAAGAGCTTAGAACATTTCCATCAACAGTGTTTGTGATCTTACTGTTCTGGTTTCATCAGCCTATGTCACAGGACATGGCCAGTGGTGGCTGGACGGTAGGCTTCAACTGGAGCATCTGGCTTTGGCTGGGGAACTTAGCAGGGTTTCCTGAATATTCTCAGTTACCACAATGTCTCCTTAGCTCTGTGTGTCTATAACACAGTCCTGTATCTAATATTCTCGCTGATGGAACACATGTTCTAATTAGTATTTCTGAAAATAGGGTCCTTGGAACCATATCATTTTACCTCATTTCCTCTCACCTTGTCCTCACTTTCCTCCAGCAGATGTTTATGTAGGTTCATAATCCATAATCAGGAACCCTCGAAGCCAGATGTGATTTGGAATGAAGGATGTCTTAGACTTCAGAAAGGGTATAATCTGCATTCCATGTTTTAGATACCTCCCTCAGAGGGTTTGGAAAAACATGCTGTAATAAAAAGAAAAAAAAATTGTGTTTCTAAATCCTTCTGACATATAGGGAGTGTAGTGGATTGATGACTGGTGGTCAACTTATAACCCCCGCCTGAGCTCAGTAAACATGGTGCTGGGTGAGGTAGGCCCACCTGAGGATTGTTGCTAGCAGCATGAGTGGCAGAACTGGAGAAGAAGAAGTAAGGCTGTTGGGAGCTGGTAGAAGCTGTAAGGAGCTATTGGTTCTGTTGGAGGAGCTCTTCATGCTGAATTTCCTGATGAACCTGGCTGTTTTCATCCTCTGAGAATCTCAGGACCTTGCTGGCACTGAGAATGACTTTGGTTCACCTTGGGGGATCTCTGGTCCTCACTCTGAGTATCGCTTCCTGGCTCCAGAGGGGAAAATGGTGCACTGCCAGTCTCTTGGAAAAGCTTGCTATGTTGGCTTTCCTGATGGGAACTCAGCTGTCTTCACCACTGGAGGAGCTGGGGACCTTACTGTTGCTGAGGATGGCTGTGGTACTTTTCGGGGGAGCTCTGATTCTTACTTTGAGCATTGCTTCCTGGCTCCTGTGCAGATCCCTCAGCCTGCTAGCATAGATCTTTTATCCTGCTGGCACAGACTTTTTAGCTTCCACCACTGACCTTTGGGCCTTCCCAGTGCAGATCCATGAAATAGGCCTGCATGAGATATTGTTATGGGTTCTGGGCCTCCAGTTTGACTTGTGGGAGGAACTGTTATGAGCTGTAGGTCTTCAGCTGGACTCATGCAGGACATTTCCGTGGGATCCAGGCCCTCGACTAGTTTCTTTGGTCTTAGTGTGTCGACAGATTTCCTGCACTCTTTTGTATATCATTCTTTGGATGATGATTATAAATAATTTTATAAACTATGTGTGCTGTACTATATTGTTCTCCCTTGCAAAAAAAAACCCAAACCAACAAAGGAGGCATGCTCTAAATCTTTCATGGTGCACAGATGTAAAGTGTCTCCATGTCTCAAGAACAGAGAAGATGAAATTATTGGTTGGAAATTGTTGTATAATCAGTAATTAAAAACAATAAGTACAAAAGAGAAACTGATAGTTTTTTTTTTAATGGGATGAATAAACACTGTAAATAGCCTCACACCTGCTTGGTTCAAGTTTTGCCACAGAATGGCATTGCTGGAAACTCTGTGACTCAAAACCCCTAGAATTTTAGCGCTATTTGCATATTGGGTTGTGGACACAGGATGAGGAGTTTAGCATCACTTAAAATTCGCTTTGCTTTGCAACTGTTTTTTTTTTTTTACAGACTTTGCTCTTAACAAAAACATAATGCAAAGCTAAATGGATGTCCATTGTCAGTTATTTTATTCTCTGGTTAGAAAGGGAGACCCCAGAAAACCCTAAAGAAACCCTAAAATTATTTCCCCCCTTCTTCCCTCCTTCCCTCCCTTCCTTTCTTCTTCCCTCCTCCCCTCCTTCATTTCTCTCTCTCTCTCTCTCTCTCTCTCTCTCTCTCTCTCTCTCTCTCTCTCTCCAGTTAAGATAGATTAAACAGATGCTTAGAAGCTGTTACTATGGCATTAAAGCCTGATGACTCAAGTTTAGAAATCTGCATAGCTAGTTGAAACCTCATGGCCATTTTTGCCTATGGTTATCTAATAATTCTCTCTTGGACAGACTTCAGATATCTCTCCCCTCTTCAGTTGTGGGTTATATAGTTTTCAGTTCTGTTGCCCGAATTTTTGTTAGACTGATCTTGCTCAAATCTATCAGAATATATGAACCAAGTGTTCTTGGACTGGTGGGCTTGCCAGACAGACTGTCCTGCTAAATGGTGTATGGTGTCATTGTTTCCACAAGCTCATAAGCTCAAGAGAAATATGAATTACATGCATATATTTCCTCATCAGATTAGCTACTCTTTTAGAGCAGATTTTCTACTCTTTTAGAGCAGATTTTCTCCCTGTGTACATCTCAGACTATGTGACATAGTTGATGGGTTGTTAAAAAACCCTAGTTTTAAAAGTTAATGGTAGAATTTGCTTTGGGAATAAGTGGGTTTGGAAAAAGAACATTTCTTGATGGAGTAATTGGGAATGACAAAATGGCCTCACAACAGGATTTGGGGACAGGGGCAGAACAAATGAAGGATAGAATTACTTTGCATGTAAAGCAAAAGTGCAAATGGGGAGAGGGAAGAGGAAAGAGAAAAAAAAACTGGGCAAAGTGAGAGACCAGTTATGTATATGTATCAACTCCTCATAATGAAACCAATCATTACGTACTGCAACTGTGTACTAATAAAGGGCACGACAACTCACTTGGTTGTTAAAAGAAGGCTCCATATAACAAGGTTGACTATTACTCAGTTCTATTGGCTTATTGGTCAACAGTGTAAAACTAACTGGTTTCTTCATTTGTCCAACCTTTCTGTAAAATCTGCAACTGTCTTTGTGTGAATGACTTGTATATCTGTGAAAATAAGTAAGGTGGCTGAATACCAGTTCAAGGACACAGTTGGGAATACAGAAGAAGTTACACGATACCAGGTGAAGAAAGAGGTGTCAGGAGAACATAAGCCCTTGAGAGGCAGATGGAGATCTTGGAGAGCAAAATGAACTTTCCACGTCAGGAGTGCTGGACATGAGAAATGGTCTTGGTTTTAAGAGGTAGCTTGACCCTGGATGTCACCTAGGTTAAACAACAAATTACCAACAAAAGCTATAAATAGCTTACTAAAAATGATGTACCAGACTTGATAGAATGTCACGGTCACCTGCATAATGGAAAGAGTACAGGAGAAAGATGTAGAAGTTTTGGGTTTCGGTTGTGTGACTTGGGGGGGAAGATACCTGATTATTCTGAGCAGCAATTTCCTTACAAGTGAAAGGATAGAGGAACCTAGTTTTTAATTCTCTCATGTGGAGAATGGCTCATATTATAGCTAAGATGTCCTGGGAGGGAGTGCAGAGTTTGGAATCTGAAATGTCCACATGAAGCATGCCTTTTTGCATCCTGTCACTCACTAGCTGTACAACATAATAACCACTTAAATTCTTAATCTTATCTTTCCTTATCTATAAAATAGCAGTAAGAATACCTATGCCTCTGAGGGTTTGGGGAGGATTAAATATTTTTCAAAGTAAAGTAGCATCAGAGATGCTTAATGCATATTAGACCTATTTCTGTAGATATAAAATTCAGTGGTTATAGTTTGCTTCTCGGCAACCTTGCATGCAAAAAATATCCATTTCTGTTTAAGAGGCTGGTTCAATTTCAGAGCAACTCATCCTACTGAGAAGAAAAGGAAATCACGTGAAATAACATTAGGTCAGCTCCACATTTTGCCGATAATGTGGAGGACCACCTAGGTGACTCTCCTTGAAAAAAGAGCCATTGCCTCCATTTTGGCTGAGCCTGACCCTATTTCCATGTATCGATATGTACAGAGCTGGCTGGGACTTTTCCTTACCCCTTCAATTAGCTTTAAGCATTGCATATCGATCTAGCCGAGGTGCTGATGGTAATCTTTGGAGAGGGCAGGTGTGTTTCCCTGACCCCTTGTTGCTCCCTCAAATGAGCCGGGATGAGGTGGGATGTGTGAGCCAGTGCTCCACCCTGTTGGCTGGGATGGAGCCTTGGGAATACAGGCTATGACTTCCTGGGGCTTCAAAGATTACACATCAGAGCTGAAGCACTGACCCCAAAATATTAGATGCTACCTCAGTTGTGTTATGCACATTACTCTTTCTGCAGATCCTTCTCTCTGCATATGGCAGAGGTGATTTCAAGCTTTCTACCTGGCCCAGCTCATGGAACTCATGTATTTCCTGCCACTCTTACAATCACTCATCCTCAAGCCACTCCCTTCTTCACAAATGAATAAAATCTGGGTTTGGTCATGGGGATAGGCCTTTGTTCTGGATAGCCATCATCATGGCTGGACTTAGGACCCCTTGGCTCCCCATAACTACAAATATGCCTTAGTGTCTTTATTCTCGTCATGGGTTGCACTGGAAGTGGTAGATTGGAATTGACTCACTAGAATTCAAATAACTTTTCATGGGATTACAAATATAAACTTTCACGGCTGTGAGGAGGACTGGGAAGGATTCTCTATAAATAATATAAAATTTAACAGCGTATATTCAAATCCATATGCTTAACCAACAATGGTCTATTTAAAGACCAGCATCCAGAGAGGTAATAATTTTTACCTATTGATTTCTTTATTACTGTGTAGTTTCTATATCTACCATAAGAATAAAACTTTCCCAACATTAACTGTAAATATTACACCTGTTTGTTTTAATAATCCTGAAATTAATAATAGTAATGGAACGCTTGCTCACTTTTTTTTTTGCCTTGAAATAATTGGCAACTGCTACTGTCATCTACTTCCAACTCTGCTAAGCCAGATATAACTCCACTTGGTTTAAAGCAAAAGGCAGCCTACGAGTGAAAAAGAGATGAAATCTTCAATCTCTTTTGAAAACAAGAAGTCACTCTTCTGTGTCACAACACTTCTTCTCACTAGGTGAACCGCCATCATCAGAATGCTTTGGGCAGGACTCCCCCACACTCAAAACTGTGTCTGCAGTGTCAGGGATGAGGAATATTGCATATAAACAGGTCCATCTGTATGCTGTTTGTCTATATTTCTTGGGTGTTCAGACTTTTGGTCTCCCTCCATTCCTAATTCTTCGGGAGGGGAGAGGAATTGGACTTCAGAAGTGTTGGTGGGGCCAGTTTTCCTGCCCTAAATCTGGTGTGTGTTTCTCCTGCTGAGTTACAGATTATCTGTTTCATCCAAAGTATGTATGTGAGTCTCACCTGGCCCTGGGAAGCTAGGACAAAGGAATGCATCAGGGCATAAGTGGAAAATATGTTATTATGCAGAACTGTGCAACTATGCACTTATAAATTTTGATTTATATTTCATCTATTGACTTAATGGTATAAGTATATATGGTATTGACCCAACTAATAGAATCACCCCTGGGTTGAAAAATACTTCTTCACTGTTGAAGAATTTCTTAATGATTATCGTATTTCAAAAGATACTCACCTAGGCATTGCATTGGATACATTTTGCCCATATTTTGGACTCTAGCATTTCTTATTTGGATGTACCACTGTCTTCCTTGGGTAGAATTCCTTATTCCTAAATGAAATGAGCAAGTGATAGAAGTTTTTCTGCCACATTTTCATTAAGACTGTAATGAAGTACAAGAATATTTGATGCTGCTTTAATTCATTTTGCCCTGGGAACACACAGTGACCTAAATTATAAATACACTTTAAACTGAAAAGTCAGTCTTTCGGTGTGAGTTATAATGTTAACTCTATATCTTACATGTCTGATGTGCACAAAGATCTATATTAGATCAATGTGACCAAATCATTTTAATGTATCTTGATTTTATAAGGGGAATGAAATATTTAAAAATAATTTTAAGGGTTTGGATTTTATTTGAAGAATTGATAACGGAGACTACATTTCAGGATATGTAAACCTGAGAGTATCATAGTTAACAAAGGGTAAGGCAATATTTAACATTTAAATAGGCCATTTTTCAGAAAAGTGGATTGTTTTGGATCTCAGCACATTTTCACATAAGGTTAGTGCTAAAAAAGGGGTTGCTTTCTCAGGCTCGTACACACATATACAATTGTGGAGTACAAGGTCTGTGAACCCAGAGGTTGGTCCAGGCATGAATTTAAAAAACGGGGGAGAAGATTAGGTTTTTATGGGGCACCAGTCTGTGCAGTAAGAGCAGGCTGGAGCGTGAACACTGGAGCTATGTTCCAGGGATGGCCCTGGCTTCCAGGCCTTTCAGTTCATTGGTGTCTGATCAGTAACCACAAAACCGTGTTCATCAGACTTCTTGTGCACTTGTTAAACCTGTGTAATTCTTTTCATTTTTGTCATTCCCAGCACAGCACTGTACTGCTCCAGGACTCCTGTAAACTTCGTAATGGATCTGCTTTTCGTCTACACTTTCCTTTTGTGTTTTCATAGTATAATCACACTGGTCTTTTATTTTATTTTATTTTTTATGTTCAATGGTATATGTTTGCAATACTTAGTGATTACATTTCTCTTGGGTAAGTAGTACATATACATAGTGCATCTTAATTCTCCTTTTCATTTTTTTATCCCATTCCCCTTCCTTCCCTCCATCTCTTGGTCTCCTTCCCTTTTGCAAAAGATCTATCTCCTTATTTCCTATTGTGTTCTATTTTGCTCTTCATTTATATTTTATGTTGCTTTTTTTTTTTTTCGTCTTTTTGAGACAGGGTCTCACTATGCAGTTCAGGCTGGCCTTGAGCTCATTTTGTCGCCCAGGCTGGTCTCGAACTCGCAATGATCCTCCTTCCTCAGCCTCCCAAGTGCTAGGATTACAGGCGTGCACCACCATGCTCAGCTTATTTTATGTTTCTTATATAAGAGAAATAATGTATGTCTGATTTATTTCACTTCATATCATAGTCTCTTTAAGAGCATTCATTTTTAGGGAAATCATAGCTATATTGAAATGTGCCAATGATTTCTTACTGTTCTTACAATAATTCTAAACCCATAATGAGGTCTCTGAGGCCTCTGCACTCTCGTCTTTCTCCACATCTCCAACCTCACACTGGATGATTCTGCATGTCAGTCTTCCTTCTTTCACCAGGGTTTTGGTTGCTAGAATCTCCCTCTAGAGATATTGTCTAGTTTTTTTCTGTCCTGAACAAATAATTGGTCAAGACAAGTGCAAATGATAGCAAGGTTTCACATTTAGTAAAGGTAGGAAAGGAAACATGTTCTGCAGAGCAAGTTTGGGCCAAGAAAAAGTAGGAAAATAAATATACTCTACAGGGCAGCGGGCTGCTGTGAGAGGAACATCAGCTCCAAGTTCAGTGGGGACTGTCTTTTTGTATTTTCTAGTACTCAGGCTGGCGTCAGATTCGGGACGTCCCACGGAAGACCTGTTTAAGTTTTTGGGAGAAGTCCATGTGCAGGGTGTTGGGAAATGTTCTGTGCATGTGTCCTGGGATTTTGTAATTAAAAGGTCAAACCTACTTTGGCAGCAGAAAAGGCACTCCCCCCAGCCGGTACACTTCAGTTTCTTAGTTGCCTAGGTAATAGGTAATAGTCCTGCTGCTTCTGTTTCTTAGAAACATCTCTGTGACGCTCAGCTGGTCACTATGATGCACATTGTATAAACCAATCCCCAATTGACAAACCATTCTGCCTCTGTACTTCCTGCTTGATTATCTCATATAAGCCCTAGATGACCAGAGATCAGGGCCTGGTATTTTGGGACTATCATGCCCATCAATGTAAATAAATCTGCCTCCAAATCCTGGGTGTTGTTTCAGTGTTTCTCCTTGCTGTTGTACTTCCTCAGCTACTGTACCGTGCCCTACTTTCCTGCCTCACTTTCATTCTTGCATACACCAATTAGGCTGTGTGTGGACCTTCACGTATGTTGTTTCCTTTTCCTGAATACTCTTCCCTTAACTCCTTGCCTGGTGGGTCCTCAGAGGGTCATGATTAAAGGTCATAATCATACAATGCTATCAAGGCCTTTAATAGGCTGATTGAAACAGAACTAGATTTATTTCACCTGACAGTCTTCAGCATGCCCTAAACACACACACACACACACGCACATGCACACTCATTATTTAACAGCATTTCATAAAATGTTATTTTGCAAATGTTTGTGAGCTACTGTCTAATACTTAGAGTTAATGTTTTATTTCACTGTAGTTCAAATTATAATTCAAATATGAATTATATCCTGAGAATTCTTAGCAGGGTAAAGAAACCTGATTGGTACATTTAAACTCCATGAAATGTTGTTGCGAGGTGGGCAGATCACTGTCCCCGACAAGTGGTTATAATGAAAAGGAGACTCTAATTTACTTGGCCAACTAACAGACATTTCAGTAACCAGTAACAAGGTAACTCTAATATAATTTAGTTTCTACTGAGAGGTCACTCATGGCAGTCAGTAGGACAGAACCAGTCTACACATGTGCTTAGCCCATAGAGTATTAACAACAACCTGAGGCAACATGTAAAAATGGGGAGAATGAAAATAATTGGGGCTTCTGGATTTTCCTCACGCTTGGAAGGCTCTGATGACCTGAGATTTATGTTCTTCGCTTGTTAACAATCAGCTGAAGCAAATAGAGAGTAGAGTTTGGTTTGGACTTGTTAAGCTGCAGATTGCTGGGCCCCACCCTGGGAAGCTTCTCCTTCCGCAAGTCTGGGATGGGCCCCACCTCTGCATTTCTGTCAGGTTCCCAGTGTGAGGCCGATGCTGCTCCCCCAGAATCCACACCTGAGACCCTGAGAATCACTGAGGTTGGAAATGTGCTTTCTGGCTCACCACAGTTGCATTTCTTACTGATTCTTCTGGTCTGGGCATCCAGTGCAATTTCTTACCATGCTTATATTATTACTTTTGGTATAGGGAGAAAATTTTTCCCTCTGTGTCTCTCCTGAGAGTAAGGAATTAAAAAACAGAAACAAACAAACAAACAAAAAAAACCAAGGACTATTCCAACATGCTTACTTTGGAAACACTTGGTCTTTTCACTCATGTGCAATTCCTACATAGCTTCTGGATCTTTCTGAGTTTGGAGCACAATTCTGTGGTACTTTTCACACAGACAAGGAATAAAGTTGGACTATGGGGTTTTGACTTTCAGGCCAGGGTTTCAGACCCAGCTCTGCTGTCTGTGACACTGGGAAGCTTCTGAATCTCGTCTCACTCCTCATCTATAACAAAGGGACTTTAATGTTACCTGTCCATTGTTACTGTAGAATTAAAAGACTGAATGTGATGTCCTTAATACACAATAAATGCTCAACAATTTTTTTCTATCAGTGTTATTATTATATTGTAATGTTTTGGAGTTTTAGGGCAAAAGGCCCAGTTCTAGAGGTCCCAATAGGCCAGACCCAAGCCACCCATCCTATGACATCATCAGTGTCATCAGTGGTGAAGGGCAGGAAAGGAGCTTAAATCTTCATGGTCGTGCCAAGAGGTGTGGAACAATTCAGGACCTGTTCTTGAGAGGCTGACAAAAACTCTGGGGTTTTATTTAAAAAAAGAGAACAAAGGTAGGATTGGGAATTTGCATAGCTCAAAAATGTGGCAGTATAAGTAATTGTGGTCAACATGAGATAGAATCAAGTAGATGAGATAGAATACGTGATAGAATCAAATATTTCAAAAAAGCATGTGCAGATATCTGGCCAGGAACAGAAAGTAAGAACAGTGATAGTTTTTATCAGAATTGGAAATACAGGACTTGCTGGATAGGGTAAAGGAAATGAGCTAATTTTTGGACTTGTGCTTAAAATGTGTTAATGATATAGGCGAGGATGTCTCTTAACAGACAGATGTGGAGCTCAGAAGTCCCTGGGGTGGCGACATGGATCTGAGAATCACTAGCTCATAGAGTTGTTAAAAAGTCACCGTAGTAGTTGATATTTCTCAGGAGGAGTGTGTTTAATGGGAGCAAAGGCTATAAGGCAGGGAGCACTAATATTTTTTTAAAAAGAAGAAAAAAAGCTTATAAAAAGACTGAGAAATAAAGGTCAGCAAATCAGAACATGAGAGGAGTGTGCTACTTCCTGGGAGGAGAGAAAGTCCTGCGCAGGATTCAGCTGTATTTGGAAGATGAGCTTTGATGGTGACACCTCCAGCACTGATGCATGATTTTTGTAGCAGCCCTCAGCTACCAAGGTATAGAAGAGGAAAAGGTGGATGGACTGAATGGTCTAAAAATGAGAGGCTTGTAGATGTGGTAAAAGAGAAGAACAAGGAAGATAAAAAATGAGCTGTTAAAAAAGTTAATCCACAGGGTGACTAAATTTAAGATAATATGATGTTGGGTGGGCAACAAAATTTTGTTGTCTTGAGGCTCCAAAGTAGAACAGTTGAACAGATTTAAAATCTAGCAGAATGAAAAATTCAATAAGGATTCATGCACACTCTTATACTTCACCAAGAAATTGTCCAAGTGCCGAGTAAAATGGAATAGAGATAGAGTAATTACTGTGGAATGAACCTAGACATTTACTCCAAGCATCTCTTTTTCCCTCTTTCACCTAAAATGACAATAAATATTTAACACTGTTCTTTTTTTCTTTTTCCAAGTAGATAGCAAACTGTTATACCAGTATTTTTCTATCAGGACATAGGATAACTACGTGGAAGTCAAGTGATTTTCGCACATCAAAAAATACCTTTCAGATTTGGTAGTTGGCTTTGAATTTACTAATAATATTATCAATATAGCTAACATTTTTAGCACTTTTAAATGTGTCAGCTACAAATGATTTATATGCATAGTAGTTCTATGCCTGCAGCATGGCACTTGAGGACTAGAGGTTCTCCTGGGAATCTTTGAAAGGTAATGAATCAACCTGCCTAGACTGCATGAAGCCATCTCCCCTTTAGTGTACTGGTACCTCCTAGAGGAAGGACTCAAAAAGAAGGAACCATCCTGGACCCACAGCTGTTCTCATGATCTCTTCATTTTTCTTTCCTCTGACCTTAGAGAATCCTATTTTAGGCAAGTAGTGGAGGAAATGAATGCCCTTTGAATTCTCCTTCTCCCACACATTTTGTCTGGATGCCCCACCTTCTAAGTTCCACCTTTTAAACAATGAGACAAAAGTGCTTATGGGCTATTTCTGCTTTCTGATCAGCTATACTGTTTTCCTGAGGCAGGAAGCTAAGGATTGCCTATATGTTTAGAAAAAGGGAAAGATCAGGAGATAAATGTGCTAAAATAACTATCCTACCACATCCACACTAAATTCTTTATTCTTGTAGCAACAGAATTAGAAAATTAGGTATTGGCTTAGATATTTAAAGTGTCATCTCAAACCAGAAGTAAGACCTAGTGGGAGGTTGTGAGATCATTGGGAGCGTGCTCTTTAAGGGACAGTCTGCCTTTTGCTCTCTGGCCTTGAGGTGGTTTTGCATGGTCACATGCTGTCACCATGATGTACTGCCTTGCCAGAAGCCCAGAAACGATGGGGCCAAGCAAGCAAGGGCTAAAACCTCCAAAACTATAAAGTAAAATAAACCATTTCTCTCGCTAAATTGATTATCTCAGGTATTTTCCAGTCATGGAAAGCTGACCAACATAGTCGTGCTCTGTTGGGTTTTGCACATATCCCTCTTTGCAAGGTGATTGTGAGCCCTTTGAATTTTACCATATGTGACTGCAAGGCTTTGAATAGCTAATATCAATAAAGATTTATTGATAACGGGGTTCTGTAACATTTCAGAGACCACCCATGATACCTTATACTCCTGAACCCAAGATAAGAGACGGAGTGTCTCCAACGACTGAAATATCCTGTTCAACCATTAACAGAGAGTTGAGAGTTAGTCAGGCCTAGTCTGGCCGACATGTGAAAGGCTCAAGATTTCAAGAGAAGAAATATAGTCAGTTGGCGTCAGATAATAGTTTTCAGTTTGGGTCACTATTATTTCTAAAGATCCTTTCTGTGCATTCTCAAAGCTGGAAGACCAGGGTTCTTCTGTCTCTATGTCTGACCCACTGTTCCTACCTGCTTCAAAAGCTGCCCACATGGCTTTTCCATCCTTAGTGACAGCACAAACCTACTAGCTTCATCTAGCAATGGCAGAATCTTAGAATCTTTGATGAAGGTGACCGCACCGATAGCAGGTGGGAATCTGGGGCACACTGAAGACCTCTCCTGTAGCAAGTACCAAGGAACGCACCTCTGTGACATTGCTCCAGGAGTTTGGAAATGGAGAACAGCGTGAAGTGGAACTATCAGCTGCTGAGTTAAAAAGCGCATACTTCTGACACTTGAATTGAAGCTGCTTTTCAGAACTCCACCTAAAAATAGCTCGAGCTCAACTTGTAGAAATTCTGACCTGAGTGGAGGTGACTGAGTTTAAGAAAGGTGAATTTTTCTTAGGCTTTTATCAGCAGCTATGAAGGAAATCTCATTCTTAGCAACAACAGTAATTAATATGCATGATATTTATCTCCCAAACATGTACTGAAGATTGAGACTGTACAGGTGAAAGAACACTGATTTCCGTTTAGATATTTACTGGTATTATGCACTGTAATTATGTACTCAAGAGGTATAGCAAATGCTTTTACGTTTGGTATGACTACTCAATCCAGAGCGAGGCCCTTCCCTCACACCCACCAAATTGATAATGCTGATATTTAAATCAGATTCTGAAAGTCTCAAAATTACTAAAGCATCTATTTGGAGATTGCTATTTAACATGAATGTCCTACCTTTTATGCTGCATTTTTTAAACCAATTCAATCAAAAAAGTACTTTGATGTTGTAAATACCTACGCATCAGCTCATCTACTTTTAAATTAATCAAAATATTTAGGCATCTTCACAAAAGTTTCTCGTATGCATAAAACAAGGCAATAGTTATTTACTTCCTGGGACTAGAATGTGTTTTAAGAAATCTCTATTTGACTGGTACAAAAGGAGCAAAAGCTAGTTTCATGGAACTCCCTTGTCAGAATAATGAATATTTTGAAAATACCCTGATTCAAAGCTTGCCCACTGCTCTCCCTCAGGCTATGAAGAGTAGATCCTTATTAAGTTCTCAAAGGAAGTAAATTTCCTTCACCCTCTTCCTGTACCTTCTTTGGAGCTGGGCTCACAGCCAATATGAACAGAAAATGGCTAACAGGTTAACAGCCTGCATGATGTTCTCAGCACCTCTCAGCATTACATAGGAAACCAGTTACAGGGAGCTGAGCAGCAGCCAGAGCACCCACTCGAGAGTTCACTTGAGTTTATTATTACACATGAGGACATATTTAAATTGGCTTGAATTCTCTAGGGACTCTGAGGGTCAGGAGAGTTGGAGAAGAAGCGTGCTGGATATGGGTGGGGCTGGAACACTGGGGAAAGCTGGGTCTGTCATTAAAGACGTGCCAGATATATTTCCCTAAAGCGGATTAGCCGCACAAACATGAATTCAGACAACAAAGGACAAAGCTGTGAATCTAAAAAAATAAGGCTGGATTTCTAAGTCACACATGTTTGTCCTTTTAATACATTAAGAATTCTACCCAGTATTAGCATTCAGATTGTTTTCTTTTGAATCATTTATAAATGCTTTTAAAAAATTCTACTGGTAGCCAGGTAAGTTAAGCCATATCCATCCTACCCACGAGACTGGAAAAAAAAGAAACCACCAAAACCAAAAAACCCCAGCACTTATGAGTAAATGTCTGTGACATTTGGGGTAATTGGAGTTGGTGTTGGGGAAACTTTGGAGCATTGGTGACTACGGGCGTAACCTTTGACTGTCTTCACTAACATGGCTTGAAAAGATTCAGGGTTGTATCGGAAAGTGTAGGCAAAGGCAGGGGACTTTGGGAAACACACAGAATTGTTTATTAGCTTTCCATGTTTGTGACCTTTCAGTGGCACAATATAAAAAGAACTCAGCATTGTAAAAAATTGTATGTTTCAATAACAGGAAACATAGACTATAAACATAAGTATGTAATCTCTATAATAATAAGTATACAAATAGTATACATAGAATATGAACCTATAGATAATAGTGAATATAATCTGCTTGAAACACATGTAGCGTTTGCAATCCTTATTAAATGTACCATCTCATTCAGACTTGTGTGCTAGAACAAGTTATGCTTTATACCTGGATGTCCCCTTAAAGCCTCCTGTGCTTATAGGAGCTGAGTGGGTCATGAGGCTGTGACATTCCTTTAGGGTTTACTCCACTGATGAGTTTAGAGCTAAATATGACCTTGGGAGGTAAAGCCTGGTGGAAGGAAGTGGAGCATTGGGGGTGTGGCCTGGAGGGGTCTGTCTTCCTCCCTCCTCTCTTCCTGCTTTTCCTGCTTCCTAAGGCCCTACCAGCTCTCCCGCACCACGCTGCCCTGCTCTGGCGTCCTCTGAGACTTTGGAGTCACACCTCTACAGACTGTGAGGCAAAATAAACCTTTCTGCCTTACACTTATCGATGTCAGGGACTGTGTCTCACTCATGAGAATATAACTAGGACGCATGTGTTACCAGATATTAATCTGGATTAACCTCAAGAAAATGGAAATGAGTGAGAAGGGGAACTTGGAGAATGAAATGGAGGAGAGATTTGGAAGAGATGGATTTGTACTTAGCACAACAGACCAAAAGGGACGGACAATGCAATAACAGGAGAGCCCAACACGAGGAGGAGGGTAATAAGAGTCTGGACATCAGAGAATTCCAGAGCAAGTGATATTGAAGGATCATACCAGAGCTGTCTAATAGGAATATATAGTTTTAAAATTTCTAGTAGCTACTTGTAAAACAAAAAAGAAACAAGTATAATAGATCCTAATGATTTTATATTTTATTGAATTCAGTATACATCTAAAACACCATACCAACATGTGGCATTATATCCCTGTCAGGTATGCAGCGGTCACATGTTGCTACCATACTGGACAGCACAGAAATCAGCCAGGCCTTTGGCAGTGGGTAGGTCTCTCAGGCCAGAGGAGCACCAACATCATGATTGGATAAAATGACAGTTAACTGAGAATTCACAGAACAGAAAATCTGAGACAATTCAATAAAAAATTTTCACCTCACTTGTGATCACAGCTCCAACCATTAAAATACCACTGAGATTCTGCTAATGTGTCAAAATAGCCAAGGTTATCCTGCTTTCCAGTTGCCTGAAGTATGCTAAAACTCACAAGGTGCTGGTGGCCATGTAAAGTGGAACAGCTCTTTTGGAAAACTATACTTCATATCAAGTGCTTTGAATTGTTTTCTAGCTTCTAAGACTCTATCTCAAGAGGAAATAATAATCATCAAGTTTTAACATTACAAAGATAAACCAAAATTTAGAAAAATTGTGTGCGGCAGTGTTATTGACATCATTTTTAATAGAACTGAAAAGTAGAAGTACCCTTAACCTAGATAAAACCTAAATTAAAATATGTCCACAGAATCGATATATTTACTAGAGTGTTTTTAAAAAAGACTACATAATGACATGAGAAAACACAACACATGTCTTAATCTGAAGAATTCACTGTTGTCTCCATAAAGCTACATAAACACAAAATCTGGGCGGTATATGATTTTAAAAACTCTGTTTTTCATGCATATGTTTGCTGGCGTATAGCTCTGCTTTCAGTTTCAGGTAAACTGGCCTTGGATGGAGGTCTGGGCTCAGGTATGCTCTATGCATAGATGCTCCTTGATTGAAGACAGGTTGCATCCCAATAAAATTAAGTTGAAAATGTATTTAATACACCTAGTCTAACTAATGCCATAGCTTAATGTACCAGTGTTAGTCCTTTCCAATACTGTTCTTAATGTATAGCATTGGTTATTCTCCCTTGCAGCCATGTGGCTAAGTGGGAGCTGAAGCTTGCTGGTGGTACTGATTGGCCTTTTGAGAGAGTATCTTACCACACATTTCAAGCCTGGGGAAAGATCAACATTTAAAATTTAAGGTGTGTTTCTACTGAATATGCGTGGCTTTCATACTACCTAAATTAAAAGAAATAATTAAGTTGAACCATCTTAAATTGAGGACTGTCTGCATTCATTTTTCAGCCCAGGTTTAAGGGACATCTGCTTCAAGGGAAGGTCTTCCATGGCAGATTCTGGGTGTGCAGAGAGGCAATAAAGCCTCATAGCACTGAGCAAGCACATGCTTACTTCACGTCGGCTGTGTTCTCACTGGCCAAAGCAAGGCACATGGCTCCGCCTAGCTCCAGTGGTGGGAAAATACCCTACACCTACCATAAGCATGGGCAAGAATTTGTGTGTATTACTCAACAGGAATAAAGGACGGGTACCAATATTTCAAGTGACCATGGCCTGGTCCTCCTCATTATTATTCATATCCCTGAAACCTTCAGAATCTCAACAGTGAAATCCTCAAATATCTTACTCCCTGAGAGCATCAGGCTAGAAAAGAGCACCTTAGAATTCATGTTGGCTCCAGATATGCTTCAGTCTGAAGACCTTTAAACAAATACCCCCCCCCCCCAATACCTGGCATACTGTGACGGGACAGGCACAGGGGAACTACAGCAAGCACCCCATTGTAACAGGGGAAGAACGAAAGACACACAGCAAGCACAGAGTCACACTCACTGGGAAATCCTGGTAGGCCAGTGTTGCCGGGTTCTCCTGCCTTGGGGAGGAGATTATACTTGAATGAGACTCCATCACTGTTTCTGGCAGTTACGCCCCAAACCTGAGTCCGTATTTGCTCTATGGCATTGGCACCACTCTTTCATGAATCCTTCGTTGGCCAAAGCCCCCTTGACCAGCTCTAGAGAGTCCACCTCTAAAGAGCCTATTTCTGGCTGAGCAGTGTGCCTCCCGAGGGAGGTCGGGGAAGAGAGGAGTCCAGAGGAATTTTTATGTCTCAAAGTGTCAAAGTCACTCTTAGTTTGAGCCAAGAGAAATTTTCTCAATGCAAGTTTTTTTTTTTTTTTTTTTTTTTAATCTTTACAAATTCTGCAATTCTGGGAGTCTTTTCATTCATTCTTAATTTTAATTTTGTTTGCATATAGGCCTTGCTTTTCTATGAACCCATCAACACTGCACCTTGAAACTTGCCTGCCTACCAGGCAACGTTATCAGGATCCTCTTCTTGTATTTCAAGAAAAATTTATTGCTTCATAATTCAGAATGGTTGGTAGGAATTATTATAAAATGTAGAGGCAGGCAGATAGTGAAACAGAAAGGCAAACAGATCGAGTGGCCTGAAAACCAATCACAAACAATTCTCACATAATAAAAATGAGTTATTTAGTCTCTAATATGTGTTGATGACCAGTATGATATGGGCTTGTGTTCCAGGAAGCATAGCATTTCCTTAAAAAAGTGTAACTCAGAACTGTAACTCTGCAAGATGTACATACGATATTAATAGGTGTCCAACAGTATTAGTTTCCTTCAGCTGCTGTAATAAATTACCACAATCTTGGTGGCTTACACAACGCAAAGTCATTATCTTACAGTTGTGGAGGCGAGATGGATGTCAGTGGGCTAAAATCTAGGCATTAGCTGAGGTGAATTCTTTCTGGGGGCTGTACAGAAAAATCTATTTCCTGTCCTTCTCCTACTTCCCCAGATGCTGGTATTTCTTTGCCTCCTGTCATCCTCTAAGCCAGCAGTGGCTGACTGAGTGTTTCTTATGCTGCACCGTTCTGAAAAAGGTCCTCTTCTTCCACCTGATTGCAGTTGTAAGAACTGTTATATGGCCTCCCCATATAACTCAGGATAACCTCACTATTTTTCTCTCCAGTATTAGGGATTGGACACAGGACCTTACGTCTGCTAGATGAGTGGTCTTCCACTGAGTGGTCTACCAATCTGCTACATTCCCACTCCTTTGTGAAATTTTATTTTGAGACAAGCCTTGGCTAAATTGCTTACACAGGTTTTAGACTTGGAATCTTCCTGTTTCAGCCTCCAAAATAACTGCGATTATGGATGTGTACCACTGAGTCTAGCTATTCTAGGTCAGCTGATTAGCAGTCTTAATTCTACCTTCTACCTTACTCCCCCTTTGCCACATAAAGTTACAGGGATTAAGACATAGGCATCTTTTGGAGGCTGTTATTTTGCTTGACACAGTCACAAAACAGATATCATGGCCACATAAATCTGCAAATAATATTTCATAATATTTCAAATAAATAATATTGGAGTTTTACAACATACATCAGTCCTGTAAAGATTCAATTCTTGGAGCAAAGAAGCCTCCTATTTAACTTCACCCAACCTAAGACCTCATTCCAGTTTTACTTGTACATTTCGCGAAGCTGAATAAAGACCTGGGGAACAACTCAGAAAAAAAGAAAGAACTGGATTCTTCCCTGAAGAGATCGAAGAAAGCATTTTATGTTTTCAATCACCAGTTGCAAATTAATACTGAATTCCTTAGTGCTGAGGGAACACAGAGCAAAAGAGTGAAAGAAAACATCTGTAGAAATCCGAAGGCCGTATTACAAGGCTTCTGCTCCCTCACGAGGCAATGTGGATGCAGCAGCAGTTGTAGGAATCTCTTGCATCCTCATTCCATCTTACCCTTGACATATTGTAGCTCATGAATAATGTTTTTCAATTCGAGGTCATTTTCTTAATCTCTATGTCTCTTTCTCTTATGTAAATTTGGGTTAACATTATCCTTTTCATCTAGTACCATTAACGGGTTTTAAATAATGTTAAAATGCCTTTGGCATCCACATAAAGAGTTATTAAGGTTTAGTAACAAATATTATGATGTTAATGAGGACTAGCTCACCAATATTGTATTACATATGTAACTTTTCAATTAACTTACTGCATAAATCTCTAGTGACCACACGCTGCATTATCCTTATAGCCAGAATAGTGTCTTTCATCTTTTAGATATCTCATGTTGAAACCAAGAAACATAAACAAGAGAAAGCTGAGACTTATTTTAAAAATTCTCAGAAGGCATCTGTTTTCTGTGGTGAGCATAATGAATGCTTACAATAAAACAACCTTGGCAGGTCTCTCTAGCTCCAAGATTATTCATGCAGCAATTATGTTATTGATGTCAATCTGTTTTGATGATAATATATTATGCAGTATTCTGAACTCACTCAACAAAGCATAGTATAATACTTGTAGTCTTTCTCTGGCCCTCTCTTCCTAAGATATCTATTCTCTTCCTTAAAGAAAGCCAAGGAATGTAGACATTAAAAGAGAGATTACGTACTGATCAGCTAAAATCTAACATGAAATGGAACTTGTAATTTTAAAGTGAAGAATCACAAAAGAATGAAATTGTTAGTTACTCTGACTTACATTCCAGATGATATTACATGTTATAGCACAAACACTTTCCACGCCAGTCTGTGAATGGTGCCTGTGACACAAAAGGATAGGTTCTATTCATTTTATACTTTGCCAAGAACAAATGGGTTATGCTGGCTCTGAGCTTAAGTTTGGCTTTGGATTGCTTTAGGATTTCAAGTAACTACTCATATTCTAAATGAGTATTTTTATTTATGTTCTAAAAGTTCTTAGTATTTTTTGTAGAGTAGGTAACATAGTAATGTACTTCAGCTAAAAAATAGTTATTATAAGGGGAGATGGGGTATAGCTCAGTGGCAGAGTGTGAGCTTAGTGGGTATGAGGTTCTGGGTTCCGTCTTCAGGATTTACCTCCTCACCACCAGAAAAACATTAGTGTGGTTATTTTACTTGGGTGAAAAGAATGAAAAACTTACTAAAAGCTGTGCTCCCTGATCTTACCGAAGTTGAATCTTGCTCTTGTCTCACTGTATCAAGCTTTGTTATGACTTTACATTAGGGTATGTCCACATGGACTGAGTAAAAAAAATGTGTCACTGACATGCCTATTTGATGCTGTCCTCCCTATACACAGCTAGTCTGAAAAATCCTGTTACTTATTAGGTAAAATGTGCTTTATATCCTCAACATCAGATTTTTTTCCCCTCTAGTTTTCATTTTGTCTTGTACATAATACTTGGGCAGATAATTTGAATGTGTATAAATAAAAGCTTAGCTGAAGCTGATGAAAGCAAGAAAATTGTAGCCTGGGTTGTAAAAAAGATATAATCATCTAAAATAAAATTTAAAAATACACATAGAAGTCAGAGCAAAGAACTATGGCTAGAGAAAAGTAATGAGAGAAAATATGTAGGGGGTAATAGGCTGAGAATATACAGCTGAATGCAAGTCTGCCTGTAAAATGACTATTGTTCTCTGAATTAAACTGTTCAAAGAAAAAAATTTAAAAATTCACTCACCTCTGTTAATTTTAGAACAGAGAGGAATGGTGTAGCTGATCATCTGAAAATATCAGATGACACAATGTAATGCTATTTTTAGCACTGTAACGCAACCATGGGACTTTACAGCAGAATCCAACATGTTTTGTTAGAGATGCCACAGCCAGTCACGACTGGCTAGCACTGCAGAAAACTGAAAGTCACTGCAGAGAGAATTTCCATTGAGAGTCAAGAGTTAAGGGACTGATACAGTCTCTGATGGCTGCTTGGTTTGCTCTAGGGACAGAGAATGATGTATATTTTAAAACCCGAAGCAGTAACATCTATTGAACCCAGTGGTTTCCACCATCAATTACTGTGGAAAGAAGTAGCTCTTGATTTTGAATGTTCACATGTCTTGGAGATATGGAATCTTGTTCCAGCTGCGTTAGTAACCAGCTCCGAGATCCTGAGATAAGTGCTCCTCCTGAGATAAGTTATCTGGATAAAATGTAAATTGTACTAGGTGCCTTTTGGAGCCAGTTCAAGGATCCAGTGTTTACATAGGATAGTTATGTAACTCCGGAGTCTATTAGGCATAACTGTGCAATTCTTTCTTCTTTGTTTTTTAAATTTTACAGAGAAAAGCTTTAATTAGAATGTTAAAGGGAAGATAGGAAAGGATTCCAGTTTAGGTCCCCAGAGGGGTCACCCTCTGATATAGGGGCTCAGAGGAGCCCACTTACAAAGGCAAGAGGCCAGTTTTCGAGGGCCGCCTAATGGATCGGGTCTAGTTGATCATTATCTCAGTCCTGGTGTTGTAATTCTGCATCATTATAGCTGAAATTCCCAGGAGAGTACTGTCTTTTTCTGTGGTGGTCTCAATCATGTGCAGTGTTACTTAATGAAAGAAATTGGCCCATGGTTTTCTTTTTCCTGGAGTTCTTTTCTGGTTTTGGAACCAGAGTAATGCTTGCTTCCATGAATGAGTTTGGAAGTGTTGTTTACCTTTCAATTTTCTTGGTAAATGCATTTCTTGTGTACAAGATATCATTGCATTTCATTTTTTGATCCCTTCTGCTGCATGCTTGAATGGCAAATTGAGACCATTTGCATTGATAGTTAAACAGCAAAACATTGGTTGGAGAGCTTAGTTCACTCTGGAAATATGCTCCTAATCTGAAGCACTTGTGTATCAAAGTCAGTTTCCCCCTAAGAAACAACAGAAACTCAGATGATTCATTCCACAACCCAAAAAATTCATATAAAAATGATTATACTACTGCAAAATAACAAAGAAAATACAAAATATAAAGAAAAATAAATAATCTATACTTACCTTCTAAAACCTTTGTAGCTGGTGTGAAGGAGATGAGAGAGGAGCGTTACTATATAGGACGAGTTTCACTATCACTAATGGAATCCCTGCTATTGGCTCGAGGTAATCTTTTCTTTTCAGGACCTTTAACAAGGAACCTATCCAATGACACTTTTGCTTCCTTTTGAGGATCTTGTGGGCATTAACATTGCCTTGCTGTTACACAGATTCATCACTTGCACTCTACAGCCTTATTCAGGGGGTGCTTTTATACAAAATTTTGCACTGTTTCCCACATTTTATACATCTTTATCTAATTTGCAGTGAGGAATTCCTCTACCTTTTTATCCTCCTCCTTTGCAGATAAGAGATTTCCTCCATGACCACTTGCTATTGGGAGATGATCACCCACAATTTGAGAGAGAGAGAGAGAGAGAGAAAGAAAGAGAGAGAAAGGGGGAGGGAGGAACCATTGGCTCAGTTCTGATCATGTGACATTTGACATCACATACTACTTGTATTGCAAGACTGCTCATTCATCAAGTTAAAATTTGTTGAAAATGTCCGGTCATCTTACAGAATACTTATAGAGCAAGTTGCTTGCAACCCAAGGTTTTACTGTATGAACTTTGAGAATATCTAACTAAAAAATCCTCCAAACTCAACTCAAACAGCAAAAACTCAAACCATCCAATGAGAAAATGGGTAAAGAGAATGTAGAGATATTTTACTGAAAATAAATAAGACGGCAAATAAACATTTGAAAGATGCAAATTAAAATTGTGAGTTAAAACCTACCAGAATGGCTAACATAAAACTGGCAAGGATTCAGAAACATTAGATTACTTACACGTTGCTGGGGGTCATAAAAATGGTATATCTCTCTGGAAAACATTTTGGGAATTTCTTAAACAAACTAAACATCCAATTACGAAAGGACACAATGATTGTATCCCCAGACACATATTGCAGAGAAATGAATACTTACATTCATATAAATCCTCTACCTGAATGTATCAGCTGTACTGTACTTCACAAAAGGTCAAAACAATGGAGATGTTATTTAATGACTGGTTAAACAAACTGTGGTATGTCCATACCATAGAATATTACTCAGCACTAAGAAAGAATGAACTACTGATACCTACAAACACTTGCATGAGTCTCCAGAGAATTATGCTGAGCAAAAAAAGTCAGTTGCCAAAGTTTGTATTCTGTATAATCCCGTTTATACGACAATCTCAAAATAATAAAATATCAGAAGTGGAGGAAACATTAGTGGTTGCTGGGGCCAAGAAGAGAGAGGAGGAAGGGGGAAGAAAGATGAGTGCCCCTATAATAGGGCCCCATAAAATACGCTTTGTGGTGATGGTGCCATCTGTGTCTTTGTCAATATCACGATCGTAACATTGCACCAGTTTTGCCAGACGTTAGTATTGGAGGTACCTGGAGGAAAGAGATCGCGGTATTATTTCTTACAACTGACTGTGAACCTGCAATGATATACGACAAAAAGCTTAATTTAAAAATCAAATCTCCCCCAAAACAAAAACAGTCCTATATTAATACAGAGGGCCGTACACTTGTTTTAGTGCCTTGCACAATTTTTGGTGAAGAGAAGACCCTGAACGAAGAAGACAAGAGTTAGAAACAAACAATCAATTATTTATTAAAGGTACTTAATCTCAAAGCTTCTAGGAGCAAAAGATACTCAATCTCTCTCACGACCTAGAAATCTGTGATTTTCTCCCTGTTCCTCCACAGTATTCATTTATTCTTCTAAGTTGTGGGTGGAGCTTTGAAAAACTGAAGAAAGCGGACTTTGCTTGATGGCATAAACTACTCACAGGAGCTGTTGGCGATTTTTCATTTTCTCAGAGGCATTTCATTCAGCTTTGCTCTTTTTTGCTCACTGGAGATGCTAGCTTCCTGAGTTCCTTTCTCCTGGGCGCACATGTGAGGTCTGGGTGCCTGCTAGCGCAGAGCACAGGCAGCCATCTGAATACGAAGTTACTGGGCTGGTAGCCTCACCAGGCGCTGTTTTATGTACTCAAGCACCTAGAAAATTTTTGGGAAATGAGTACTTTCCCTTTGGAGGAAAGGAGGGTGACATACTCTTGATCTGCTTACTGCTAGCATTCTGGTACCTGTGAGAACCCTCTCGGTTTACCACTCACCCTCAGTAAGGGGACAATCTCCCATCACAGGTTGCAGTCACAAGGTCGGCTACAGAAAGGAACAGAGTCTCTTGAGAATTCACCCTGGTGAACAGGAATATTCCCAGCCACGTATCTCCTAAGCCGGGAGAGTATATTCTGCAGGTCATGAAGGAGAGATGATTGGATTGATGATGGATTTATGCTTCTGAGGGAATTCATATGAAACGATATTCCATCACAGCCCCACGGCTGTAGAGGGCTGGAGTCCATTTATCACACAGTTGATGGAGCAGTTCCCTCTAGTGGTCGGAGCCTGTGTGACAGAATGAAAAAATCAAGCGGAGCAAATAAAGGCTTTTCTTACTTCAGGGCATAACCTGGCAACATCATTCAAAAGTGTTCATAGTACACTTTTAAGCTTCATGGAATAAATCAATCCACACAGACTTAGAGTGAAGCCTAGGTTATGACTGATAAACAACCATCCAGATGCACAAATGTGAGCTGCCTCTTTTCCTTTCTCTCGGTCTTCCCTTTAGTACTTTTTTATCCTCTGTGCTGCAAACTTTCCCAGTTCTCTTGAGAACATCCCATTATATACACATTAAGAACTCAGTATTATTTCCTCCATCAAGATGTATGATTTAGTATCAGACTCATATTTTTCTGTGAAATTATTTCCCAATGGAAATGTATCTTAAGCTCTGATCTATAAATGTGGAATGAAGGGCTGTTACAATTCAAACGCTGAGGAGAAGTTATAATTGTTTAGAGAAGTTTGTCCAGCCGTGCCAGGCTTAATCTAACTTAGCTCATGTCTTAGAACACTTGTGTCTGGATTGCTCTGTGGTACTGGGGAGCCAGTGATAGCTCTGCCTTTATCACTTGACTGCAGTTCCCAAAATGCCTATAGGTCTCAGAGTTTTGTTTCACAGTGGCTTGTTTACCAAGAGGTTCACTTTCGCAAATGTCTTTCACTAATCTTCAGAAATTTTCTTCTTCTGCTACGTCTCTTACATTGAAAAACTTGTATAGGTTATTGTGCTATTTAGGGGGCCATTGCTTTGACATCTTGGAGAGGGAGTATGTTTCCTTGGTGTGGTGGTTCTTACTTAGCACAGAGAAGAGGACTTAGGGATGAAATAGTTGCTACCTTAGTTTGCAGAGTGGGATTTAGGTATAGTTTGATACAAACCCAATTTAAAAAATTCCCATTCCTTTAATGTGATTTTCTAAACACGATTTTTACTTTTAAGTTCTAAATTCCATAAAAGGACGCGTGAGACACTGAGACATCCCTAAGTGAAAAGTATAGTGCTGTAATGAGGACAGGAGCTCATCCACATTGTGTTTACTGTGTCAAGGGCTGTTAATCAACTTTCCATTACTATGATAAATAACTGAGACAATCAGCTTATAAAGAGAAAAGGTTTATTTTGGCTCACAGTTTGAGAGGGCTTAGTCTATCATCAGGCAGTCCCATTGCTTCTAGGCCTCTGTTGTGGGTGGGTCAGCACATCGTGGGGGCCCTGTGTCACATAGCAAAACTCTTCATCTCATGGGTGGGGTACAATAGAGAAAAAGGGAGAGAGTTTGGGGTCCTGTATCTTCCTAGAGGGCACTGCCCCAGTGATCTCATCTCCCAAAGTTTTTACGGCTTCTTAGCAGTGCCATTCTAGGGATCAAGTCTTTCATATATGGGGCTGTGGGGAACATTTAACAACAAAACTATACTGGGAACTATGCTAAGTACTTTTGTTTTGTGTTTCTGAGACAGGGTCTCACTATGCAGTTCAAGCTGGCCTTGAGCTCACTTTGTAGCCCAGGCTGGTCTCAAGCTCACAGCGACCCTCCTGCCTTAGCCACCTGAGTGCTGGGATTACAGGCATATGCCACTACAACCGGCCCTAAGTACTTTTTTTTTTTTTTTAATTTTTTGTCTTTTTGAGACAGGGTCTCACTATGCAGTTCAGGCTGCCCTTGAGCTCACTCTGTAGCCCAGGCTGGTCTCGAACTCACAATGATTCTCCTGCTTCAGCCTCCCAAGTGCTGGGATTACAGGCATGCGCCACCGCACCTGGCGGCCCTAAGTATTTTTATATAGTGATTTCTATAATACTCTTAATAACCATTAACCAAATTTCTATTCTACTCCTAAGCCTACAGCTGGAGATATACAAGCACAGAGGTTACATCCAGTTTGCCTGGCTGGAAGGCAGTCCAACTGAAATCTTGGAGTTGAGTAAAAAGATAGGGCAAGTCACCAGGGGCACCTCCATGATTCCATTATCTGTGAAATGGGTAGAGTAACTTCTGCTCTGTGTGTTATACTAGGTTACCATGAGACCAATTTATTTTCCAAACATTTGTTGCATGCTAGCCACATGTCTATTGGAGATATAACTGTGATTATAAATGATATACTGGTTTTCATGAACTTTATGTTCTAATGAAGAAGATAGGAAAAAATAACAAAGTCATTGCAAATTATGCTAAGCACTGTGAAGGCAGTGATGCATGGGTTGAATTAGGGAGAAATGCTGAGAGAAATGCAGGGCATAGAGTGAAACTTGATTCTTATCTCACACCCTGTACAAAGATCAACCCCAAATGGAGCAAAGACCTTAGTGTAAGACCTGAAACTCTGAAACTGCTAGAGGAAAACATAGGGGAAACACTTCAAGATATTGGTACAACTGATATTTCTTAGAGAGGAGGCCAAAAGCCTGGGGAACAAAACCAAAAATTGAAAAATGGGATTACATTGAACTAAAAAGTTTTTGTATCACAAAGCAAACAATCAACAAATTGAACAGACAACCTAAAGAGTGGGAGAAAATCTCTGCTAGTTATTTATCTGACAGAGGGGTTAATATCCTGAATATATAAAGAACTAAAAACACCAAATAGTAACTCAGTTAAAATGGGCAAATGATCTGAATACACACTGTCAAAAGAAGATATACAAATGGACAATAAATAAATGAAAATACTCAATACCATTACCATTATTAAACCACAATGAGACACCATCCAATACCAGTCAGAATGGCTATTATCAACAAACAAAATCCCCAAAATTGTAAATGCAAGGATGTGGAGAAAAATGTTATACATTGTTGGTGAGAATGTAAATTAGTATACTCACTGTGGAAAACTGTATGGAGGTCCATCAAAAAATTAAAAATAAGACTACTATGTAATCCAGCTATTTACACTTCTGAGTATATCTGTGAATGAAATAAAACATGTAAAATAGTTCTATTTATTGTACATATATCTCTCTCCTATTTTCTTCTATATATCTTAATTTATGTATATATATTATTATATACATATACTTTTATTACACATATGTATATTATCCAGCCATAAAGAACAATGAAATCCTGTCATTTGTAGCAAAATGGGTGAAATTGGAGGACATAATGTTAAGACACAGAGAGACAAATGTCACATCTTTTCTCTCACCTGTGGAAACTTACTTAAAAGACCTGAAAGTAGAAGAAGGATTAAGAAGAACTGGGAAAGGGCTAGAGGGAGGAGGGAGAGGGTAGAAGGGGGATGGATGGGCATCCTCAGTGTGTGCTGCATGCACCTATGGAAATAACACAATGAAGGCCAGTAATTCAAAACTTTTAAGAGAGCAAGGAAGTGTAAACTACTCTTAAATAAAAATATAGATACTTTTGCTGCACTTAGGTCAGCGAAAACCAAAGATTTCATGACAAAAAAAAGTTAGTCAATAAACACTCATTTCCCTTATTTCCATTTCCTTCTTTAACCTAGAAACATAAAAGTGACTTCATTTATTTTTCCCAAATTAGATGAAGATACTTTTCCTCTATCCTCCCTTCATGCCTTAACTATTGTGAATGGCACTGCAGTAAATACAGGTATCTATTTTACATGCTTGATTTCATTCACATACATACTTAGGTGGAATATTGGGTCTGTCATACAAGAATCAACACGTTTCTTCAACTTCTTTCTAGCTGGGTAAAACAAAAACCTATTTAGATAAAGTAGTTCTTGCTAATTACCCTTGGGGTTCTATCTATCTATCTATTATCTATCTATCTATCCATCTATCTATCTATCTGGTCTCTCTGTTGTACTGGAGATTAAACTAAGGGTTTTTACACTGAGCTACACCCCTATCCCTTTTTAAAATTTTTATTTATTTATTATTTATTTTGAGACAGGGTCTTGCTAAGTTGCTAAGTTGCCCACACTGGGCTTGAGCTTTGGATCTGCCTGCCTCAGACTCTCAGAGTGCTGAGATTACAGGTACGAGCCACAATGCTTGGCTCATGTGGGTATTTATTATTTTTTAGTGAGCATTAAATAAACAGAGTTTTAAGCCTAAGTGTGGGAGCTGTGCTTATATCAATCAGAGAAAAAGATTGCAACAAAAATATGAGATAAGCATAGCAACAGCTAGTTTGTTTTGCAAATGATCTGTCTCTACATTTCTTTCAGGAATGATACCCCCCAAGTCTTGCTTCTTTTTCACAGATCATTACATTCTGAATAGAAATTAGAAAGATTTCAGTGAATTTCATCATAATGTTTCAATTGTCTTTTTTTTATTTTAGAGAGAAAAAAACAATAACAATGAAACCAAGTTTCAAAACAGGTTAGTAGAAGTTATAATAGTTGATACATTGCATATTGTTGTCTTCCTGCTAGTTATTCAGAGTAGACGATATAGGCATGATACCTTGTGTATACAATATTAACACAAAACTTTCCCTTTAATGAGCTAAGAGAAAATAGCTGTATAACTATCTTAACTATCTTGTGCATAAATATACTTTTTCTTTTTCCCTTTCTTCCTTTCCCCTACCCCTGATCAGAGTTTGTCTTTTTTTTAAAACAGTTTCTTCCCCATTCATAATATCTATTGTACATTTTGGATCTTATTTACTTTTTCATTTTCTTGCACTAGTGAGACAATGTGATGTTTATACACATGAGTCTGATTTATTTCACTTATGAGTATGGTATCAAGTTGCATCCATTTACCTATAAAAGACTTCATTTTACCCTTCTTTATGGCTGAATAGTACTTCATTATAAAAAAGCACACATCTTTTTTACTCATTCTTTTGTTGATGGGCATCTGGGTTATTTCCAAGATGTAGCTATTGCAAATTGTGCTGCTTTAAACATGGGTGCACATATATCACTGTGGTATGATGTTTTTTAATTCTAGTGGAAAGATTCCAAAAGGAGAATAGCTGGTTTGAATGGGACCTCTAATCCCAGTTTGTAAAGGAATCTTCTCACTGATTTCTACAGTGGTTGCACCAGTGTACATTCCCACCAACAGTGGAGAAGGGTTCCTTTTTCCCTCAAACCCCTCCAGCAGTTGTTATTAGGTGATTTCTTGAGGATAGCCATTCTTTCTAGGGTGAGATGGAATCTCAGTGTTGTTTTAATTTCATCTCTTGAGTGACCAATGATGTTGAACATTTTTTCATGTATTTATTTGCCATTTGTATTTCTTCATGAGAGAAGTGCATATTCATCCAAGATGCCCATTTTTGGATTGGATCTTTGAATTTAGGGGGCCTGATGTTTTTCAATTCTATATATGTCTTAGATATGAGTCCTTTGTCTGTGGGACAACTGGTTAAAATCTTTTCCCATGCTGAGGATTTTCTTTTCACTTTGTTGGTGACTTCTTTCATTGCACAAAAGCTTTTCAGTAAGGTGAAATTCCATTTGTTGCTTTTTTGTACTATTTCCCTTGTGGCTTGGGTTTTGTTCATGAAGTCTCTGCCTACACCTATGTCTTTGAGACGTCTGCCTACTTTCCTTTAAATTTAGTGTTTCTCTTTTCATAGATTCCTGATCCATTTTGGCTTTAGTTTAGTGCATGGTGATAAACATAGGTCTAGTTTTAGTTTCCAGGATGTGGAAAACCAGTTTTTCCAGCACCATTTCTTAAAGAGACTCTTTCTTCCAGTGAACATGTTTGGCTCCTTTGTCAAAGATAAATTGGTTGACTGTGTTGGAGGTTGTGTCTGCATTTTCTATTCTGTTCCACTGATCCTCAGGCTTGTTTTTTTTTTTTTTCCTGTATCATGATGATTTTATCACAGTAGCTTTGCAGTTTGATTTCAGGTCTGGGATTGTGATGCTCTCAGATTTACCTTTGTTTCCCAGAACTGCTTTTCCTACCTAGAGTCTTTATTGGTTACAAATGAATTTCAGGAATGTTTTCTCCAGGTCTGTGAGGTATCCTGGTGGTATTTTGATTGGGATTGCTTTAAATCTGTATAGCAATTTTGGGAGAATGGCCACTTTCTCTATGCTGGTTCTTCCTATCCTACAGCAAGGGACATCTTTCCATTTTTTGATATCCTCTTCAATCTCCTTTTGTGAGGTACTGTAATTTTCACTGTATAGATCTTTTATATCCTTTGTTAGGTTGATCTGTGAGCATTTCATTTTTTTCCCAATGATATCATAAAGGTTATGCTTGCCCTAATTTTTCTTTCTGTGAGTTCATTGTTGGTGTACAAATGCTACTGACTTTTGAGTGTTAACTTTGTATCCCACTACACTACTGAATTTGCTTATTAACTCTAGAAGTCCTTTGGTGGAGTTTTTGGGGTCTTCTATGTAGAGTATGATGTCATCTCTGAATAATGATAATTTCACTTCTTCCTTTCCTATTCTTATTCCTTTTATTTCTCTCTCTTGTTTAATTGCTCTGGCTAATGTTTCTAGAACTATATTGAAAAGGAGGGGTGAAAATGGACATCCTTGTCTTGTTCCTGATGTTAGAGTTAAAACTTTCAGTTTCTGATCATTTATTATGATATTAGCTGTTAGTTTGTCACACATGGCTTTTGTAAGATTGAAGTAAAGACATCTATTTCAATTTTCTGTAGGGTTTTTCTTTTATCATGAATGAATGTTGGACCTTTTCAGAAGCTTTTTTTTTTTTGCATCTATTGAGATAATCCTGTGGTTTTGTCTTTAGAACTTGAAATATAGTGTATTACATCTTAATATAGTGTATTACAGTATTAATTTTCATTTGTTGTACCATCTCTGCATCCCTTGTATGAATCCTACTTGGTCATGATGTATAATTTTCTTGATGATTTGCTGCATTCTGCCAGTATCTTATTAAGGATTTTTGCATCTATATTCATTACAGTGATTGACCTATAGTTTTCTTTCTTGGTTGGTTTTTTTAGGGTTTGGAATCAGGGTAATACTTGCTTCCAGGAATTACTTTAGAAGTATGGCTTCCCTTTCAATTTCCTTAAAGAGTTTCATCATTATTGGAATTAGTTCTGTAAATTTCTTATAGAATTCCACAATGAATCTGTCAGGGCCTGGGCTTTTCTTGGTAAGTTTTTAATTACATTTTCAATTTCAATTTCATTTGAATTTCAATTGAAATTCAATTCATATTTAGAATTTTCATATCTTCTTGATTTAGTTTTGGTAATTTAATTTTGTCTAGGAATCTGTCCATTTCTTCTGTGTTTTCCATCTTATTAGAATATAGGTTCTGTAGTATTTATTGATGATCTTCTGGATTTCTGTGGGATCCACTGTGATTTTCCCCTTTTTATTTCTAATTGCTTGAATTTGAGTTTTTTCTTTCCTCTCTTTGATGAGGTTGGCTAATGGCTTATACATTTTATTTATTCTTTCAAAGAACCACTGTTTTTGATTCATTAAGTCTTTGTATTATTTTCTTAGTCTCTATTGCATTAATTTCTGCTCTTTATAATTTCCTCTTTTGTGTGAGCTTTGGGTTTGATTTGTTCTTTTTTGTAGAAGTTTGAGGTTCAGTTTTAGGTTGTTTATTTGAGCTTGTTCTGTTTTCCTGATATGTGAGTTCATTGCTATAAATTTCCCTTGTAAGACTGCTTTCATTGCATCCCATAAATTTCAATTTGTTGTATCAGCATTATTGTTTAATTGTATATAGTGCTTAATTTCATCTTTAAATTCTTCTGTGATCTATTGGTTGTTCAGAAGGGTGTTGTTTAATTTCCATGTGTTAATGTAGTTTCTGTGGTTTCCTTTGTTGTTGAATTCCAGTTTCATTGCTCTATGGTCGGAGAGTATGCACGGGGTGATTTCAGTTCTTCTATGTTTACTTCAACATGTTTTCTCAGCTTATATTTGATCTGTTTTGGAGAACATCCCATATGCAGCTGAGAAGAATGTGTATTCTGGTATTTTGGGGTGGAACACTCTGCAGACATCTACCAAGTCCATTTGTTCACAGGCTTGGTTGAATTTTAATATTTCTTTGTGAATTTTATGTCTAGTTGATCTATCCATTTGTGAGAGTGGAGTGTTATGATCACCCACTACAACAGTGTTATTGCTTATTTGGTTTTTCATGTCAGTTAATATTTGTTTTATGTAGTTGAGTGAACCTGTGTTTGGTGTATAAATAATTATGGTTGTTATCACTTCTTCTTCAAGTTTTCCCTTAATGAGTGTATAGTGACCTTCTTTGTCTCTTTTGATCAGTTTTGGCTTAAAGTTTGCACACTCTGCAAATAGAATAGCCACCCCTTCTTTTTTTCTGGTTTCCTTTGGCATGGAGAATCATTTTCCATCCTTTGACTTTTAATCTATGAATTTATCTTTGACTTAAATGTGTTTCTTGAATGCGGCATATTGCTGATCTTGTTTCTTGATCCTTTCTGCCAGTCTGTTTCTTTTGACTGGTAAGTTGAGACCATTTATGTTTATGGCTATAACTAATACACAATGGCTTTTCTTTTTCATGCTGTTTCCCTGTTGTTTGTTGTCTGTTTTTCTGCTCTGTTTGATTGTTTGCCCTACCTGGTGGCTTCTTTCTACTGGTGTTCCTGTGTATGTGGTCTTTGTCATCTCCTCCTAATATGTCTTTCAGAGCTTTCTGTAGAGCTGGTTTGGTGGTCCTAAATTTCTTCAGTTCTTTGTCATGGAAGTATCTTATTTCTCCATCAATTTTGAAAGATAGTTTTACTGAGCACTGTCTTGGTTACTTTTCTCTCATTGCTTGGACAAAATACCTGATGCCCAAAATTAAGGAAGGAAGGTTTATTTCGCTTACAGTTTGTGTACGTTTTAGTCCGTACTTGGCAGATTACAAGGAAAACTGGCACATGGCAGAGGGCTACAGCTGATGGTGGCAGAACACAGCTAAGCAACAAGCACACACCAGGGTGGAATGGCCTCAAGCACCCTTTTCCTCTCCCTTACATATGCAAACTATCCACCCCAGGGCAGGTGCAGCTCTCACACTCATAATCAAACTCTAAAAGCCTGCCCCATGGCCACATGAGGCTTTGGGGGAACACCCAGACACAAACCATAACAGGAACATCAATCTGGATTGAAGATTGTTTTCCTTTAGGGCTTGAAATACTTCACTCCAAGTCTCTTTGACATGGGACTTTGTGTTGGGAAGTCTATTGTGATTCTGATAGGCTTTCCTTTATAGGTGATATGTTTCTCTTTTCTAGCTGCTTTTAATATTTTGTTCTTGTGCTGAATTCCTTGATTATTGTATGCCCTTGTGTGGATTTATTTTGGTCATGGCTATTTGGATTTCTGTATGCTTATTCATTTGTATGTCAAATTTTTTATCCATGTTTGGGAAGTTTTCTGCCTTTATTTCTGTGAAGAGATTTTCAATGGCTTTTGTGCTATCTCCAGCTTTCTCTCTGACTCCAATCAGTCTCATGTTGTTCTTCTTTGCCTCACCCTGTAGCTGTTGGATTGATTTTTCATGGTGTCTTGTGACTTTTAAGATTTCTTCTTCTTCTAGTCACTAGTTGCACTAGATCTGGTATTCTATCCTCTCCTTCATTCAGTCTACTGTGTATACTTTCAGTGGAGTTTCTAACTTCCTGCCTTTCTGTTTGAATCTGCTTCACTGATTCCATTTCTTATCTATATTTTTCCTTCATGGTTTCCATTGTTTTCCTGAGCTCCTCTATTTGTTTATCTGTGTCTGCTTTAAGTAATTGTTTTTTGTTTGTTTCTTTTTCTAAAACCAGGAATTGAACTCATGACCTTGTGCTTGCCAGGCAGGTGCTGTGCCACTGAGCTAAACCCCCATCCTCCTACATCTGCTTTAATGTCTTTTATTTTGAAAGTGATTTCTTCTTGCACATTACAGATTTGTTTTCTATGGCTTCTTCCATATGTTTTCTCACTTCTGCTGCTATCATTTTAGAGGATTCCATTCATTGTCATCCAATTTCCCCCATCTCTTTGTGTTCTGGACTTGTCCTGGTTGGGTTGGGCATTTGAGATTGCATTTTGCTTCTTTATCTTGTCATTTTCTGCTGTCTACTTTATTTTGTTTTCTGTGCTGATGCTTTTAGTTTTCTAATATTACTTAGCCTTAATCACTGATGTGGAGGCTTTCCTAAGAGGTATCTGTTCCTCCAGATGTCTCCTCTTGTGGGTACCAGAGTCTTGGGGCAATGGAGGAAGGAAGGAGTGTGAATTCACACTCCTCTCACTGGTACTGCAGTCCCCAGGCAAAGGAGGAAGCACTGGGCATGGACTTATACTCCTCTCACTGATACCACCCTAACTATTCTCACAAGCACTGCCTTCCCTCTTTCCACTGGAACTATTGTCCTTGAGTAATGGAGGAGGCACAGGGTGTAGGCTTACACTCTTCCTGCTGGCCCTGCCTTCACTCTTCCTGTGAGAACCACTATTCCAGAGACAATGGAGGAAGCACAGGGCATAGGCTTACAATCTTCCTGCTGGCACCGTCTTTACTCTTTTCCCTGGAACCCCCATCTCGGGGCAATGGAAAAGTGCAGAGCGCAGGCTTACTCTTCCGTTGCTGGCACTGCCATCTGGCACAATGGAGGATGCATCCAATTGTCTTCTTTTTAAAAATGTGTTTGCCCTATGAGGGCTAAGGTATATTTCAGTATTTCTCATTTTTTTTTCATGCAATTGGATAAAAGAATAAAATTAATCTTGACATTTGGATTTACAACTGCTGCATTATAAACACACACACACAAATGTAATTGGAAAATCTTTGCACAAAGGATGGTTTTCATTGGGCTTATCATTCTAAATATTCTTCTATAATTAACTAAAACACACATATTTTAAAATTATCACTTTGAAAGGTCTCTCTGTCTCTCTTTCACACACATACACATGCAAACATGCATAAACACTCAAAAACACAACAGAAAAATTATTTAATGTTAGCCTCTTGCTTTTGGCACAAGCTTGGTGGAAAGCTTGGGGACAAAGTGGAAAGTGGCCATGTACCCCAACAAACCAGATTGGAGCTTTCATCTACCAAGAAACAATTGTATGTAGATGAGAAAATATTGAACATTTCTGACAGCAATTTAATGTTATGCATTTAAAAGTCATCTGACAGTTTTAAATATGGAAATTTTAGTTTCTCATCCACATCAACAGATACTAAAATTTCTACAATTCCTTATGGCTATGTCAGTCTTGATGCATATAATGTCTTTAAGACTCGGCAGAAAAATCTCCATGATAATCAGATTATTCAGAAGAAACAAAATTACTTTCTTATTATAAATGAATAGCATTTTAAATCACTAAAATGTTCCTCTGCCTTAGCCCTTGGTTCCACATGAAGGGTAAATTTTGATTATCAAAGTATTTTATGGTCTAAATATTGGAAGCATAACCTGGTAGGTTGAGGCCAGAAGGAGATGTGTGGTTTTCTCCTTCTAGGCCTAGCCTCCCTTTCTCAAGGGACTTGTCCAAAGTCACATAGTCAGATGGGCAGGGCTGGTAGGGACTCAGGCTTAGGACATTCAATCTAATTTTATTCCATGTGTTAAATTGGTATCTCAGACTGGAAGCCTCCTTCCTTCCTCAGTTTCTCTCAGATTCATTTAATATTGTAAAATACATTTATTTGTTTTGTTTTGTTTCAGACAGGGTCATATTATGTAGTTTGGGCTGGCCTTGAACTCACTATGTAGACCAGTCTTGCCTCGAACTTGTGGTGATCCTGTGCCTCAGCATCCTAAGTTCTGGGATCACAGGCATGCACCATCAGGCTTGGCTTAATATCTTAAAATACATTTCTGTTGAAAGTGAGTGTACTTTAGTGTCTAAGCAGTTATGTTGACTCTTACCCTAAGGTTCTTAGGTCCAGAAATATAATTAACATATATACATAATCAAAGTATTTATGTAATAGTCTAGCTTTTTTGTTGTCTAAGTATTTTTTTGTTTGTTTGTTTGTTTGAGACAGGGTCTTGCTATGCAGTTTAGGCTGATCTTGAACTCACTATGTAGCCCATACTGGCCTCACACTCATGGCTATCCTTCTGCCTCAGCCTCCCAAGTACTGAGATTATAGGCATGCACCACCATGCCTGGTCTAGCTTTTAGTATAGTGCGTATTATGCTTTCTGTAATAAATCCTACTATTAATAACAACAAACACAGAAGCAAGAGCCAAACCAAACTCTTTTATTTTATTTTATTTTATTTGGCTTTTTTTGTTTTTGATACTGGGAATTGAACTCAGGACCTTGTGCTTGCCAGGCAGGAGTTTGTGCCGCTGAGCTATATCCCAGCCGAAGAACCAAATCACATAAAGAATGGAAATCTTAGATATGAAAACTGCAGAAATTCTTAACCTGCTTAAAACTATGGTTTTCAATTATTTTATGTTTACTTAAAATCATTACATAAGCAAAGCATTAAAATTTTGTAATTTCTTCTTCATCCTTACCTACTTCTAAAGTATAATCTGCTAGTTTAGAGAAAAAACCATTACATAAATGTTTCCGTCTTCTAGTTTTTCTTTCCATAAACTGTAATACACTGATTTCCCTTAAATCTTATTCAATTCAGAAAACATGTGGCATTAAAAATTTCTCTTTTTGAGATATAAATAACTTGATGTCTTTTGCTAACATTTTCTCCCCAAACTGAGAAATAATGCGGGCTTGGCTTCTTGGAATTTACTTGTAAGCACAAGAGATATAGGGTGGGAAAATACATTTTCAATGCTAATTAATTGGCTATCTATATGATTTGATTCAGGAAATAAGAGCCAAGAGTGGAGAAATCTATTTGTGGATAAGTGCAGGCCAAAGAGCAGTACCAGCCACTGGGAAGGCACGACTCCACCTTCAAAGGACGGCGCTTGAGGACTGGCTTGGATGTGTTCTCACAGAGGTAACGAAGGTCACCCTCATCCTCTCAGTCCAGCAGCACTGGAAACTAGAAAAAAATAGTCTCAAATCTATTTCTAGAGAATGATGTTCATTGGGAGAAATTTAGGTTTGATGTTGTGAGTAAACCTTTAGCTAGAGCTGAGGACCCTCTTTCAGAGAGGTTTTAAATGTAAACTGGTGTGATGAAGCCTACAGGAAGCCCTAGAAATGGCTTCTTTTTTTTTTTTTTTTTTTTTTTTTTGGTTTTTCTCCGGTACCGGGAACGAGCTTGCCAGGCAGGCGTTTTGCCGGTAAGCTAAATCCCCAGCCCCTTAGAAACGGCTTCTTATTAGATAGTTCCTTGAAGCAGTATTATGGAAGGAAGCTCATTTCATTTACTCTCTTATTCTGACTTTAGCAAGTTATGTTCCTTATTACTTCCAGGTTTACCACCATTCTTCAAAAGTTGGAGTACAAATTTTAATTTGGTGTTTACTGAATGCATTTAATTAACTGCGAGGCGATGTGCTATGGGGAAATAGATCACATATCACTTCCCTCCATGAAAACTATCACATTCTTAGATCTCTGAATCTATTCCTTGATTGTCCTTCAAGCTTTTGCTACTTGTGACTTCTTCCCTGTGCTGCAAACCCTCAAGTCTAACTTCACCTTACCCAGACTCAGCCAAGCGGCGTTAACTCCTTTCTTCACATTTCCAAAGAAATGTGCTCTTAGTGCAAATGGCACTTTTCAATATTGTACTGCACTTACTTGTGTACATACCCTATCGCCACTGTTATAAATTCAGGTCTGAGTCACCCCCGCAATTGTTCAAAATTGGGACCCAATAAAAACCTGATGAGCACTGCTTGATGTCAGGAGCTTACTATTTCTTTAAGCAGGGAGCATGTAAAATTGTAGGAGGCAACAATTAATTCATTAACTGACTCAGTAAATTTTTATTAATTGCATGTCTTAGTCTGAGTATAGAAATGAGTAAGACTTGGTATCTGACTTCATAGAATTTAAGACTTGGGCGTAGAGAGAGGTATTATTTATTTATTTATTTATTTTTCGTTTTTTTTCCGGTACCAGGAATCAAACTCATGACCTTGCTCTTGCCAGGCAGGCTCTGTGCCACTGAGCTAAATCCCCAACCCCTAGAGAGAGGTATTAAATTATGAATTATGAACATTATTTGTGATTAATGTAACAATAAAGAAATGTAGACTGGGAGGAGACAGAGAGGAGAATAGGCACGGGGATTGGCATGCACAAAGGTCCTGAGGTGACAGAGCTTTGGAGAAGCAGAAATGTTTGGTGACCCTGATGCAGGAACAGGTAGAGGAGGATGGCAGGAGATCAATTCAGGGACCAAGAGCTAAGATCACACAGGGGATTTGAGGTTATGTTAAAATATTTGGCATTTATTTTAAAATTTAAGGAAATCGTTGAAGAACATTAAGCAGGACTACAACATAATACAGTTTACTTTGCTTTTGTTTGACACAGGGTCTCACTAAATCACACACGCTGTCCTTAAAGTCTAGATCCTCTTGCCTCATCCTTCAGAGTACTGAGACTAAATTTCTCCACTACATCTGACTTCAATTTACTTTGTAAAAGAGGAATCTTCCAGTTGCTGGGTGAATACTGGATGTGGGGTGATTAACCAGGAGGGTACATAGTTATACCTTATGTCAGTGTGTGTATTTATATTATGAACAGTGTCAATGGTAATAGAGACTTATTTGAGAAGGATTTGAGAGACTTATAGGAGCTAGATCTCACAGGATTTAAAGATTGACTGTATATGTATGTGGGTGAGTGGTACAACAGAGAAGAACACATTGCAGATGACTTCCATCACCTTTGGACTGAGCAACTTTGTAATGGTTGGTGCATTTTAAAGTATCTATATGGAATGTTAAAAAGAAAAAGATTGCCAACCCCAAGCTCCTTCCTCATTCTTCTGAACATGAAACGCCCCTGGGTGTTTGTAAAATATTCCAGTGACTCCTATGAAAGTCAAGGGACTCTGAGGCTGGTGGTGATGCGTGACCTCTTAGGTGTTTGCGGTAGGGATCACTGAGACACTGACTTCTAGCAAGGAATGGGCACTGAGTGCCTGGACCTGTCTGGAGAGGGACCTTGGAGCAGGTAGTGAGATGGGGAAAGGGAAGAGTGGAAAACGCGGAGAGAGCAGGCATCCAGGGCGGGTCTTTCTCACTGACAAACGTGATAATTTTGCTGGACAGTGAGGAGGCACTCAAAGGAAGACATCATACTGTTTCTAGAGCTTGGCAAATTCAATATGGTTCCCTTCCTCTATGCTTTCAGCTGAGCCCTTTGCCCTCTTACGGGCAAACTTCCTTCACAAATCCAAGACTCCCTCTCCAGGAGTTTCACTGTCACTGCCAGCAATTTCCTACGACTTTCCCCGAAGCATCGAGTTTAGCACCCCATGTGATGTATCTGGGACTTCACTACTGATTAAAACGATAGATGTAAAAAGTATCTCCCAAAGGTTTCGCTTTCTGCCATCCCCTGCCTGCATTTCCCTTCATCCCATACTCCGAACTAAGCGTTAACCAGCGTCTCCGAGGAAGCCTGTACCCCTTTCTAAAAAGCACTAGGTGGCAGCAGAGGCGCTCCTTGCCTGAAACGGAAAAGCCTTCTGCACAAGGGTGTGGGCAAACCGCCAAGTTCCAGCTTCCCACTGTTACTTGAATTAAATGCAAAGAGAATATGAAAGAGGAAAAGTAGCAATGTTAGCTAAATGCTGCTTCATCAATTCAGTCTGCTTGGTATTCACGTCACAGAGAGGAAAGGACGGTTTTCCAAGTACACCTGTCTTGTTTGATGAAGTAAATGCATTTTTGTTTTCTTTATAAGCCATAAAAATAATTTCCACTAAGTGAAACTTCAGTTAGTCTCATTATTAAATTGGGGATTAGTCCTTTGGAAAAAACTGCCCTTCGATCGTATTAAGTCACCATTAGGAACATAGCAAATCTTTTAAAACAGCCCTTTAGAGGAAAATAAAATGTTGCCAAAATACTGACAATCCCATTAAAATCTTTACAACCAATTCCAAAATATCAGTACATTGTGCTCTATTCCAAATAAGTCATACAATAGAAAAACCTAGGTTCTTTTACTTTAAACTACCTCCCAGGCAATTTGCATGTTTAAAAATTATGTTCACTTAGTTTAAAAAAAATAGAGGCATGCAAAAAAGAAAAAAAACAATAGCCCACACTCTCTAAGACAATGGGAAACCACGGAAAGATTTCAAAACAAGGGCTGGCAGATGTGCATTTTACTAAAGACAACTTTGGCTCCAGGGCAGGAGGTGCTTTGGAGACACAGTGGTGTGGGGACATTGGTTAGATGGCTGTGTGTCAGTGTTCTGGGAAAAGGGGTAGCTTTGGTGGGAGTGACTGCTGTCATGAACACTGGGCAGATTTGAGAGCTATTTAGGACTCAGATTGGGCAGGTTTGGGTGACTGACTGGAAACTGGAGGAGAAGAACAGAGATTACGAAGGGTAAGTGTCAGGATGGACAAATGATTGGTTGGAGGCATTACTTGCTGAAACAGAAAATATTAAGAAAATATCTAGTTTTGATATTTTTCCAAAATGTTTTAACATTTTTCTAAAATGTTATCTAACCACTAACCAGTTACTGAACAAAAATTCTTGTTAGCAGAGATGTTTCTAAAATTTAAAATTGCAATTAAGAAAAGTTGAATTCTTTTCCCTGGAGTGTTTTTCTTACTGTATTTTCCCAATCTGTAAACTGAAGCCTGATCTACCACCTCCAAGAAATCTTCCTAAATTTTCTCAGAAGCAAACCTAGGTTCTTTCTCTGTTTCCCTGTGCCACCATGTCTTTGTCTGTGTTTTGGTATTTATACCTACTGCTCCTCCTAGACTATAATGCCTGTGAGTTATACGTCAGCAAATATATGCGGAACAAATAATTGGCTTGAATTCCCCTTTTCCTTCCGTTTTATAGCCTGTAGAATGGTGTTCTTATTAAAAAGAGAAAATGCAACATATTAAACAACGTATCTAAGCCAAAAATAGGGGCAGGAAGAGATGAACAGATACTTAGAATTCTAGTTGATATTATGAATCTTAGCTCATGGCATATATGTTTATGTTCACTGAGGGTCCTGCACACGGTGCATTCCCATTCTCCCTATCTTTTCCCTCCTGCTTGCCCTGCATCCTTGATCTCTTGGGCCCATTCCCATTTACAAGAGATTCATTCCCTTGTCCCTTGCTTTCCATCCTTTATTCTGTTTGTACTTTATCGTACACAAATGAGAAGTATCATATAGTATTTAAGCTTGTGTGTCTGGTTTATTTCTTCAAGGGATCATACATTGCAGTTGTTTTATAAGGATTGGAAATGTAATTTATTTATTTATTTATTTATTTATTTTTTTTTTTTGCGGTACCGGGGATAGAACTCATGACCTTGCTGGGCAGGCACTTATGCCACTGACCTAAATCCCCAACCCCTTGTGTCTGGTTTATTTCGTTCAACCAACATGTACTGGTTTAGTTCATTCAACAATTATGTACTAATAAAAGAAAGAGATATTTAGCATTCTAATCCAAAATAATGTAAGTCCTAGCACCAGATACATTAAATAGATCAGATAATTCTTTAGGTGTAATCTTAGAACTATGTGTAATAATCTTTAAGAAATTGTAGAGAAATTCAGATGCCTCCGATGAATGGAAATGGGAGAATCCCGTTGTTCTAAGTAGGAAAAAAATGTTGATTCCAGAAACCTTAACTCACTAATTTTATATAAACCATGAAAATGTTAATTTATGAATCATCCCATTTGTTTATTCTATAAAAATACATTGACTACTGAGATTACAAAGATGGGTAAAATATTTATCCTGCTGTCAAGAAAGTCACAGCCTCTCTAGGGAACACAGAGACATGAAAAAAATCAATGTAATATGATGGGACATGTATCGTAATGGCCGTGTGTATACACTGCTCTGGGATACAGATGAAAGAAATTAATTCTGTATGGGAATGTGGTCAGGGACAGACATAGACAAGAAGTGATACTGGAGTTAATCTTCAAATAATGAATGTATATTCCGCGGTAATCAAATAGGAAAGAGTATCACAGGCAGCAAAAATGTATAATCAAGTTTTGAAAGAATTGCAGTGTCCCTCTGAGTAGGTGGAGCTGAGGATGTGTAGGGGAAAATGATGTGGGGTGAGCCTAGAAAAGCAGGCGGGTACAGTGATAGAAAATGTCTTGCCGAGAAGCCAGAATAAGAGACCGGAGCTTGATTTGTTTTATTTTATTTTTTCAGACCTTGATTTAATTGAACGTATTAGGTCGCATTTTTTTTAAAACACAGGGCTTTAAATATGCAGTGATAGTTAAGAACATGATCTTGTATGGTAAGTCCTGCATCATTTCCAATGTTTTTTTTTTTTTTATTACTTGTTGTAGTCTTTGATCAATCTTGCATTCTTAAGTCTGGTGGACTGAACAACTTCACTGAAGAGAACAGTATGTAATGTAGCACCATTGTTGGCTCCTATCATTTTGTTTTGAGGTCATGTATCATTTTTGTTGTTTTTGCTTTGTTTTGATTTTGCGTTCATTGTTCTTTTATTTTTTTAAGTTTTAAAATTAAAAAAAAAGAATATGGTGCTATGGGTCTTAAAACATGTCACTACCTCCTTATTCAGAGAGAGAAGACCAAGAGATATTAAATGAAATACACTTGTTTAAGTTTGTAAAGAAATTTCTCAGCAAATAATATTTATAATATATAATTAATATGTAAAAGCCAATAACCTTTCAACATATAGTGAACGTGTAGAAATTAAACAATGAAAACAACATCCTTCACGATTGCAACAAGACATTATCTACCTGTGCACATGTTTACAAGAGTGAATCAGGACCTGAAGGAATAAATCAGCAAAATATTAATAAGTGATGTAAAAGATGACTTAAATATTTAGAAAACCCATATCATATCATATATTACATGAATGTAGTTGACATTTTTAAAATGCCCACTCTTTTAATTTATCTTAATGTGATTTCAATGAAAACCTCAATAAATTTAAACTTCTGCAGAAGTACTAAGAATATTCAAAATCAGTTTTGGAAAAAGACTAATGAGAAAGTCTTATTTTCCTGATATGAAACTAACAAGGCTATAAAAGTTGAGCTGGTGTGGAACAGAACTGAACTGGATAAAAGCATCACTAGCACATGAGAGAGAACTCAGAAATAAACTCTTTTTTTTTTTTTTTTTTTTTGGTTTTTCTC
>NW_004955412.1:11854610-11884266 GCF_000276665.1 Chinchilla lanigera | reverse complement strand
CTGAGCTATATCCCAGCCCCAGCAGGGTTTTTTTTGGTTTTTCTTCGGTACCAGGAACCGAACTCACGACCTTGCGCTTGCCAGGCAGGCGCTTTGCCACTGAGCTAAATCCCGAGCCCCGCATGGCCTGTGATTTAAAGGGCTGGAAAAAATGGGTTGGTGATTTTAGGATGTGTATAGTTTACAGTTGTTCTCAGCAGCCTTGGTAGACATTATCTTAGTTAAAATGCAGTTGTGTAATTACTCATATGTGATGTGCAAATTAGGAAATTATTGCATAATTTTGGGTACAAGTATTAATTCAGAAACAAGAGAGTCTTTGAACTTTATAAGTTTGACCTTATTGTGCTATATTTGGGTCAAGCTATATCCATGCTAAACTCTGTAAAGACACTCTGTTGAAAAGTTAGAGAATGTCAGGTTGTATCAAAATATGACACAACTTTATACATTCTACAAGAAACATATTTTAAACGTAAAGACAGGACTGGTATAAAAGTAAAGAGAATGAAAAAGATATACCATGTAAAATCAGGAAACGAGTGGCTGTATTAATGTCAAAAGTAGACTTCATGTTTGACCTTAGCCAAAAGGCCAAGAAATGATTCAGAGTAAACTTCAGAAAAAAGAAATATTACCAGAAATAATAAAGATAGACAACACAGAAAAGTAATAAAAACACAACAATAAAATTGACATGCCTGTAGTTAGTCTGGTCAAGAATAAAAGGAAATAAAGAGGAAAATCACAAATTATCAAATAAGGAACAAAAGGGAAGATATCAGTGTAGAGCTATAGACCTTGCAATAATGATGAAATATTATGAATAAATTCCTAATAGTAATTCCTAATAGTAAATTTGACAACCTGCATAAAATGGATGAATTCCTTGAAAGGTACATGTTACCAAAGAGGACTCAAGAAAAAGTTAATAAATAAAAGCTTTCATTATCTGGATTTCTTTTGCGGCAGGCTTGATATATGCCATTAAAGAGTTATGACTAATTACTGCAAAAAAGAAGTTAAAATCCTGATAGTTTTTGTATCTATTAAAGTACTGAATTTATATTTAAACATAAAGAATCTTCTCACAAAGAAATATTCAGCCAATATGACTTTGATCAATTTTTGTCAAATAGAAAATGAATAGTATCAGTTTAATGTGAATTCTTTCAGGAGAAAAGTAAATGAAAATAGTTTACAACTTATTTTTATGAGGCCAGAAAGGAGCTATGCCATGTTTATGAATGAACTTGGCCTGATATTGTTAAACTATCAATCTTCCTGAACTGATCTATAAGTATTATTTGACCTCAATAAAAATTGCTGCAGACTTTGTGTGTAAAATTTGATGAGTTAATCCCAAAATTTAAACAAAAAATGCAAACATTTACAAAATTTTAAACAACTTTAACAAAGAAAAACAAAATGGGAGGACTTGTAGTTCCTGATTTCAAGACTTAATATGAAACTAAAATAATGACAGTATAATTTTTGTCTAAATATACACATCTAAACCATGCAACAGAATGTTGAGCTCAGAAATACGTTCACACATATATGGTGACTGGATTTTCTCTATACAACTGTGTGTTTAGAAAATTGATAATTATATAAACAGAGAATATTTTTATAAATATATATTTATATATTTGCTGGAATAATTGTTTATCTTTACTAAAAAGTAGCTCTTATCTCCTGCCATAATTTTATGAAACATAGAGCTAAATGCAAACATTAAAAACCATAAAACTTTTAAAAGAAACACAAGAGAATGTCTTCCCAATGTCTCTGGGAGAAACATACATTTCTTAGAGAGGACATGAAGTGCATAAGCCATAAATGGATAAATGGAAAACTAGACTCTATAAAAATGGAATACTTTTTCATTCAAAATATAGCTTTAAGAAACTGACATATATGTCACAGAATGGGAGAAGATATTTTTTACATATATGTAATATTAGTATAAGACATGTAGAATGAACAAAGATGTCTTCACTGCAATACTAAAGAAAAAGGAATAAAATAAGTAATAGATTTGAATAGACACTTCATGAAAAACATATTCAGATAGTCATTTTTATACACAAAAATATTATTAGTCAATAGAGAAAAGATAATTAAAACTATAATCTGATGCTATTTTACACACATTAGAATAGCTAAGATTAAAAGGGCTGACTGTAAAAAGTGTGGGAAATGCTCTTGGACCAGTGTCACAGGGGAGGGAACATTTGGTATGCACCTCCTTTATGCTAAACACCATTCTAAGTGCTTTGTTTTGTTGTATTCATCAAGACTCATGGTTGCAAGCAACAGACACAGTGCATAACTGACGATACAGAATAGTAGTTTCTTTAAAAAGCTATCATATAGTGTCTGTCTGAAGAGTCAGGCGGGCGATTGAATTTTTAGGAACAATATTTACAAACTGACTGTAGAATTTGCTCCAGCAAGCAGAAGAGAGATCACGTTGTGAACTGGGATTTCAAGTTTGTGGTCACTCAGCCCTGAAGCGTAAGGTGTCTACACTAGTAACATCAACAAGCTGACTCCTGTGAGGACCCTTTTCTATCAAGCTACCTCTCCTTACAATAGAAGTCTTCGGTAGGTGAGTAAATGTGGTTGCTAGCATCCAAGTCATGAAGCTGTAGAGTTTTTGTTGTTGTTTTGCTTTTATAGTACTAGGGATTGAGCCTAGGGTCTCATGCATGCTAGGCAAGGGTTGTACTACTCACTAAACCCTCAGCCCTGTGACGGTTCTTGACTTCTGCCATAAGTAGCAGAGGGCTCAAGATTGGATACTCTCCATGTTTTGCATGAGCGTTTAATACACTGATGAGTATCCTGATGAAATCTGATGAATGTCCATCACACGCAGGTTATACAATATAATCTGTAGGATGGGCCTATACAATATTATATTTTCTCCATTTTTAAGATAAGAAAACTAAAGATTAAAGGGGTAAAGATTGTTTTCAAGTCTCTCAAGCTAGGAGTGGTAGATCAAGGACCTGAGGTCTTCCTAGCTCCAAACTAAAATCACAGAGGAGGTGACTTCTGGGAAGACCCCCAAAAGATAGAAGTTTTCAAGGTCATTGTGGCTGGAAAAGTATTCTTTGTGAAAGAGCAGGAGAAGATGATGCTGAAAATGTAGTACCTAGGGATCAATATTTGTGTCCCCTCACTCTCCAATCACATGTTAAAACTCTAATCAGCAATATGATGGTACAATGCTGATGTCTGTTGGTTTACTGAAGGAACAGTTAAAATTTTTCTTTTTTGACCAATTTTACATTATTACATCTGGTATTCTGAACAACTAATTTGAAGACAACAATGTGCAATATAACAACCATTGTTGAATTTCTACTATCTTGATTAGTGAAACTCTGTATCATTTTTTTTAAAAAAATTTTATTCTCTGTAATTGATCAATCTTGCATTCTTACATCTGGTAATCTAAGCAACTTCACTGAAGGCAACAATATGTTATATAACAGCCACTGTTAACTTCCTATCACCTTGTTCTGAAATTCTGTATAGTTTTTATTGTTTTTGTGTTGTTTTGTTTTTGTTTTGGTTTTTATTGTATTTTCTTTTCTCTTTAAAATAAAAAAAGAAGGGGTTTTGGGGAGGAGGTTGGAACTGTCATGGTAATATTATTTTTATAAGAAGAGACACATAAAAGAAGAGATTGCTCTTTCTCTCTTTCATTCTCTCTCTCTTTCCCTCTTGCTCCCTTCCTTCCTCCTTTCCATCCTCCTTTTTTTTTTTTTTTTCCTGGTACTGGGAACCAAACTCATGACCTTGCATGGCAGGTGCTGTGCCGCTGAGCTAAATCCCCAGTCCCTTTCCATCCTCTTTTCCTCCTCTCTTTTTTCAAGGTACAATGTAAAGATGGCTATCCGTACATTTTAGAGAGTGTCCTCACTGGATACTGGATGTACCACCACCTTGATCTTGGTCTTCTCGGACTTCAGAACAGTGAAGAATAAATGGTGTCCAAGTTGCCTAGTTCAGGGTATTCTATTACCAGTGGCCTGAACTAAGACAAGAACAGAGATAAAGCTGATACCAGTGACCAAGGCTCAGCATGGCCCAGTTGTTTCACGCAGGAAGACTCTGGTGTCAGTATTTTTTACGGTGCCATTGTGAAAGCCCCTTTTGGTGATTTTCTTTGCTTTCTTTTTTCCCCAGCCAGAGTCCCAATTTCTTCTCAGTTATTCTAGTACAGTGTTTGGATTTTATTTTATAAGTTATGTCTTAACTTTTTGATGGAATTTTTTCCATCAAAGGAATTGGAATTCCATTAATTCCAGCAATGAAATTTTCCCCTTTGCAACATTCTATACACTGTTGCCAAAATATTCAGAGAACTTTCCTGGAGTCAGTCTAAAAAATGTTTACAATTTCAGGTGATGGAGAGGAAAATCATTTTAACTGCGATAATGGTATCCTCAGACTTACATTTTAGAAATATAAGAAACATAATTAGAAATATAATATAGGTATATAATACAATTATAAATGTAATATAGAAATATAGTTTTGATGGTAGCATGAGAGAGGCTTAGGAAAAGGTTAAATAATAAGGAAGGTGTTGTACACCTCCACGCAAGAAAACAATACCATTGTCAAAATTAAAAATTGTTCTGTGAAAACTTAGAGGATCACTGCTTGATGATCATTTACAATGTAGCTGTACAGTGACAAAATAAATAAAGTTCACATGATCCAAGGCAGTATATATTTGGGACCTCTGCGGCCTTTTAATGTGCACAACAAGATGAAGCCGCTCTGAAAGCCTTTTAAGGTGGATGAATAGAAGCACAGTATTTCCTCAGGAGAGTGTAGCCCCACTCTGCTTTTTTTCTGATTGAGTCATAAATAGAATACAGCACAGCTTGGAACCTTAGGTATCATGTATAAAAAAGATATAACAAATAAAAGTGCACTTAGGAGAAGGTTATAGGGCAATAAAATGCTGGGGAATTGTTTCACACATGTAAGAGGAAGGATCAGAGTATGACAGTGCTTGAGTCAGAGGAATGGGAGAAAGAATAAATGCTTTCAAGTATTTGAAAGGCCAGAACAGAAAAGAATAATTAGACTTACTCCTTTTCTCTCTGATACTCTAGGAGTAAGAAAGAAGACCACTGGAAAAGAGATTTGAGCTTAGCTTAAAAAACGATGTCTGCAACAAGGAGAGCTGTCTAGAAAGAAAATGGTCCTCCTCACAGCGAGCAAGGGCATTGAGACAAAAGCTGGGGAACCACCTGCCTGAAGTTCTGTAGTAAGGAATTCTTCATGGAAGCCAGAGGGTCCTGGGACTGGGAGCAGGGATAGATCCAAGGGACGTGAAAGAAAAAGAGCCACTTGACTTCTAAGTTATCACAAATTCTAAGAGTGTGTAATACCACAGTCAGAGATCACCAACTCTAGTTGCTTAAATAGGTGTCCAATTTATTTCACTTAACAGTATGATCTCAAGGTGCATCCATTAACCTAAAAATGTCTCAGGTTTATCCTCCTTTCTAGGACAGTAGTACTCCATTGTATAAACATACCACATCTTCTTTATCCATTCCTGCTGATGGGAATGGGGATGTTTCCAAGTTTAGGTATTACAAATTGTGCTGCAATAAACATGAGTGTACATATATTGCTGTGGTGTGATGCTTTTAATTCTTTTGAGAAGATACTAAGAAGGGGACTAGCTGGGTCAGATGAAGCCTCTAGGTTTAGTTTTTTGAGAAATCTCCACACTGATTTCCACATATCACATTGTTTCTCTGGTGTGAGAAATTGAGTGTAAGTAAGCATCAAAATGTATGATAGATATTGAGAAACAGGAAGAAAAAATTCAAATGGGAAAGGAAACAAGGAATGAGAGAGCGGGAAGCAAGGGCAAAAAATAATACAAAAAATAGAAACAAAACTTTTGTAAATAAGGAAGGGAGGAGGGGTTGAAGGGAGGAGAGGGGAATGGGAAAAAAAGAAGTAAGATGTATCACGTATGGGCACAAATTCCCTATGATAAATGTGATCGTTATGTGCTTCTAAAATGTACCAGTAAAATGAAGAAAAAGCTGTTTACATAAGTGGAATACAATTCTTAAAAGAAGTAATAGCCTAGCAAGTCTTGAGGCCACACTGACTTCTGAGAGATCGGATGCAGAAAGGGTGAAGGTGACCTCCTGTGGAAGGAGTTTTCCAATGCGATCTCCTTGGACATCCGAGTCTTCTTTCTTTGGGCCTACTGGCTAATAGGGATTCCATGGGAGAACATGCATTTTTACTGACTAAAAAGCAAAGAGCAATGAAGAGCATGCAAAGTTTGATGATACACTGGAATGGAAAGGGGGAAAAGTAAGACAGAATTTCTTTCCAGAACAATAGGTAGTTATGAGATAATGATCCTAACAAAATTACTAATATTACTTTTATGATTATTGAATATTGCTCTTTGCCAAAAATTTGCAAAAATTTTTACACATGTTTCAGTTCACCTTCACCAAAACCATAGAAGTTAATGTTAATAGAATCTCCCACTTTATAGTTTAAAAATGGAATCCTGGAGTTTAAATAGGTTGCTAGTAAATGATGATTATTAAGCAGAGCACTTAATCCAGAGACTTTCAAGGTAGTTTATAATCCAAAGTTTATATTGGAAGCTACTTTAAAACTTTAATCTTAATTTGGTTGTAAAGATGAAACAGTCCTCTCTCAGCAGAATTTTTTCTCTCACCCACTGTCTCTCTTGGATAAAGCAGTGCTGTAGCTAGATAGTCAGACGGAAATGGCTTGTATTGACAGGGGTTCTATGTTTAAAAAGAACAGTTTCATCTACCCATCTGCTTGGTATCCATGCAGCCATGAAATAGAACAGCTTTTGAATATTTATATTCTTCTCCCTGCCATGCAGAGATGAGAAATTACATGGTTACTTAGAAGTTTGACTGTCCATTTAGGAACATCTCATAACACACAACAAAATAAAAGTACAGAAAAAGAACGTTCTCTTCTTTTTTTCACCTGGAGATTATGTCCGCATAGCAGTTAACCATTTGCACAATTGGGATTGCCTAAGACACCTTCCTGATGAAGCTTACCTCTGCTTGCAAATCAGTTATTCAAATGATTTGGTTCAGCAGAACTCTAGAGATTGAATTTTGGGGCCAATACAGCTGCCTTACTCTCAGGAGGCAGAGCCTGATTAGAAGATGTGAGGCAATGGGGTTGTGATGTGGAAGGGGTATATCTCTTTGCCCAGCTCCTCACTTCTCTTTCCGCTTCCTGGTCTCCGTGACTTAATCAGCTTTTCCTCTGCTGTGTCCCTTTATCATGCTCTTTCTGCGTTTAAGTCTGTTGACCATGGACTGACACTTCTGAATTGGTGAGCCAAAATAAACGTCTCCTCCTGTAAGTTCTCAGTGTCAGGTATTTTGTCCTAGCAATACGAAAGTGACTAAGACAACCTCTAAACTCTCTTCTATCACACACACAGCACTGGCCAAGGTTGGTCATTGCTGACTTTCGTACATGCCTTTACATAATACATGTGGCTGTTTAGGAAAACTTTTGTTCTAAATTTACCTGGACCTAAAAGAAATAGCAGAGGGCTAGAGAACAGACAGTGTGATGTCCTTCTATGCAGGAACCTGATCACAGGCATCAGACTTTGCTTGTATTTGTCTCTTCCCTCTGCTTATTTTTCAATTGGAAGAAATTAGTAGCCTTAATAACTAGACAGGAGAGCTAAGTAATTCACAGATTCCAAAATTGTTAGTCCCCAGAGAGACATTATCTCATCAGATTGAAGCAATATTTTTCATACTATAATTTGTGACCCACTAGTGAGTGGTAGAATCAGTGAAATGAATTGTGATCAATTAAATAGGATCACAAGTTCTCTGACTGTTACTATTGAGAAAGAGGAGTCTTGTCTTTTCTTGAATCTGGACTAGTCTTTGGAATTTGTCCAGTGGAAGGGAGAACTGTCATTCTGGTACTTCAGATGTTAGGTCATAAAGAACCTTGCAGTTTCCATTCATGTCTCTCGGAAAGCAAATTCTTGGAACTTTTATGCCAAGCTGTTGAGAATCCAGACGATATGCACAAGCAAAGTATTTTCTTAGTTGACACCCAGAGCTCAGCTCCCAGCCCATAGCAGAATTTACTGCCAGCTATAGAAATGAGTCCTCCAACATACCCAGCACAGCTGGACCTACAGAAATCTCAGACCCAGCATATGTCTCAGTGCAGCTGCATAAAAATCTCCAAACAAGAACACTGCTGGAGGCTATTTGACCACAGAACATCTTGAAATCATACAACATGTTGTTTCCAGCCCAAGGTTTTGTTATGCATGGATATATGATCAAAACATAGATTAAAATAATTTTAATAAAATAGAATTAAATAGACTAGGAAACAATAGAGGAATAGGAAGGACACTATTCTGCCAAAACTGGTTTATCGTGTGCATGCTCATCAAAGAAAGCACATGCATGTGTGAGTGAGGTGGGTTGTAAAGTAACACAGTTTTATTTAACAACCCCCCAGATTTGTAGACATATCACCCATATATTACACAATTCATTCAGACTGCAGGAATCAATGCTTCCTAGGACATTCCCTGAATTTTGCAACCATTACTATAATAGAACACTTTATCACTTCTCCTTTTTAAATTTTACCATTAGTAGCCATTTCCTGTGCTTGCCTCCTGCCAATCCCAGGAAGACTTTATGACTCTATAGGTATACCTATTCTGAACATTTGATAGAAATGGGATTATACCACATGTGATCTCTCATGACTGGCTTCTTTCCCTTAGCAGTATATTTAAGGTTCATGCATATTATCATATGAGTTAGTATAGTATTTAATTCTTTTTTATTCTCAAACCATATTTCATTGCTGAATACATCAAATTTGAGTTTTCCACCCACTGAGTAACAAAGAATAAAAACAACAATGGAAAAGAGAAATGAATATGGTAGATATGAACTCAACTTTATCAATAATCATTTTTATTTGTTTGTCAATTGGCGAGCAAAACAGCATAAATTTGCCATGCCCAACATTGATTTGAAGTGTGTATGTATTATGGAGTGACTCAATCTAGCTAATTAACATGGCACCATTTAATATAGATGAGAACATATTGCATACACTCTTTTAGTGTTTTTCAAGAATATAGTATATTACTAACTATAGTTACCATGTGGTATCTTTTGATCTCTCTAACTTATTCCTCTTATCTCATTGAAATTTTGCCTCCTTTGAGCAACATCTTTCTGCTACTTTCCTTATTCTCTGGTAACTACCTTTTAACTTTTGACTTCTATGAAATCAATTTTTTTAGATTGTACGTATGAGAACACTCAGTATTCGTCTTTCTGTGCCCAGGCTCATTTAGCAAAAGGTCATCTAAAGTCATCCATGTTGTCACAAGTGACAGGATTTCCTCCTTTTTTATTGCTGAAAAGTATTCTATTTTTATACTTGCACACACATGGACATAAATGTGCAAGTTTTATCCATTCATCTTTTGATATATATTTAGTTTTTTCCTGTTAGATGTTGGCTATGGTGAATAGCACTATGATAAGCATGGGAGTACAGATATCTCTCCACCACATCTACAATGTACAAAGTACTCAAAATTCTACAAAAATCTGATTAATAAATTAGAGAAAGAGCTGAACATATACCTCATCAAAGAAGATATACAGTTGTAGCATATGTGCTGCTGAAGCGAGCACCAAAGCAGATATATAGGTGGCAAAGAAACGTCTATGAAAAGATGCTCAATATTGTGTATCATTAGGACACTGCAAATTTTGAAAGTACTGAGGTACCACTCCACACATATTAGAATGGCCAAAATCCAAAACACTACGCCTAATACTAGCAAGGATGGGCCGCAAAAGAAACTCTCACTTACTGTGGGGTGGGATGCAAATGGTGCAGTCATTCCAAACAACAATTTGGCTGCACAAAACTTAACATATTCTCACCATCCAAGCCAGAAAACATAATTATCACACGCTTAGTATTTACTCTAAATAAATGGAAGACGTGTATACACAAAACCTGTGCACAAATGTTTATAGAATATGTATTCATAATTGCCCAAACTGGAAGCCACCAAGATATATTTCACTACATGAATGAATAAGTTGTGCTTCATCAAGATATTATAATGTTATTTGGGACTAAAAGGAAATGTGCTATAAAGCCATGAAGGGACATGGAAGAACTTTAAATATATAGTACTTAAAAGCAGTGAAAGAAGTCCATCTGAAAGGCTACAAGCTTTTTAATTTAATTTTATTTTTTTGGTACTGGGAATCAAAACTCAACCTCAGGCTTGTCAGGCAAGTGCTTATGCCACTGAGCTATATCCCTAGCATCCAGTGTGATGCTAAACCTTTGATATTCTGGGGAAGGGAAACTATAGAAATGCTAAAAGGGTCACTGAAGGGAGGAAGGATGGAAGCGACAGAACATAAAACTGCCCTGTATGATATTATAATGGTAGATACATGGTGTTATGAATGTATCCACGCTCACATAGTGTACAACACCAAAGATAAAGTAGCATAAACTATAAGTGATAACAATGTATCAGTAAAGGTTTATCAATTATAACAAATGTACCACTGTGGCGAGGGGCTCATAGGAAAGAAGGCTGTATCTATGAGACACCTGGAGTATTTGGGGTAGCTCAGGACCTTTGCTCAAGCTTCCTGTGGACCTAAAATTTCTCTGAGCAGCAGCCCCATTGAAAATTAAGGGTATTGCTTGGCCTATGATTTAGCAGGAAAGATGGGAGAAGGTCAGCGTGTACATATAAACTCTGAACAAGAATTCTTGCTGCTTGCAAATATTCATCATTGACTTGACCTGCTCTTACAAGAACACTGACAGGCCAAGTGCACAAGCTTGTAATCCCAGCAGTCTGGGAGGCTGAGGCTAGAAGATTACAAGTTGAGTGTCTTTGTGACTTAGCAAGACATTGTCTCAAATTAAAAGAAATAAAAACGGCCTGGGGGATGTAGCTCAGTGCAAGGGCCCTGGGTTCAATCACCAGCCCCTACCTCTCCAAAACAAAAACAAAATGAAGACTGACAAGATACTAAGGGTTATCTATATAATCAGTGGATGATTAGCAGACATTCCTGTTTAGCACCAGACAAGTGAAAAATATTTCTGACCAAATAACAATATGAAAATCACTTACCATCTCATTACTCTTAAACGAGAAGTTCAATTTATAGTGCGTTCAATCTTTTTTTTTTTTTTTTTTAGTTTTTCTCTGGTACCGGGAACCGAACTCACGTCCTTGCGCTTGCCAGGCAGGCGCTTTTGCTGCTTAGCTAAATCCCCAGCCCCTAGTGTGTTCAATCTTGACATCTACTATATGCCTGAAAATGCTCACTGAATGGAAGCCTAGATGTGAAAATAATAATGCATATGCATGGTAACCAATTAATATTTCAGTAAGGTTTTTTCTTCTGCAGCAGTGGGGTGTGGGATAATTCAGGTGTGTGGTAAGGAGGGCCATCTAAACAAATCTGCTCATATTGAGCTGAGCATATTGATGTTCACATCAGTGAAAGGATTTAGCTAGAGGTCAAACAAGTGGTAGAATTAAGTTATTTCAATTCCCAGGCCCAATTCTTTCAACCAGAGTCTAGCTAAAGTCTTGGCCTATTACCTAACAAGGGGCATAAACTCTCAAAAAGTGTTGGATGTGTTGAAAGGTGGTCATCAGTAGCTCTCTAGAACTGTCTAGGTGAGAAATGCACTGACCAGGTGATGAACTGGGACACAATGGAGTCTGCTTACTGTCACTTGGTCCTTAAGGTCATTTACCTCCCTTCCTTAGTGAGTCTATGGTGACCTCACTTTTAGGTGAGGTCACACCAAGCACAGGTCATTACTGTACTGACCTAACTCATCTTTTATCTTGTAGGCTTATCCCATTTCTATCATCCTGCATGTGCCTCCAGAGTTATTTTTAGATCACACAAATCTGGTAACACCACTTTCTATGCCTAGACTCTACCACCCCCAGGACAACATGCAGATTCTTTAGCATGAAGCACAAGTTACTTTTTTCTCTTTCCTCACTGAGCTTCCAAGTGCTTTATAATTTCCAACCCTTCTGTTATACAGACCAAAAACCTTGAAAGATCCTTGACTCCTTGCTTCCTGTATTTCCCATATCCCAGTGCTCTATGAATCCATAAAACCATCATATTTTCTACATCAAAGAGTATGTTATATCCTTAAGTGATGAAGGGGCTGGGGATTTAGCTCAGTGGCAAAGCGCCTGCCTGGCAAGCGCAAGGTCATGAGTTCGGTTCCCGGTACCGGAGAAAAACCAAAAAAAAAAAAAAATTATAGATTCCTTAAGTGATGAAAAAGAGCCATTAGGAATACCTGTGAAATGAATCACTGTCTCTTACATAGCTTCCTTCTGCATTTCAGGTTGTAAGAAGCAGCCCTGGCACAAGTTTCCGGTGAAGAGATTTAATGCTTGACAAAGAAGCCAAAGAAAGGGCATCCACCCAAGCAGGACCAGCTGCTGCAGCAGCAAGAGAATAGCAACCACAAATTTCCTCCCAACACTTGATGCAAACAGTCCATTTCTGCATCCACTGTCCAAAGCGAGGGGACAGCGTCAGAACCAGCAGGATATTGTTGACAATGGAGGACATTAGTGTCAGAAGGTCAGATGCTGTTAAGAGCTGGTGCTTTCACATCTTGGGTATTGAGCTGTTGTTCATGAGTCACTTTGACAGAAATAGTTGTTCATTTCCTGGCTGATCTGCAGCCAAGGGTGGAGGGCAGAAACGCTACATAGATAAACAAGGGTCTTACTCTAAAGCACTCCAGAGAAAGACCGCTCACTCAGCTAATGTGCTTCACCCACAAGGTTTAGAATAAATGAAAAAACTGGAATGTTACTCACCCTGAACCAATTTTTCTCAAGTGACCCTTGAAACCAAGAGCTGCGGGAAGGTAGACATTGAAATGTAACACTTAAACAAATGGTAGAAGAAAAGACACACTCTTCATTTTCTAGAGGGCATATTTTAAATGAAAAAATACAATATTATGCTAACTATATAAAAGAAATCATGAAAGCAATTGTCCTGGCTATACAAAGGGAAAATATCATCTTTTTTTCTAGGTTTTAAAGGAAAGAGCTTCAGTCAGTAATTCATGTATTAGTCAGGAGCCAGCTCTGAATAAGAAAACAAGAAACTTGTACTATGGTCGGAAGAGCATGAAATATTTATCTATTTTTGTTATCAAAATAGATATAATTTATTTTTGAAGGATTTCACCACCTTCTATCTGATAATGCTACATCCTGCTGAAAGGACTCTGGCTCCCACTTGCTTTCTGGAAAGAGCTCAGACTCTTGTGTACTCTACAAAGCCCTTCACACCCAGCTCCATCCTAGCATGCCGCTCACATCTGGATCTGCCTTGCAACAACATGTTCTGTCTCTTGAACCTTAATCCTTGGCTTTGCTCATTTTAATCCTGCCTGGAATAGTCATTACTTTTTCCAGCCAGCAGACTCTTTCATTATCGAGGTGGGGTTCTTGTGCATATCTCCAGATGAACTTACTCAGTCTCATAATTCCCTATGCACCAGTGGAACTTTTATCATTACTGTGCTATGCCACTATAGTCTTTTTTTTTTCTTTTTGTTTTTTTCCAGTACCAGGAATCGAACTCACGACCTCAGGCTTGCCAGGCAGGCACTGTGCCACTGAGCTAAATCCCCAGCCCCTTGGCTATAGTCTTGATGAACAACTTTATGGTAGATGATGGGTTAGTATTAAAACAAATAGTATCTTTTTTGCTTTTATTTTTTCATTTTTACCAGTACATATCTAGAATATATAAAGAAATCAAATTAGACCTTTTCTCAAATAAAAGGCAAGATAAAAAAATGGACAATGAAATGAATAGACACTTTTCAGAAGAAATACCAGGAGCTAATAAATACATGAAGAAATGTTCAACATCATTGGCCATTACAGAAATGAAAATTAAAACAATTTGATTCCATCTTAACTCAGAAAGAATGGTCATCATCAAGAAATCAAATAATAACAAATGCTGGTAAAGCTGTGGGGGAAAAGGAATCCTTTTACATTCTTGGTGGGAACCCAATCAGTATGGTGATTCCTTAAAAAAAAACTAAAGCTAGAAATTCCATTTGATCCAGCTATTCCCTTTCTAGGTATCTTCCTGAAAGAATTAAAGGCATCATATTACAGTATCTAGTTTCTTTGCACTGCTTTTGATAAAGCAGTTTAATATAGTGGCTCCGTAGGTAGGTTGCATGTAGATTGTTTGCAAGCTGTGCTACTTACATTTGTAAGTATATACACTTGGGCAAATTATCTCATCTTCACAGGTGTTTGGAATAAAAGCTGGTCCATGTGACTGATATATTTTATTATCTGTCTATGTCCAGATGCTGATAAGTTCCTGACATTTAATAATCACAACAGCACACTTACCAAGCTCCTGTTACATGCTAGTGTTAACTATCTTTTGTATAATGTTTCATTTATCCACACAGGACCAAAGTTAGAGTTAAACAGCTAAAAGCACAAAATTGAAGGGAGTGTGTTTATTCTGAGGGTTGAGAATGTGCCTTCTGCTGACCCTGCACTTTCACGGCTCTGAAAATGAGTGTCTCCTTAAAGTGTTTAACAGCCCTGTTGAGATTTAACTCACTTACAGCACAATCCATCTATTTCATGTGTACAATTCAGTGGTCTTTATTATATTCACAGAACTAGGCAACCATCACCATCAATCTCAAAATATTTTTATCACCTTCCCCAAATCATATAATCACTGGCAGTCCTTCCTTGCTTTCTCTCTAACTCCCAAGCTTTAGCCAACCACTAATCTATTTTCTGTCCCTACAGATCTGCCTATTCTAGACATTTTATATAAACAAAATGAGGCCTTAACTGAGCCTCTATTCTTGGCTTCTTTTTTTAGCATACTGTTTTCAAAGTTCATCTATTGTGTTAGTTTTCTATCATTCTAGAGAAATACCTGACATAATTTATTTAGGAAGGCAAAAGGTTTATTTGACTCACTGTTTTGAAGGTTCTCCTCCAAGATTGGGTGGAGTTATTGTTTTGGGCATTTAGTGGGTGAGCCAGATGGTGGTGGTGAGGAGTGTGTGGTGGAGCAAATTGATCATCTCATGCCAGGAAGCAAACGAGGAAGAAAACGAGCCAATCCTCTTCAGACCATGCCCCCAATGACCTAAAGACCTCCCTCCTAGCCCCACCTCCCAAAGAATCCACCACTTTCCAGGAGAACCACCCTGAGGATCACGCTGTCAACAGATGGGCTTTGGGGAAATATTCCAGCTCATAGTAACCATACTGTGCCGTCTGTAAGGACTTATCCTTAATTGTTGAATGATATTGCACTGAAAGGATATACTACATTCCATTTACCCTTTAATCAGTTGATAGATGTGAGTTTTTCTAGTTTATGACTTATATGAATAATGTTTCTTATGACCATCCATGTGGACATATGTTTTCATTTCTCTTGGGCATATACTGACCTGTGAAATTGTTGCATCAAATAATAGCTCTGTGTTCACCATTTTCAGAAACTATCAGATTATTTTCCAAAGTGGCTGTATGTTTTATATTGCCAGAAACACAAATCCAAACTCTCCATATTTTAGACAATATTTGTTAACCTCAGTCTTTTTGATTAAAGGCACCTTAGTGGGTGTGAAGTACTGTCTCATTATGCTTTTCATTTGAATTTTCTTGATGGTAAAAGATACTGAACATATTTTCACATGATTATTTGTCATGCATATGTGTTTTTGGAAAAATGTCTGTTTACATATTTTGCCCATTTTTAAATTGGGTTATTTATATATTTATTATTGAATTATTTATATTCAATTATTTATATTCTTGATACAAGTCCTTTGTGAGACACATGTTTTGCAAATATTTTCTCCCATTATAGATGTATTTTCCATCTTTTTGGCAGTGTCCTTTGCAATAAAAAAGTTTTTAATTTTGATGAAGTCTAACTTATCTGTTTTCATTTGTGCTTTTGATGTGTGTAAGAAAGCTTTGCCTCACTCAAGGTTATGAAGATTTACTCTTATGTGTTCATTCAACAGATTTGCAACTTTTACATTTAGATTTATGACTCATTGGTGTTTATTTTTTTCCATTGGGTACAAGCACAACATGAGATTTACCCTCTGAACAAATTTTCAACTGTGCAGTACATCACTGCTAACTATAGACACGGTGTTATAAGCTGATCTCTGGAACATCTTTACTTTGCATTGCACAACAACCCTCCATTTTCCCTCCCTCAAGCCCCTGGAAACCATTATTGTCCCTCTGCACCTGTGAAATTGAGTATTTCAGATCCCTCCTGTAAGCCTAATGATGGGATATCTGTCCTTTTGTTACTGTCTTCTCTTATAAAGTCCTCAAGATTCGTCCACCTCTTGGGTATAGTGGGATTTCCTTTCTTTTCAAGGCCAAAAATATTTCATTGTGTGTATACTGTATAACACAGTTTCTTTATCCATGCCTGTTTCCACGTCTTGACCATTACCAGTGATAGTGCAATACACACAGGAGTGCAAAAATCTTTTGGGGGTCATAACTGCAATTTTTTTCTTTGAAAAAAAGGACAATAGCAAAATACCAACAACAGACAAAGACAAAACAAAGCAAAAACAATAAAAATGATATAGGGTTCAATAACAAAATGATAGGAATTAACAGTGGCTATTATATTACATATTATTATCTTCAGCGAGGTTGCTCAGATTACTAGATGTAAGAATGCAAGATTGACCAAATCATTAAAGAGAATAAAGAATAAAAACAAAAAAAAAATTAGAAATGATACAAAGTTTCACTAGACAGGATGGTAGGAATTCACCAGTGGTTGCTATATTGCATATTGTTGTCTTCAAATTAGTTGTTCAGATTACCTGACAAATACCTGAAACTGGATTGATGGATTGCATAGTCATTTTATTTTTGTTTTTTGAGGATTTTCTGTATTATTTTCCACACCATAGTGGTTTCATGGTGAAGGGTAACTGTCAACTTGATTGGCCTGGGAGCTACCTTGAGATTAATAAAGCATATGTCTGGGTGGGTCTGGGTGGGTCCCTGAGGTGTGACACTGGGCACCTGATCTGGTCCCTGGCTCCCTTCCTCTCTAGTGCTGATTCCTTACTCTATTTTCAAGCTGCCATGAACGGAACATCTTTCCTCTTGCACTGTGGGGTTTCTGTCTTGGAGCCAGATTACCAAGGATAGAGTGCCCTGAACAGTGGGCCAAACTAAATCTTTCCTCTTCAAGTTGCAGTTGTGGGGTATCTTGTCTGAGACAGGAAGGATGACTAATACAGTCGTTATACCATTTTACAGTCTCAAAATTAGTAAACAAGCACTCCGATTGCTCCAAATTCTCAACAGTACTTATCTTTTTTCCCCCTAATGTTTGCTTTTGAAATAGTCACCCTAAGAGGTATGAGGCGATGTCTCTTTGTGGTTTTGATTTGCATTTCCTTTATGTTAGAGATCTTGAGCAGATTTTCATCAATCTATTAGCTTGCTTTACCCTAGCACTGGTTTGCTCTCAACAACTTTCAGAAATAAATACTATTCCAGTTTACGGATGAGTAGACTCAAGCATACAGTAGTTAAATAATTTGCACCAATAAGTGGCAGAGATTCAAGTTGTACCCAACTCAGTGTCAGAACTTTTCATCACAATGCTATGCTGCTGGTTTCTTGGCTTATACTGATGGCTTCTGGAATGAATAAATAACTCGCAAGACATTAGCTTCTAATTCACGATGTTTTCTATTCATCTAAAGAATTGTGATAAATGACTTTAGAGATTTCCTCAGAAAAACTAGAGCTTGTAGAGAGCAGAAGTGGGGACCACTCAGCGTTAAACTCTTGCAATAGTCACTTTTATTACTGTGATACAGCAAGTAGGTTAGAGTTGGTTTATTCCCCAGTTAAAAAATATTTATTACTGTACTGTGTGCCAGGCATTGTGCAATGTTCTGGCCAGTGAGAGAGACTGAAGAAGAGAGAAGCCAACCACATCTGATCACTATCTCAGAAACAGCCTTCGCTAGAGTCTACCATGGGGGTTCAGTGATTTGCTGAAATTGTAAATGGGTTAGAAAGAGAATCAGCTTGAATTACAGGTTAGGAAGGTAAGAAATCCTCATTGCTGAGAGAGTTTCTGGGAGTAGAGGACTTGCCCCGTCAATACCTAAGAGGGGGTGGGGGCATTAAGAATTTCAAGAAGAGTGGTTTAATACATTTGTACTGCATTCCGTTGTGTGGACTTAGTACTTTTTCCTTCCTTTTATTCCGATTTTGCTTTTTGGCAGTACTGGGGACTTGAACACTGGGCCTTCACCTTGAGCAATGTGCCCAGCCAATTTTTCATTTTTATTTTGAGACAGGGTCTTGTTAAGTTGCTAAATTGCCCGGGCTAGCCTTGAGCTTGTGATTCTCCTTAGTCTTTCAAAGTGCTGGGATTGCAGGTTTGCGCTACCAGGACTGGTTGTTTCAGGAACTTTTGAATATAACTTTTGTTGTCAAGATGCTGGTATACAGTATCTCGCTCCAAGAAAAATGTATCAAAGGAAATCTATACTTAGATATAGCCTAATGAAATATTAATGTCTAAGTATAGAGAAACAAAATCAGATTCCCAGCAAAAGTAAAACAGAATCATATTCGCTCCAAAAAAGAAGATAGATCTTCAAGTGTGAAAGGGACTAAAAAGCAAATTCCTAGTACATGTCCGGCACATCCTAAACAAATTTACGTTCTTTTGTACACAACTTCTTAGAAAATATGCAAGCCAATTATTTTTCAAAAAGAAGTTAATACATGTTACTCAGAACACTGAAAAATAAATGCATGTATCAATCTGGAAATCTCCAAGTCAATGAAATCTTAAATTAATAAGAAAACACAAACACCTGGTATTTATAACCAGATGGAGTGGCACACTCTGGGAGGCTGAGACAGGAGGATCACAAGTTTGAACTCAGCGTGGGTTGCTTAGTGAGACTTATTTCAAAATAAAAAACAAAAATGGGCTGGGAATGTAGTTCAGTATAAAAGTCCTGAGTTCAAACTGTAGCACTGCAAAAAAAAAAAAAAAAAAAAAAAAAAAGAAAATCCTATTACAGCTACTATGCATGACAAAAAAATATTCAGATATGTCTAATACAAAATTCAGCAAAAAGAAATATACCATGAAATAAATCTAAGTGGTTGACATGTGGAAAATGCTCAGTTTTACTGAAATAATGATGCTAATTTGAACATCAAAGACTTGAAGTATAGTACTGTTAGTAGAAAAAGAACAAAATGAGTACTTCAATATGTTGCTATAAGAGTGTAACTAACTTGAAAATATGAACTTTTTCAAATGTTGTTTTCAGTAGATCGTTACTTTAAAAATCACTAGCTCTCTGCCAGCTTTTTAACCATAGATGTAAGAAAAAGTAAAATATTTGAAAAATCACAAGTCTAACAAGATTATTTTGTGTACCTGTCTAATTGATTAGTATTTAGTTTAATGTAAAATTTTACTTTGCAAATAACTTCCCTCAGAATTTCAAGCCATTTCTTCCTGGATTTTTGCCTTCAGAGTCACTGGTATGAGGCTTGGGAGTGTTCTAATCCCCAGTTCTTTTCATGTGGCTCATATTTTGTCATTCGAAGTCTTTAGAATCCTCCTCTTATTTTCAGTTTTTATGGTACTGGACACTTGTAGGTTCTTTCAGTCTTCAAAGTTGTGTGTTTTTATCTGTGACTTTTTTTTTTTTTTGTATTAACAATGTGATACTTTCTTATAGTTCTTTTGTTTTCTTTTTGGATATTCCAGTTGGCTCCTCTAACTTTCTCACATTTTCTTTGTTTTCTGTGTTTCTCTTTTCTGGGAGATTTCTTCAATATTCTGTTTCAGCTTTTCTCTTTTTTTATTAGTTATTACATTCCTGCATTTCCAGGAGCTATATTTTTGTGGATTTTTTTTCTCTCAGACTCGGATCAGACCGCTGACCTTTGCTCAAGGTACATCTTCAACCGTTTGTTTTTTAAACCACTAATGTGGTTTTTATTGATCCTGTGCCAGGAAATTAATTATGCAACTGCTATATAAACATTTAATAAATTATTAAATTATAAGCTGCCTTTAAAAAAATATTTCATTTTATTAGAACATATTTGCAATCCATGCAGCTTACGATCATCTTAGGGAGTGGTTACATCCTCAACCCTCTTTTAAAATTTTGAGACAAGGTCTCACTAAATCATTAAGTTGCCTGGGCAGGGCTCAAATCTTCAGTCCTCCTGCTTCAGCCTCCTAGTGTGCTAGACTTACAGGTATGTGCTATCATACGTGGCTAGTTATATTTTTTTAATTAAATGTTTTTCTCTTCTTTGCCTGGTATACTTCTGTTTCTTTTTATAGACAAAAATATTATTTTCAGATATATTCCTTAAATGCTGGCTAGTCCTTGACTGTCAACTTTGAGGGTGAGGCATTGGAGAAAGGACAGGCATGGTGGGCAGAGAAATGGGCTCCTTCAGGCTGACTGGGCAGAGATCCAGCTGTTTCCTTAGGAAACCAGAAGAAGCCTGCCTTTGTAGATCTTTTCTCTTGGCTGGCTGGTGCAAACTTGCTTGGCAGCTTTCTGAGAGCAGAGTAAGGACTGAAAACTTCCCCCTGAATCTTGTTTTTATCTCAATCCTCAAGCATTCCTGGGTTGTTGGTGCAGGACTTTCCGGTTTCAAGCTCTCTGCAGAATACACAGCCCACCTTCTGTTGGAGTTGTGGGGGGGCAGGTTGCCTAGCTGTACAAACTAGACTCTGAGCTGTAACCTCTCCAGACTCGCAATCATTCTTCCCATTTCTAGCCCCAGTTTCTGCTTTCCTGGATGGGTTGGCCTTTTGCATTATTTTCTACAAGTCCTGAGGTTCTTGTTTCTCTTCCTTTGTTGTCTTTTACCATTCATTCTATTTTTCTAATCTTTCAAAATCTTATTGAAATGTCTGGAGCCTGTCTCTCTTTTCTTGTGTACTTGAGAATGTAAAGTGAAAAATTATGGTTCCAGAAAGGCAGCGAAAAGATACATGTGCAAGAAATAAATGGGTTCTACTTACTGCACTTATCTGCTTATCAGTTGCAAGTCTCTGGTGCTTTAAAACGATATAAAATCAATTCATGTACTTTATTAGAGTTCCATAGATTTCTATCTGTATAATTGAAAGCAATATCCTCTTATTTAATCTATTCAGACCCTAGCTTTTATTCTGAGCATAAGTTCTTCACAAAACTTTGACGTACTATGTACAATAAAAATCAGTCATTAGTTTTATCTTTATTTATTTATTTTTAAAATAAAAGGAAAGCATTGACAGGCAGACAACCTTTTACAAAATAGCAAAAGAACAGTACAGACAATACAGAGTTACAAACAAAATGGTAGGAAATTAATAATGCTTGTTGTATTACAAATTGATATCGTCAAATTGGTTTCTCATGAAAACAGATAGAGACATGCAGTATTGATCAATCAGGGACTCATTGACAGTTTCTTTCAGCAAAGAAATAAAAGACAGTAGAACAACCATATTAACTATCCTGTATATACATACATACAAAATTTCTTCTTCTTTCCCTTCTCTTTTCCCACATCCCAATTGCCCTTTACCCTTGAGTGTTTTCCTATCATTTCACAATGTCTATCATACCTCCTAGTTTAAATGAACTCTTTCAGGTTTTACACTAATGAAACAATGCGGTGCTTGCACATGTATGTCTGATTTATTTCACTTATGAGTATGGTCTCTAGTTGTGACCATTTACCTATAAAGGCCTTGAGTTTACCTTTCTTTATAGCTGTGTAATATTCCATTATATAAAAGTACCACAATTTTCTGATCCAATCCTCAGTGGATGGACATTTGGGTTGCTTCCACAATTTAGCAATTACGAATTGTGCTGCTATGAACATAGGTGCACATATATCGCTGTGATATGATGTTTTTAGATCTTCTGGCATAATACCCAGCAGGGGGATAGCTGGGTTGAATGGGACCTCTAGACCTAGTTTTCGGAGGAATCTCCAAACTGATTTCCACAGTGGTTTCACCAGTCTGCATTCCCACCAGCACTGGAGAAGGGTTCCTATTTCTTTTTTTTTTTTTTTTTTTTTTTTTTTTTTTTTTTTTGGTTTTTTGGTTTTTCTCCGGTACCGGGAACTGAACTCACGACCTTGCGCTTGCCAGGAAGGCGCTTTTGCCGCTGAGCTAAATCCCCAGCCCCAAGGGTTCCTATTTCTGTAAGATTACAGAAAGATCTGTAAGGTATGCTAATGGTAGTTGAATGGGAATTGCATTGAATTTGTACAGCAGTTCTGGGAGTATGGCCATTTTCACAATGTTGGTTCTTCCTATCCATGAGCAAGGAATATTTTTCCGTTTACTGAAGTCTTCTTTGATCTCTGTTTTCAGAGTATTGTAGTTTTCACTGAAAAGACCTTTTACTTCTTTTGTTAGATTGATTCTTAAATATTTCAATTTCTTGGATGTTATTGTGAATGGTACGGTTTCCTCAATTTCTCTCTCAGTCTGTTTGTTGTTTGTGTATAGGAATGCTATCAATTTCTGGGTGTTGACTTTGTATCCAGCTACACTGGTGAATTTGTTGATTAATTCAAGGAGTCTTCAGTTTTATCTTTATAGAGTGTAAAACAGTTAATAAATTTGTATCTTAACTTATGGAATTTTTATTTTCAAAAACTTTCAAAATGGAAAGTTTAATAATCTCTCTCTGAGGTCACAGAAAATGTTCAACATAGCATTTATATGCCAGGGGTCAAGTGGATGGTTTAGGCATTGTTAAATTTAGAGAGTTTTCAGAGGACCAGAGCAGTAGGATGAAGGCATTAGAGAAAGGAGAGGTTAAATGTTTTGATAAGTTTTAAGTTTATTGGGCTTATGTTTAAGACCTTCATGTTCAAATTTCTCTTAGTGCCTTTTCTTCTTGATGTAGATAGACATCCTGCTTGCATACTTATTTATGGAGTCCAAGTGGGAAGCCCCAGTAGTGTTCAATGGGATTCATTTGACATGTTTGGCTAAAGTAAAACATGGTACTTTTCACTAAGAATTACTTATCTTTTTAAACTAGTCATCTCAAAAGGGTTACTCTTCACCACAGGCACACTGCTTGTACTACAAAATTGATTATCATTCTCATGAATACATTTTTTTCCCTGAACTGACCAATTAGTACATAAACATGATACAGCAAGTAAGTCCATCAGGAAAGTCATTCACAAGAAAACCAACAAGGCAGGAACAAACAAGGCTTTACTGGAGCTGGCTGATGGACATTCTTTAACTAAGAGCCAGAGAAGATGTCTGCCCCAATCTGGGTCTCACCTTCAATTTAAGTAAATTTTAGGTTTCTATAGTAACCACTACCTCATTTTTGGGACTCTTACAAGAATGTCACACAAGTATGACAAAGTTTACTTCTCCCAGAAGGTCAGACAACCAAATGACGATTGCAGTATAACTTTTATACCACTTCCCAATTTGCTCTGTTTGTTCCGTTCCCATTTTATGACTCTGCTCTGATCTGAGTTGCTAACTAAGCAAGTGACTGGGGTGAACTACAGCTTCAGTGAACTTTAAGTGACTTTTTTAAATATGAAGTTAAAAACAGAAAAATAGAATCTCTCTTGCCTTATCAAACACACATAACTCTTAAATCAATTTTTGTGGGAATGAGTACAAAGTTAGCCTAACAATTGAGCTAATATTACTGAGATCAAGGATATGTAGAATGTATTATTTAGTATCTTCATCTCCCTGCCAAAATGTCTCTTCTTTTAAGGAGTTAATGTGAAGAATGTGAGGATTGTAGCTGCTGTTTAAAAAATGCAGTGGTGCTATCAGTCCTGGAAGAAAGTAAAGTTGAATCTGTTTTTGGTTGTGCTATCCTCAGTTTATCATATTTTTGTCATTTTATGTGTGAGTTGCTTCAATTTTTACATCTTTTCCTAGTAATTTCAAATCTTTTGTCCTTCTTACACAAATTAGTTAAAATCCCCTGTTATATAATCATATGCACTTTCTCAACCTACATTTCACACTTAAAAATTACTATTTACTCCTTGTCTTTCTCTCATGCTACCCAAATAGCTCCAAACCCCCACTTTCTTCCCAGAGCCCCTTTTTCCTACCACCCTGCTATGAGCTTATCCTCTCCTTGCTTGAAAATTAAAACTTTTTTTCACTTGTTTTCTTAAAAGGTGACCAGTACATTTCCACACAAAGCACTGCCATCATTGCTATCTTTCATTTTTCACAATATGACCTTAGAAAGGACACAATACTTCCATTTAAATCTGTTTGGAAAGCTTGTGACAGCGTCTGAACAAGAATTTTTCAGATCTATGTCAGTTCTTCTCCACTGAATCCCACCTGCAAGCTCAGTCCTGCCTGTACTGTGCAACTTGGCCTTGCACACCCAGCCGCCAACCAGAACCTATTGGGATATCTGAGCCCCCGTAGTTGGGCTCTGATCGCTTCCTCGAGTTTCTCCATTTTCTTCAATCCTGGTAACGAAGGCTCTTTTTGCCCTTAAAACCTACTTTATTTCAAATACTGCAAAACATTCTTGGTATTCTGCCTTGACCCTTGTCCACATGTTTGTGATTTCTACTTAATAACACTGCATCCTTTAGACTGAGGCCCTGCCTGTATTCTTCCAGGTTATCTCCTAGAAATGGGAACTCACACCTACACATCAGGCTGGTGGCTTGACCTGGCCTATCCCTCTCTCATGTCACCCTTAATCCAGACATCTGCTTCCCATAATCCAACCACTTGCCAGGAACTCTGTTAAGACTCTCTCTGTTAAGGGACTCTGTAAAGACTATATCTGGATTGAAATAAAACATTGTGGTGTCTCTTAAACTCTGCATATGTTTTAGGAAAGGAAAGAAGAGAAGTAAAAGTGGAGATAAAAAGGAAGGAAAGTTTACTGTATACTTTCTATGTTCCTGGAATAGTGCTGAATGCTGCCACATACATAAAGGAATTCATTCATTAATGAGTGAACTTTTACTACTACAATTGTTTGTTTCCATCTCACAAGGGTATTGAAAAACCCAAAAATCCAAAACAAAACTCCACAAATCAAAAACAAAAAAATAATAAAACAAAAGACCTTCAAATAAACAACTTAATCCATGCTGTAAGACACTGAACCAGAAATTAAACAAAGATCTTTTGTTTCCAAATCTCTATGGCTTCCTCGGGGTACTGCACTGTAATTTGCCCAGTTTGACTAATTCTGGCTTTATATTTTATATCTCCCTACTCCTCTGCTCTGAGTTACTTGATGTTCACTATTAAATTATAAAGACCAGAAACAATTTAGAAAATATGATTATAAAGTGACAAAACAGAATGTTAGTCTCATTATTTTATAGTCACAACTCATACTGAAAATTTTGGGTGACGATGACAGCAAAGCAAACATGTAGAAGACTTTCTTCAGAAAAAGGAACAGCATTTAATAAGATTTGGAAGTGGGAAGATGGCTTTATAGTTGTTTAGCATGAGTACTCAAGAGACTATTTTGATTATGGTGTATGTTTCTAAGAAAATTACTTCCCCTGCATCATTAAGAAAGTTATAAAATCATTAACCATGATTAATAGAATCCCACAAGTTTCTCAAAGAAGAACAACTCTTTGTTGACTGACATTTGTTTTAAATATAAGGAAGCATCTGTAATTGTAAACTTCAAATTAAAACGTTATCAGTTGATTAATCAACATCAATTCCATCCTTTGTTTTCACTTGTGATAGTTCTTATTTGTACATTCACTTAGAGAAATGTTTGAGCAAGAAATCATAGGATTTTCTAATGAGAAATTACAGAAAGTCTCGTGAAATCTCCCCCAGAAAAGGCAATATCCTTTTAATCTCTGCTGACTAAAAAGTGGAAGAGACACTTTAACTTACTGATCTCTAGTGTCCAGCCTGAATATTTTGAGTGTACAAAGAGTGAAAAAGAGGTCAAAACTTTAACATATTATGTTGAAATAACTGGCAATTCATCTAGTTTTTAATTAAAAACTTAATTAATAGAGAAGGAGAAAAAATTCCGTGGAAAAAGAACTTTGGTGAATCTTGCTAGGCATTGATGAAAAGAATTAGTTGTTTAAAATTTTTGTTTAAATGGCCCTACTACCAAAACTGATAGATTTAATGCAATCTCAATCAAAATACCAATAGTATTCCTCACAGAACTAGAAAAAACAATCCTAAAATTCATATAGAACCAAAGGAGACCCAGAACAGCAACAGCAATCCTACACAACAAAAGCAGAGCAGAAGGTATCACAATCCTGGATTTCAAGTTATATTACAAAGCTGCAATGACGAAAACAGCATGGTACAGGCACAAAAACAAACATGCAGGTCAGTAGAAAAGAACAGAAGACACAGAAACAACCTCAAGCACATTCAGCTATCTTATCTTTGACAAAGGGTCCAAAAATATGTCCTGGAAGACAGATAGCCTTTTAAACGAATGGTGTTAGGAAAACTAGCTACATATATATGCAGAAGATCGAACCTAGATTAGTGATAATGAACCTTTTAGAGACCAAATGCCCAAACCGAATCCGAAACCCATTTATCTATCACAAAGTAACAATACTGAAAATTAATCTGAATACTGAATTTTAGTTTAGGAAAACAACTCATATATTAACATTTTTTTGTCTAAAAAGAAAAACAAATGACAGCATTGCCACCACTGATCTAGACATATCTCTTACTATATCAGTTATAGTTACTCTCAATAGAGGAACAAATTTAATTATACACACAGAGTCTGCCAAAAAAATGTACAACTTCAGGAAAGAAAAATCTGTATAAATATTTTAACACTAAATTTATTGAGACATCATAAGGTTAGTACATATTACCTTTGATCTCAGCAATTACAAGAGGTGCTCAAATCAATGGCCATTCAATTCCAGAAATTTATTAGTACAATGAATTGCTGCTTGGGTAACCTTGGACACTGGGATTGCTGCACATGTATTTTTATTTTATTCCGTAAGAGCTGGCAGTGTAGTGAGTTTTCTGCAATGTATCATATCCTCTAGGGTCCCCCACATGCAGGTAATACCATTTACTGAAAAAGTATCATGTTATTTTTCTTTTTCTGAAGTGTGTATACATTTTTTTTTGGCCTGACCAAAGTGCCATCCAAGAGGGTAATAGGAAATAGGAAGGCAGTTGGCAGATGGAAAGAGGACCATGAAATTCAGGAGGGGATGGGAAGGACAAATAAAAGGAATAAGGATGTGTTGTATACGTGCACCAATCACCAAGATAAGTGTAATGATTATGTAAAGCAAGCATATACTAATAGCAATTTAAAAAATTTAAACAAAACTAAAGTTTTGTTCAGTGGCTTGTTTTTTATGAAGTCCATACAGCTGGTGCTGTACCAAAAGTCCAGGAACTCTTAAAGGGTAAGCATTGCATAAGCAACTAACTTTGCATTCTAGAGCATGCTAGAGAGGCAAATGTGTCTTGAATGAATTAAAAAAATAGGGGCCAGAGGACATTCTTAATAACTTCATTAGTTTTGTAATTAGTGTTATATCCACAACTCAGAGGTAGCTTGAGAGTCTAACCTGAAACCAAACTGCATACTAGAGAGTCAGCTCTGGTATAAGGCTGGGGTACCTTGCTTTCTTCCAGATCACCTGGCCAAGAAGTCAGAGAGTCTTCTTGAAATAACTTCTGTTTGTTCCCAATTCCAGGTGGAAACTTAAAGGAGGTCAATGGGAATGATAGCCTGGAAGGCAAGTTATGAACAGCTGTGGCTCAGGAACATTCTGGTAAATGTTAGAATCTTTTTCCTATGGTGAAGGTAGGGAAAATTTAGCAACAGTGAACTAATGGATAATGTGAAAAGCCGTTTTACATCCTTGTCAAAAATAGGACGTAATTCATACAAAAGCAACTATAAAAGGGCCTGGAACAGAGAATAGGCACTTAATAAGTATAAGTTCCTTTCCTTTTCCTTTTGGACACAAAGTAAGATAAAATCTTTTTTTTTTTTTTTTTGGTAGCATTGTGTGTGTGTGTGTGTGTGTGTGTGTGTGTGTTCATTTGTTATCTGAAGGAAGACTGAAAGGAATATGCATACGCAAGAAGAAAGTACATTGTGTACCAATTCCTTTGTCTTCTGCTGCTGCTGTACAATCCCTTTCAATCCAATCTCAATGATTAGCAAGATGAACCATATGTACCCCCTTATACAGATTCAAAGGGGAAGAATTCAGTGTTTGGCTTTTGGGCATCAAAACAGACATTTGAAAGCCCTGACCAACATGAACGGTTTCTAAAAAGGTAGAAGTGCGCTGAATTACCAGAGCCTGGACTTTCTAAACATCAACAGCAGGGTCCTGATTTAAATGATGGATGTTTAAGAACTGGTGGAGAGTGAAGATAAGGAAATGAAAACTCTGCAGCCGGGGGAGCGAGGAGCAGAAGACTTAAAAATCAAGAGAAAGAATGCATGTGGGCATCTCTTGCCAAACAGTAACTCCCAGAGCTGAGGGGAGAGGGCGGATGGATGGTAAGAGCTTTCTATGAGTTGCAGAGGTCTGAAATTAAAACTGGAATTCTGGAAAGTGGGATGTGACTTGAATCCTTTGTCTCGAAAGGATACAAGCAATGGAGAACCCAAACTCTCCCATGCTCCTGAGCATGGAGATTAGGTGGGCTGGAATGTGTCCTACAGCCAGGAGGGATGGAGTGCAAGCTCAGATCCTGGTAGGTGTTTATTTATTTATTTATTTATTTAGCGGTACCGGGGATTGAACTCAGGACCTTGCACTTGCCAAGCAGGTGCTTATGCCACTGAGCTATATTCCCAGCCCCTCTGGCAGGTGTTTATGTAGAGAGAGGATCATGCCTATGCGCCATGTGGGGTTATTCTTTTTCAGCACATGCTTTGCAAGGCTGATGACCAGGACTCAGCCTCAAATCCAGCCCTCCCCCAACAGGCACATACAAAGAATCCATGATGCCAGTTTTGGGCCCTAGCATTTCAAGTTAACTTCAAGGAAAATCATAGAAAAGAGAGAAATCCTTACTTGACTAGCCTTACCACCTGGTAGAATGGGGCCAGTATAGAGGAATTTCAATTAGTTATTAAAAATAAATTTATTTCTTAGACATCTGAGTTTATACAAAGTTTTAAAAAATAAAGAGATATGCACATGCACAAGGGCTGAATTTACCACAACATAGGATCAGTTTCTTTCTTCCTTTCTTTCTCTTTCTTTTTTCTTTCTTTCCTTCTTCTTTCTTTTTCCTTTTCTTCCTCTCCTGTTCCTCCTCCTCCTCTTCCTCCTTCTTCTTCTCCTTTTTCTTGTTGTTGTTGTTGTTCTCCTCCTCCTCCTCCTCCTTCTCCTTCTCCTCCT
>NW_004955412.1:11833382-11854371 GCF_000276665.1 Chinchilla lanigera | reverse complement strand
CTTCTTCTCCTCCTTCTCCTCCTTCTTCTCCTCCTTCTCCTCCTTCTTCTCCTCCTTCTTCCTCTTATTGTGCTTAGCAAGGCACATGGAGGGTTCCTGACTCATCTAAAGATGAAAACTATATTTTTAACAGAAAAAAGTCTGTGTAGGTCAAGTAATAATGTGTCTGCAGACTAAAAATAGTCTATGGATTACTGTTCCTATCCCTACATACAGATTTTATACTATTTCTTGGTCCTAATTTAATAAATACTCTTATTATAGTATGATTTTACTCCTTTAGCCTTCAATCCAATCTTTTCTTCATTGTTTATATCATCATTATTTATATCACTCTCTTGCTTACAATGTGTGATGATTTTCTTTTTTTTTTTTTTTTCTTTTTTGGTTTTTCTCCGGTACTGGGAACCGAACTCGCGACCTTGCGCTTGCCAGACAGGCGCTTTTTGCCACTGAGCTAAATCCCCAGCCCCGTGTGATGATTTTCTGCTGCCTACAGGAACAAGGAGCCAGAGCATAGCAGACGTCAATGTTTCTCCATTGTCTCCTGACCTGGGTCTAATGATTACTTGTACGCACAACATGGAAATCTGCCAAATGAATGAATGAATGAGTATGAGGCCTTTCACTGTAAATCCTAGTTGGCCCTCACATTGGATTTTTTGGGCCCTAGGAAAATTCTTTTTAAATTTACTTACATAAATTTTCAGTGAATACTTACTGACTAGTTTTTACTATTTGCCAGAACTGTGTTAAACACAGGTAGAGAAAAATGAATAAGAAATATTCTCTGGGGGCAGGGATGTAGCTCAGTGGTGTGGTGCCTTCCTGGCAAGTGTGAGACCCTGAGTTCAATTCCTGGTACCAAAAAAGAAAATAGAAATAAAAAGATTAAAAAAAATTCTCTGCCTTGTTGGGGGGGGGTCCCAGATTCGAGTAGAAGATACATAAACCAACCATTAAAATATAATGTGATATATGGGCTGGGGTTGTAACTCAGCAGCAGAGTGCTTGCCTACCATGTGATAAATTGTTAAATAATAATAGTTTAACATTTACCTGGGACCTATATTGCCAGACAATTTGTGAAACACTTTCTAACTTTTCATGTAACATATAATTTTATTTTTTTAAAAAAAAACAACCTATGAGAGAGGCGTCGTTCTTACTTTATAGATAAGGCAAAGAAATTTAGAGATATTAGTTGGTTTAAGGCTATGCAATAAATAAATGGTGGGACCTGGATCCAAACTTAAATCTGTGTTCTAAATGCCTGTATACTAAGATGAAGTGGGGACAAAGTATATTAAGTTTAGGGCCCAAAGTCCAAAGTGATCATGGAAAGTATTCAGAGATACTGTGAAAGTAGACAGGGGAATTTCTCAAAAGAGTTATTCCAGGATTACTCCATCTACCCAGAGTGGCTTTACCATTCATTTATTCCTCCTTCTTCCTTGCCCACCAGGTCTAAAAATTCCTCCAGTCTTTGTGTTCTTTTTCTAGTACTTCCATTTCCATTGCTACCATGTTATTCTCAGCCATTTACTTCTTTAAAAAGATTTCCAGTAGCTTCTGTACGCTTCGAACATAGGCAGGGGAGGGTAGCAATATGAAGGGGTAGAAGAGCTGCAGTTCTGATATTTAAACCCCAAGCCTCCTACTCTGTTTAATACTCTCCCAAGAATGGAGGTTGTAACTACTTCAAGTAAGTAAGTACTTAAATGAATGAATGAATGAATGAATGAAAGAAAGAAAAAAAGAAAGAAAGAAAGGAAAAGAAAGATATAAGCCTTTTCTGAGGTCACCTGAATAGTGTGAAATCTTTAAAATTTATTTCAATTTATACTACAAGTTTGAGTTAATGTAAAGAGAAAGGACCTTATATTACAATAGAGCTGAGTGAAATATAATTGTTAATCTATCAAAGCACTTCTTAAAATAAAGATATAAATCCAAAGGAAACACTCTGAAGGTACATGGCGAGAGCAGCCTCACCAGTTCTACACACCACACTTTTCATTCCTGATGAGTAGCGTTTTCTCTTAGTCTGGGGTAAGTTTTATTAGGCTTAGACTGTTAGAGGCCAAAAGCCCAAGATCAAGCAGTTTTATTTGTTCAGCCTCTGCCTCGCTATTGTTTCACAGTACAGCAAGAGACAGGAAAGGGAGACAGCTGCATGCAGAAGGGGCAAACGCATGCGGTGTCTTTGTTTTAAGACAACCCACTCTGGTAGGAGCTAACTCATTTCTGAAGGTTGGGCCCCATGGCCTAATTACTGTCCACTAGAGAGTCCACCACCCGAGAACCACAGCTCTGTGAACCCAGCTTCCAACACACAAACATGTAGGGGACACACTCAAACCATATCCAACGTGAAGTATATTCTTACTTTTTTCCTGAAACATCAAGATTTTCTTTCTTTTTGCTTCTCTTCTTGTTCCCCCTCTTTTTCCTTTCTCTTCTGCAGGCTCAGTTTACATCCTTTGCCTCTCCAAAAGCAAATCATGACCATTTAAAAAATAAGAGAATAGTTTTTACAATCTGAGATGTTATGTTCCAGCTAACACTTCAGATACCTCTGCTCACCAATTCTCTCATAAGCACAAAATTGTTCTGAGTGCTGTAAAATTCCTGAGTCCAATAAGGCTTCTCCTATTTGACCCGAAAATGTGTTGCTTATTCTTTACATTAGAAGTTGAAGTTCACTTATGTGTCCCAGCCCATTCTTATAATTAGGTTTGGACTGCTGGTGTTTCCAGCAGGAAGTGGGTGGGACCTCAGCATAGAGACTGTCCAGTGAGAGATCTCAGAGCAACAAGAAAGGTCCTCTTGATAATCTCCTTGCCCTGACCATAATGAGGGAAAAACGAGGGACAGTCACAAGATAGTGTTGATGTCTTTCAGAGAGTAGGAGATTTCTTCAAGTTAAACGTTTATTTTCCCCTATGCATTAATTTTCTCATTTTAATGATAGTACAAATTTCTTTCTTAACTTTAATGTAATTCTTTAAAGAAAAATAAACCACTCACAACTTGTCAATGATTTCTTTTTCTCAGAGATGATATATTTTCATTGGAACAAAACTAGAATAAGAGAGACACCAGGATTTTGCATGCAACTCTGAAATTTAAGATTTGGGGCAAATTTCCCTGTCTTAATGCTCTAGTTTTCATAACATAGTGCCATAAACTGGGTGGCTTAACTGATGCTGATTTATTTCCCCACACTTCTGGAAGGCTGTCTGAAGTTAGGGTACCAACAAGACTGAGTTTTGGGGAGGGCTTTCTTTGGGGAGGGCTTTCTTTGGGGAGGGCTTTCTTCCTGACTTTCTATACAGCTACCTTCTATGATCACTGTAGAAATAGAGAGATGACTTTCTCTTTCTGTTTTCCTTTTCTTATAAGGATCCCAGTTCTACAGGATTAGACTCCACTACTCTTATGGCCTCAGTTAATCTTAATTACTTCTGAAAACTCCTATGTTCAAACACCATCACACTGAGGATGAGGGCTTCAGCATACATTTTAGGTAGACACAATTAATTAGGTAGACACAATTAAGACACAATTAAGTGCAGACACAATTAAAATACACTTAATAATATCTAATTTATCTAGCTCATGGGATAAAGATCATGCAAGACAGAAATGTATATACAAATTACTTATAAATTTTGAAATCTCATAAAAACAGAAGATATTAATTAATAAAAACAATAATATTAAAGAATGTACAACGGAAAGAAAGGGCCATGGATTTCTGATTTCAGAGTTGTATGCAGATGTTTGAAAACTCCCTTGACTATCTCATCACCGCCTAGGCATACAGGCACAGTAACTGCTATTAAAGTGCTGTAAGAGAGGCCACTACTGGTAAAATAGTTAATTCCTTTAACAGATGTTAAAATATTTGTTTTTGTCTAGCATTCAGCTTCATGATACCCAGTAATTATATCCTGTACCCCTTCTAAATTGAATTCTACATGTGAATGTTGAGTTATTATCATAACAACATTTAAATATAGCTAATAACCCTAGTGTACACATTTGAAACCCTACCTTACTGCCATAGTGACCTCCATTTGCACTGTGTGGGATTTATATAAATAATACTGAAAAACTAGAAGCTTTGCCACTGTAATCTCCTTAATTATTATGTACTATTTTTGCATATTGGCAATATAGACAGCACTACGCAAACTAAGAGAAAAATTTTACATGGGTATGAGTACCCAACTGAATCAGAAGATCAAATAATTTAGTTACAAGAACACAGGTTTAAAAAATTGTTCTCAGATGTTCTAGCTCTGACTTCTTCAGATGTCAGCCACTTTCAGAGCTTCTCATCTGTGACTTCAGCCACTCCCACTGGTAATCACAGAGCGGATGTGCTGCTCTCCAAAGCCTGTGCTCAGTTTAACACACCTCCCAGCCCTGCGTTACTCTGCGATAACAGATGAAAGTCATGATTCTTAAAAGAAGGGTATCCCTTTCCACTGAAGTCCAAGAAAAGAGTTTTTCCCCAGTCCTGGGGCAGTTTGATCCTTTATTTTGTGGAGATAACTGGTCACATTTACAGTAAAAACAACCAAAACAAAAACCAACAACTAAAAACAGTAGGCCTCAGTTGAAGTGAATGAATGGCTTTTGGATTGAACTAGAGATCATTACGTTAAGAGGTGTAAGTCAGGCACAGAAAGACAAATAGCACATGACCTCACTTTCTGTAGAATCTAAAAAACTGATCTCAGAAACTGAAAGTAGAATGGTGGTTCCCACAGGCTGAAGAGAATAGAGGCAGTGATGAATGGGGAGTGACTGATGAAGCAATACTGCAATGACAGAAGCATGGAGAAGTTCTGGTGTGTTACTGCACAGTAGCATGACTGGAGATAATAACATTTTACATTTTTAAAAAGCTAGAAGAAAGGATTTGGAAGGTTTTCACCCTAAAGAAATGGTAAGTGTTTGAGCAAGGACATATGTTTTAATCTGGTTTAAGCATCACACCATGCACACATGATTTGAAATGTCACAGGGTACCTTATAATATATATACTTTTAATATTTTTATGTATCAGTTACAAATATATTTAATTAAATGAATGGGTAACACACAGGGAAAGAATGGGAGAGAGGAAAATATTAAAGCGAAGAAAAGAGAGAAGAGTGGAGAGGGAGAAAAGAGAAAGAGAGGGACACATGGGGGAATGGGGCATTGAAAAAATAGGGAGCAGGAGAGCAGGAAAAGAATACAGGTATGGAGAAATTGTTGGAGGAGATAAAGGTTCGCAATGTCATTGTAAAGAGACAATGAGAATAAATAAGCTTTGTTATAGAGAATAAATAAGTTTAACATCAGAAACCTAAAGGAAATTTCAAGGAATGGAGACAGAATAGCCATTGAATATTCCACAGTAAAATGAAAAAGTGGTGAGGATTAGTTGAGCTGAGAGAGCACAGACTAGGAGTGTCCGAAACCACCCGTGCTATTCAGTAGCCAGGAATTCTAGGGCAAAGTGAGTGGGCTCTGGGTTGTGAATCAACATAAGAGTATTGGTAGGAAGTCCGAATAAGACCTTTTCATTCAGTCGGGATAGGAACATGAAGCCAGAATGCACACTGTTTTACACGAATTGGTCTCTTGTCCTGAGAATGACTGCAGACTCCTGGAGATGACATAACACAGAAGTTAAGACCATGGGTTTTGAAACTGGGACAGACCTGGTTGACAATTACAGTTCTGGGACGCACTTGAAAAAGTGGGCCTTTATAATATGAGCACTGCTTCCCTGGGAGGCTGGATTTCAGAAAACCTGTGATTAAGAACTACTGATTAAAATATGTTTGCCTTGTCTACTGCCAACAACTAGTCTGATAACATTGAAAATAAAATAAATACAATGGTAATAAGAAGCATAAGGTATAAAATTATAGCAGCATATAAATTAGATCCTTTGTTTAAAACAACACAAGCTCTGCTGCTGAGAGGCTAAAATGCATATTTATACATAAATAATAAAGCATTCAAATTCAATTCATAGAAATTAAAAAATTCTTCATGTATTGGGAGCAGTGCTGTAACAGACCTTCTATGTCTTTAGAATACTGATCACCTAATATATTGAGGAAAAAAATACAGCCTCCTTTCGAGCCAGTCCTGCAGTCTGAATGATTCCATCATGTATATTTTTGATTGAAAAGCATGTTGTTTCTCTTTGCTCTAGGGATTCTGCTCGTAATCTATATTTTGCTGGAGTTTTTTTTTCCTTCTAAAAATCAAAATTATTAGGGAAAAATACTGAGAACAAAGAGATTAATGTCTCGTTTATTGAGAAAAAGACTTCTTCCTTCTGGGAGTATAATTTACATCAAAAGTCACTAATTTCAGCATTAAATATTAAAGACAAAAGTTAATTAAAAACAAAAATTCCCTGCCCCCAAACTGTACAGCCACCTATGATAAATCTGAAGGAGAACCAAGAATCCTATAATACATTATTTCAGAAAGCACAAAATAATCTTCTTTCCTCTAAAAATTGCCTTTTTTTAAAAAAATAACTTTTTTCCTAAAAAATAATGCTTTGTGGCCTACTCACATACAATGAAGTGTAACAATTTTAAGTGCTATAGTTTGGTAATTTTTGACAAATGAGTATACCTGGGTAGCCACCACCACCATGTTGATGAAGAGTATCTCCATCACACTAAAATGTACCCGGTCTCTTTGCAGCTAATTCCCTACCCACTCTCTGCCCCAGTCGATCTCTGTTCTGTGCTCTGACAGTCTCAGTTGCCTTTCTTGTGCTCCAGCGTATCATACAAACAGAATCGTACAGGATGGACTCTTTTTCTGGCTGCTCTCACGAAGTACAGTGCTACTGTGGTAATCAGTGATGCATCCCTTTCTTCCTGCTGAGTAGTACTCCTCTGAATGGTTATACTAAAATCTGTTTATCCATTCACCTGTTTAATGACTACCTGAGCTGTTATGATTAAAGCTGCAATGAACATTTAAGTGGACATATGTTTTCTTTCCTCTTGGGTATGCTCCTGAGGGGGGACTTGTCAGGATATGTAGAAAGTGCATGTTCAGCTGAAACAGAAGTTAGGATTCTTCTAGGCAGCATGGCCAGTGGTCTCAAAATGGGGTCACAGAACCTCATATGTAGTCTGCTGAGCCATCAACTTCTGGGAGTCTTCCAAAAACATCTGCCGGACACTCTTTGGCTGTCAAGGACCTCCCAAGAGCATGACCAGAGTATGATCAGGCAGACGATTGGTGCAAGGGAAAGTGAGTCATGCCTGGATCCTTGCAAATAGTGCATAAATTAGAACCTGAAAAAGTATGCGTAGTGTAGATCATATCACTCAGCCAGAGCTTCCTTCTAAGCCCCTTAAAAACCCCTAGACAAAGAGCCGTACTGGGTATCCTGATCAGAATCCCCTCCCGGCTAGTGGGAACTCTACTTCCTTGCCTTTATATCTTTTAAATAAATTTTCTTGCACTCCACCTTCTCCACTAATGGTTTCTGCTTGTTTGTTTTGTTTTTTGTTTTTTTTTCCGGTACTGGGACTCGAACTCACAACCTCACGCTTGCCAGGCAGGTGCTGTGCCACTGAGCTAAATCCCCAGCCCCAACGGTTTCATTTTTCATCATCTTAGAGCACAACTTTGGCACTCAGGCAACACAGACTTGTAGGAAAAGCCCAACTCTCTGTGGTAGAAGTACCTTTGTAAATTCCAACCAGCGATGCATGAGGGCTCCTGTTGTTCTGTGTTTCTGTTAATATTACTAATGATGCTTCATTTGTCATGCAGAGTTCTTACAATCTTGACTGTAAGAAATCTTCAAGACCTAATGTGAGGAGGGATTTCTCTAGAGGTGATTTGTGTTCTTCTGTTTTAGTTAAACTAGAATGAAGATCAAATACCTTTGCATTGGAAAGGTCTACGTGCTTCAGTTTTTTATTACCTCTGAAGCTAATGTGTCCTTAGTTTCCTGAATTTTTGAGCTCTTTCAAGAATTCTTCTCTATCTACCATTGCCTCACCCCACTCCCACTCACCAATGCTTGAAGTAATGATTGACTTTATTTTTTACAACTAGCTGAACCTAATAAAATCTTGTGGATTCAGTGAACACTATGCAAGATTAGAAATCCAGTAAATTCTTTAATTTACTATAAAATCACAGGGCTTCTAATTTCACCTTTAATTAATACAAACAAACCTCTCCTTCAGTGTCCACAGGAGGATATCATGGGATTACTTTGTTGTAAGCCCAACATACACTAGCACATAGCTCATGTTTTGGTGCTATGCTCCAAGTGGACCATTCAGATGCCAGTCAGAAATGAAAAAAAAAGAGGAAGTGGGAGTCCTATCCTACATTCACGTACAGATTAGTTATGGAAATCGGGCAACATTCAACCTGCAATACAAAACTCTGGGTTTCAGTTATATGAAATTTGGTCACATTTCTTTTCCTGTTAAGAGATGTAGTATTGTACCGCACAAATATAAGTTCAATTTTACTTTTTGAAAATTTTTGGAGGGGTAATGGGAATCAACCTCAGGACGTTCCATTTGCCAGGCAGACGTTTGTGCCGCTGAGCTATATCCCTGGCCCTCAATTTTTATTTTTCTTCAAGAATGATATTTGGGCATTTGGTGACCTTTCAGACCATTGGTTCTTGGCTGTATGTGGGGCCCACAAGCTGGAAATAGTTACACCACTGCACCATTTTCCAATTTGCAGTGCTTATTTATTTACCTAATAATATAGTGCTTTTTTAGGTTGTTGGCTTATTGCCCTAAGCAACTTTTTTCCTAGTCTGAATAGTTTAGGCTTTTCACATCTGAACGGTTGTGATTCCTTGGCATGTTAACTAATCAGAGGTTAGAAATTTGCAGACATTTTTGATACTTATAGGTTTGCTGGCTCTGAGTTTAGAATTACAAATTTAGTTACTTGCATTCCATGTTCTGGCTATCAGCAGGACACTGGGCAGTACATACCTGTCGACACATAGGTGAGCAAATATGCTGCATTTGTGTGTACAGGGACAGGTGAATTAAAAAGAAAGAAATCAACAGTGAATTATAGGAACCATTTCCTTCACTACTATGTTCTAAGAATTCACATAGAGTCATCCAGTAGGATTACCTACTTCAAGCAGAAATCTTGAAGACAGAGGTATAGGCAGAGAGTTCATGAACAAAACCCAAAGTACAAAGGAAATACTTCAAAGAATCAACAACTGGGATCTCATCTTATTAAAAAAATGTTTGCACATCGAAAGAAGTCACCAACAGAGTGAAAAACAACCCACAGAGTGGGAAAAAATTTTAGCTAGCTCTCCCTCAAACAAAGGACAAATATCTTGAACAAACAAAGAATTGAAAAAAATCCAGACCACCAAAATTCAAAGACCCAATCCAAAAACAGGCATCTGAGATGAATATGCACTTCTCAGATAAAGAAACACAAATGGTAAATATGTATGTTAAAAATGTTCAACATCATTGATTCAGAGATGCAAATTAAAACAACACTGAGATTCCATCTCACTCCAGAAAGAACGGCCATGATCAAGAAATCAACCAATAACAAATGCTGGTGGGGTTCTGGGGGAAAAGGAGCCCTTCTCCACTGTTCATGGGAGTGCAGACTGGTGCAATCAATATGGAAATCAGTATGGAGATTTCTCAAAAACCTAGGATTAGAGGTCCCATTTGACCCAGCTATTCTCCTTCTGGGTCTCTTCCCAGAAGAATTATAAACATATCACAGCAATATATATGCACCCATGTTTATAGTAGCACAATTTATAATATCTAAATCTTGAAAACAAGCCAAATGCCCATCATCAAAGGAATGGATAGAAAAATGTGGTCTTTTATACAGTGGAGTACTACTTAGCTATAAAGAAGGATAAACTTGAGACTTTTATAGGTAAATGAATGCAGCTTGAGACCCTTCTCATAAGTGAAATAAATCAGAATCACATGTGCAAACATAGTATTCTCTCCCTGATGTGAGAAATTGAAAGAGTAAATAAAGTCTAAAATGTACAATAGATGTTGTGAAATGGGAAAAAATTGTTCAAAAAGAAAAAGGAACTAGAATGGGAGAAAGGGGAAAGGAAGAAAGGGAAAAGAGGAAAAATGTAAGTTAGTTATACTACTAGTGTCTCTTAGCTCATTGAAAAGAAAGGTTTGTGCTAATATTGATTGGAGAATTTTTTATGCCCATATCTTGTAACTACCTTAAAGATAACAGTATGAAATGTATTAACTATTGTTATTCTCCTACTATTTTGTATGAAATTTTGTTTTACATTTTACAACCCAGGAACCTACAATGATACATTATTATCATATGTTATGGTTTGTGTCTACATGTCCCCCCAAATTCTCATGCAATCATGGGGCGGGCTTTTAGAGTTTTGACTGACAGGGTGTGAGTGCCCTGGGGTGGACAGTTTGTATATGTAAGGGAAAGAGGTTTGCTCTTCCCGCTGCTCCTCCATTTTGTTCTGGTTGCTTTTGCTGTTTTCTGCTGCCATGAAATGTTGCACTCTGTGTGCCTCTCTGCCTTGGAGCCAGCCAAGTATGGACTGAAACCTCCACAAACTGTGAGCTAAATAAATCTTTCCTCCCTTAATTTGGGAGTCAGGTATTTTGTCTCAGCAATGAGAGAAAAGTAACTAAGACATCATCCAAGAGGGTACATTAGGGTTCACTCTTGCTGTTTTTAATTTTATGGGTTTTTACAATGTATACATGGTGTGTTTCCCTCATGGTAGTATCATACAGAGTATTTTTATTGCTTTAGAATCTTTTGTGAGTGGCCTATTCATTTCTTCCTTCCCCTTAGCTCCTGACACCTACTGGCATTTCTATTGTCTCCTCCATTTTTCCTTTTTCAGAAAGTAGAGATTTGTTTCTTCTACATACATTTAAGATTCCTCCACACATAGTATGACTTAATAGCTCATTTATTTATAGTGCTGTATAGTATTCTGTTTTTATGGCTGTACCACAGTATATTTGGGGATTCTTTTTAAAAAAATCACACTTTGTAAGTGATTAGGAAACATATGAGAATAGAATAAACCACTTAAATTATAAACAGGAAATGACAGAGCTAAGATACTACACTTTTGAATGGAAAGATATTATTAACTTTGTAGCAATACAAAATATGCAAGCAATAAACATTGGTTCAATTAAATGTGAAAGGTTCCTTGAAATAATACTTGTGTGCAAGCAGTAAAAGAAATGTGGGCCAATATGAATCATATTAGTTTCATGTCATCTATCAGAAGCCAATTGATTTCTGGTGACTGTTCCCAGTATTCACTCTTAGATGATTACATTGGCCAGCTAATGCTCCAGCGGAATAAAATACTACTTGGTAAGAGATCAAAAGAAGGTTGCTTCTCCATGTCTGGTCTTTAATGAAACATTTATTTCCCTAAAACAGTGAGCGGAGAGTTCAGATGTGAAGGAGGGAGAATGAGGACTGGGCTTTCTCTCCTTTCAAACAGAAATGTTCCATTTTTATGGCATCAAACAACTTCTACTTCTCCCATTTTTGTGACTTATATGAATAGTTTCTTGGGATTGAAGTGGCCCAGATGTAATGTGCCTATTCATTTGCTCACATGAATAATGAATTCAAGTGACACGGAGCACACACTACGTATCCAGCAGTGTTCCAGGCAATAAGAGTACAACAATGAATCAGACAGAAAAGAGCCCTACCCTCCAGTGGACCATAAACTCTGAACATACAGTCAAATTAGACAATTGTGAGAGTAGTAACAGTGACAAAGGAAAGTGTCTTCGGTATTTTTCTTGTTGCTGAGGACATGATTTCTGAAACCTGCGATTTGAAGGAGCACACGTTCATTTTGGCTCCCAGGCTGTGGAGGTTTATCGATACTAGGCTGGCTCCAAGGCAAGGTGGTATGGCAGAGGAGAAACAGCTCATGGCATGGTGGACAGTGAGATCAGGGGATGGGGAGGGAGGGGACAGACCCTTCCAGGCCACATCCCCAGTGACTCACCTCCTCAAACAGGCTTCACCTCCCAACAGCACACTGAGCTTTAACCTCATCAGTGAACTAATCTGTTGGAGTGTATCACAGCCTCGTGATCCAATCATCTCTCAAAAGCCCCACCTATGGATTCATGGAGTTTTGGGAGGACATCTAAATATAAACCACAGCAGGAAGACATCAGGTTAAAGAACTGGAGAGTCACTGAATAAGGGTATTCTTTCATATAAGGTGGGTTAGACAAGGACGCTATAACCCTGGAATGAAAAAGAATCATTTTTTTCCTTAAAAAATTGAATGAAGTTTGTAAGGAAAGAGAGGGTACTATGGTAGATATATATGTTCATCCATTCTTCTGACTTTTAGGAATTTCTCATTTACTAAATCTAAGGCAAATCTTGCCCAACAACAAATCTATCCGTATACATAATTACTTTGCTGCTTCATTCTTTTATTTTTATTTTTAAATGACAAGATTTTACATATGTATGAGACAAAATTTGGTTTTGATATATATGCTATATTATTCAGTTTTGCATCCCTGGGACAGAATACTCAATGGCTGAAATTAAAACAGGAGGGGTTTCCTTTGGTTCATGGTCTCTGAGGGTTCAATCCGAGGTTGGCAGGCTCCGTGGCAGAAATGGCATGGCAGAACAGCATAGTGGGAGAAAGGTGCTTAGTGTATGGTGTATAGGAGGTAGGGAGAGAGCGAGAGAGAGAGAGAGAGAGAGAGAGAGAGAGAGAGAGAGAGAGAGAGAGAGAGAATCAGAGAGAATCAGAGAGAATCAGAGAGAGATAGACAGAGACAGAGAGACACACAGAGACAGAGAGAGGCATAGAGATACAGAGAGAGAGAGACAGACAGACAGACAGAAGAGAGGAGGTCAGAAAAAAGAATGCATCATTCCAGGTTATGTCCCCATTGACCTACCTTCTCCAGCCAGGCCCCCCTCTTAGCAGCACATCCGGCAGAGAACTCAGCAGGCCAATTCACTCATGAGCACAGCACCTCCATGTTCTGATCACCTTTTAAAGGCCCCACCACCTCTGAACACAGGAGACTTCGGGGGGACACTTTGTTTCTGGGGACACCAGTGATGGCGAACCTTTTAGACATGGGTGCCCAAACTGCCACCCCAAACCCACTAATTCATTACAGTGTCAACCCTGCAATTAAACCTGAATACTGAGGTTTTCATTTAGAAAAAAACAACTCACACAATATCATCTTTTGTCTTAAAAGAAAAATAAATATCATGCATGCCATAGGTTTACCACCACTGTCTAAAACGTATTTGTTCTTTGTGAAATGGTAAAGACAACCAAGGTAATTAACATATCCTTATCTCACAAACATTACCATTACTATTGGTGAATATATTTAAAATCTATTTTCTTGGTAATTTTTAAGTGAAGTGAACAATGCATTATTAATATCTCTTATCACCATAATATATAATAGACCTCTGGTACTTTTTCATCCCAACTAAAACTTTGCTTCCTTGGACCAACATCTTCCCGTCCTCTACACCCTCCAGCCCCTAACAGTCACCATTTTACTTTCTGTTTTTCTAAGTTTAACTGTTTTAGATTCCACATGTAAATGAGATCATGCGGTATTTGTCCTTCTGGGCTTGGCTTATTTCATTTAGCAAAATGTCTCTAGATTGATCCATGTCATAGTAAATAGCAAGACTTCTCACTTCTCCCCTTCTTAAGGCTGAATATTGTTCCATTGTCTTCCACCATTCATAGCCTGATGGTAAGTTAGATCAATTTCATATCAGGGCTACTGTGTACAGTGCTGCAATAAACATGGAGGTGTCAATGTCTTTTCAAAATAATGATTTCATTTTTTTTGGATATATATCCGGTAGTGGGGATTGCTAGATCATATGATAAGACTATGCTTAAGTTTTTGAAGCATCTACATTTCCATAATGGATGTTCTAATTTACATCCCCACCATGAGTACACAAGCCTTCTCTTCTCAACATATCCTTATCAACACTTGTTATATATATATTTTTGATACTGTCTTATCTTATTGGTATAAGATGATATTTTCTTCTGATTTCAATTTGTACTTCTCTGATGATTAGTGGTGTCTGATATGTTTCACATACATATTAGCCACTTTGTGTCTTCTTTGGAGAAGGGGTTTTTCAAGTTTTTTGTCTCCTTTTGACTCAAGTTCTTGTCTCTCTTTGTTGTCTTACTATTAATCTGTAGGAATTCCTTGTAATTGTTGTATGCTAACTTTATATCTAATGTAATGTTTGCAAATATTTTCTTCCTTCCATAGGCTGCTTCTTTACTCTGTTGACTGTTTCCTTTGCTGTGCAGCAGAAGATTTTCATTTGATACCTGTGCTTTTGATATCATATTGCTGGTCTATCCACAGTGTCATAGAGCTTTTCCCCTCTTTTTCTTCTAGCAGTTTTACAATTTTATGTCTCTCATTAGGCGTTGATTTTGTGTAGGGTTAAGGACTCAGTTTCGTTCTTCTGCATGTGGACATCCAGTTGTCTCAAAACCATTTATTGGAGACTGTACTTTCTCCACTGTGCTTTCTTGAGACCTTTTCTGAAGATTAATTGACTTTAAATGTCAGATTTCTTTCTGGGCTTTCCATTCGAATTGCTTGGTCTATCTTTTGTCAGCTTTATACTTTTTCATTATTACAACTGTGTGGTATATTTTATAGAGTGATGTGATGTCTTTGGGTTTGTTATTCTTTCTTGTTTTTTTTTTTTTTTTTTTTTTTTTTTTCCAGTACCGGTAATTGAACTCACAACCTTGCACTTGCCAGGCAGGCTCCGTGCCACTGAGCTAAATCCCCAGCCCCTGTTATTCTTTCTTTTTTTTTTTTTCCCCCCTGTTATTCTTTCTTAAGATTGTTTTGACTACTTGGAGTCCTTTGCCATTTCATATGAATTTTAGGATTTTTTTTTCTACTATAAAAATATCATTGAAATTTTCATAAGGATTGCATTAAATCTGTAAATTGTTTTAGATAGTATCAATATTTTAAAAATATTATTTCTTCCTACCATCAGTATTATATTTCTATTTTTGTGTGTCTGTTTAATTTCTTTTATTAATGGTTTACAGTTTTCAATGTATAAGTATTTCACCTCTTGGTTAAACTTATTCCTAAGTAGCTTATCTTTTTAGGTGCTCATATAAATGTGATTGGTTTCTTGAGTTTTCTTTTGGATAGTTCATCGTTACTGAACAGAAATGGCATTGATCCTTTACACTGATTTTGTATCCTTTAACTTTATTGATTTTTAGGTTTAACAATTTTTTTTGGAGTCTTTGGGGTTTTTCCCTACATGAAATTTTGTCATATGTCAACAGACACAATAATTCAAATATCTTTTTAAATTTTTCTTGTCTATTACTTTTGTTAGGGCTTTAAGTATTATATTGAATAGAAGTGGCCACTCTTCTCTTGTTCCTGATTGAAGAGGAAAAACTTACAGCTTTTTACCCGTATGCATGCTGTTACCTATGAGCTTGTCCTATTACACTGAGGTACATTGCTTCTATATTTGATATTTTTGAGAGTCTCTTTAATCATGAAAGGTGCTTCATTCTTAAATAAGAATAGAACATCATGAGTCCTGAGCTAGTTAGCAAATATAGAAACACATAATAAGAGACTTCTCTCTACCCTCCAAGGAAGAAAAACAAAGGGAGAAATAAGCCTAGAAGAATTAAGCTAAATTTTGAGAACATATGAAAAGTTAAACAAAAAATGACGGATATAACGGAAAAATTCAAGAATAAGGCATTTGTGCAACATGCTGAGAAAACAAATGCTTTCAGATAGGGACAGGAATACAAAGTATGTCAGACAGGTCGCTGCAGTAAAGATTATATGGTGGAGCAGAAAACAGGCCAAAAGCTCCAGGAACTTTGAAGAGTGGTTAAGGCATAGAATACAAGAAGGAAACGTAAGGCTGTTAGAAATTTCAATAAAAACCAACCAACCAACCAATTTGTAAAGACGAGGGGCTGGGGATTTAGCTCAGCGGCAAAGCGCCTGCCTGGCAAGAGCAATGTTGTGAGTTCGGTTCCCAGTACCGGAGAAAAACCAAATAAATAAAATAAAATTTAAAAAAAGATGATTATGATCCAAAGCTATATGCAGCCAAATATGACCTTTAGCAACTGGTGATGATAAAGCATTAAAATAGTTGTGAACAAAATATTAGGTTTCTTCCACAAGTGTGAGAGGGGTTATGGTAGTAGGATCTCAGAGAAGGAAAAATATATCACACTCAACGGCTCTGTGGATAATGACACTTACATGATTACAGTGCAGTAAACCTGGTTAACTGGTGCTCAGCCTGTGTAACGAAAGAGACGACGTGAGATTTTACCATCACAACTGCTGTCAGTCTTGACCACATAAAGGAGAAGCAAGTGTTGACAGATGTTAGGAAGAAAACAAGGGAGAAGAGCATGAAAGAGACAATTACTGATATCCCAGCTCCAAAATGGAGAGCCAGGAGAAATTATCTGTCTAAATAACAAATGGAGGCTTATGTCTGAAGTTTATGGAATAATTACTGAGAGGAACAAAGAACAGTGGTGTAACTATATTGGGAGTCGAAGGAAAGAGAAAGTAGGAGTAGTACAAATAAGCTGTCGTTCATCTCTCACAGCAGGAAGTTACAAATCACCAGTGAAGATGGTACAGCATGAAGTAGTGATTTGTGCATACTGCTTAGAGCTTTGTAGGTGACTTCCACTCAAATCATACAAAAGTGGTTCCCGCTATGGAGAGAGCTCACAAATAGGAATGGTTGGACCAGGTAACTGACGTTCTCCATTGTAAGCCTCTGCTGCCTAATTGTTTATGTATGTTTATAAAGTTTATATCCTGAGGAAGTTTCTGAATCATATTTCCTTCCACTATACAAGCAGGAGCACAAATACTGTATCTATTTATTGGCATGGGAATAGGAATTTTTCTGTACGAAGATACAAATAATACTAATTTGCTTTTGGAAGATAGAGGGGAAAATCCCTGCTATCTGTGGTGTAAGAGAAAATTTCCCTTTAGTTTCTCCAGACTACTTTTAAAAAACCATTCTTTTTATTGTGGCAACATTACATAGCATAACACTTAACACTTTAACCATATTAAGGGTAAAATTCAGTGGCATAAGTTATATATTGTATAATCATCACCAAAATTTTTAATTGTTAAAAACAGAAACTCTATGTCCATTAAATAATAATTCCTCATCTTTCTCTATCCAACCCCTGGTAACTTCTATTCTATAGTCTATGGGTTCCAAGTACCTCATATAAATGAAATTACACAATATTTGTTTTTTCATTTTTGGCTTATTTCATGTGTCTTCAGGCTATCTTTTGACAAGTTTCTGTTTGTTTTGTTTTTGTTTTTGTTTTTCTTCTGGTACCAGGAATCGAACTCACAACCTTGAGCTTGCCAGGCAGGCGCTGTGCTGCTGAGCTAAATCCCCAGCCCCTTGACAATTTTCTGAAACCTCTTTAGGCCTGTGGCAAGATGTTTAAGCCATGGAAACTGTGAATCTAAAGTCATGTACTTCATACAAAACTTTGGTAATACCAGAAAAAATGTGTATTATGTCTGTAAGGAACAATGACTGCTGAATTTTCCAGAATCCAGGCTTGATAACTACTAAAGCTGTCTCTTGCTGGATCACCAGGAAACACATATTGTTAAATCTGGGAAAAAAGTTGGTGGACTGTGGTACCTTCCAAGTATCACTAATACAGAACTGCTAATATGGATAGTTGGCCCCCTACTTCAAACTGTCTGATGGTGTTAACGTCTTTCATTACCTGAGACACATGTTGGTGCTGTATGCACAATTTAATAAGACAAATCACCCAGATCTTACTCTATCTCAGTATGTCTCACACATACCCTGACATTTTTTTCCAGTAGAATTCTTGCCTCTTGTCTGAACATCGATACACTTTTCTTCATGTTCTGCATTTCTTTCTGGGACTTCTAACACTTCCAAATGCATTTATAAGGGAATGGATATGTGTGCTGTAATGTGAATTACAACATACCTAAAAAGATTAAATCATCTCTTGTTATTTGTATTGATTTTCCATTGTCAACTAAAATTAACTTCAAAGGTATAACAGTTTATAGGGAAACCTGAGACAAGATTGATAACAGATGCTTTCTTCCATGCTTTCTTGAAGAGCTGTCACTCTTGACAGATACCCTAAAATGCAGTTATGCACGGAGATGTTAAAATGTCAGCATTTCATTAAAAATAAGTTACTGGGGATAGCAGCGTGACTACTTAGCATACCCCAAAGCACAGGGAATGCCAACATGCTTGCAAGAACGTCCTCCAAGAGCAGAAGAACCAGAGCATCTGCAAAGGATAGGTCACCTATTCAGCATCTGCAAAAGCACAACATGGAGAATATTAAATTTCTCAGAGGTGAGCATTCCTGCCAGGAAATTATAGTTACATTGTAGCTGTTAAACTGAATTGGCAGATCTGATCTCACAAGATAATAAACATATATGATGAGAGAGGCAGAGAGACAGAGACGGAGAGAAAAAAAGAGGGCAAGAGAGGGAGGGAGGGGGAGACAGAGATTGAGATTATGTGTTAGAGTCCTGGAAAGAGTTTTAAGGGGAGTTGCTCCAATGTGAATAGAAAACTGGTAGGGTGGCATGTACAATGGTGACATACAAGAGCTACAGTGTTGGGCTACTTTAAAGAAGTTAACCATTAATGACCATAGTACAAGTATACAAATGAAGATAGTAATGGGTCTTAAAAAGCATGAAAGGAGAAGCAAACACCGAGTCTTAAGGAAGAGACTAAATTTGTACCAAACATTTGAGTTGTGGCAGTCAGTTGATTTTAGGGGAAGCTGAGGTGGTAGAAGTGGGGAGTAGGGCTGGGAGTGTGGGAAAGCCCTCAAGAATGCTGTCAGAATGGCTTGACTGTTGTAGGGGACAAAGACAAGGGGGCCCTACCTAAATAAATGCATGTGTCAGGTAGAATCCATCAGAGATTATTTAAGAGTTATTTAAGTACGTTTGAAGGGTTAGGAAAACATTACTAGTGGGCAAAAGGATTAGTTTGATGACAGCTTAAGGCTGCTGACCTATGGCTCAGAGGAGAATGTAAACAAGGGAAGGTTGCTGTGGTCGAATTCTCATGTGCTGTCTCAAAATGTGTTCTGGTCTTGTGTATTTGGAATCCATTTACTCCTCTCGTGACGGGTAAGAGGAATCGGGACAATATGACCTGGCTCTCTGTGTGGAGCTAGACTCAGAGGACACCGGTACCACCCCACGTTGCAGGCATGACTCAGGGGAACAGAGGTCCCTTACTTTAGAAGGTTCTGAAACAAAAGTTTTGTGATGATTCGTTTGTTTTTCTCTCTTCCACCCTCACAGCTCATGACCGAATTCGACCACCTGCATGTAGGCACCCAGCATCTTGAGGAGTTGGGAGGGATTAAAATAATTCACATCCTTTTAGAGGTCAGGCTAGCCAGTTCAGCATGACCTATTCAAAGTCTAATTAGTGTTTCAGGCCGAAAGCCTTAGGGTCACGCTTGTGTCTTCTCTCTCTTTCATGTTCCACAATCTATAGATCATCACTTTTACCTTGAGAGCGCATCCAGAGCCCAGCCATTTTTCTCTGCCTGCACAAGAGATATAGACCTTGGCCAACATTGCTTTCTGCCTGGGTGGGTTACTAGTCTTCTCTCCCATCCGCTCACTGCTGCCCTTGTGGACCCTACAAGGTCATTTCAAACCTCTGTCTAAAACCCTCCAGTGGGTCGTAGAATGAGTTCTCCGTGTGGCCTCACAACTCACAGGCCTACGTTTTCCTCTTCAGACCCTCGCTGTCCTCCCCAGCCACACTGGCCTGTTGGCTGCTCCTTAAGCCAACAATTTTACTTTGGACTCTGTGCAATTTGTTCCCCTGTTCCCTTTTCCGCAGCCTATTTCCCCGAGTGACTATGTGCTTCACTTTCTACCCGCTTGGGGTCCTTGCTCGCATGCCAGGTGCTAAGACAGGCCCAGAGCCATCGTCTCTAAAATCTACCTCTGAGGCCTGTCTTGTCTTGTCTCTCTTCCCTGCTTTCTTTTTCTGTTGTATTAATCATTATTTATGACACCTTTTCTTATTTTATGTACTGTCTCTCTCCCCAGATAGAGCATAAACTCCTTGGGAACAGAGAGTTTTAAACGCTGCTCTGTGCTTCCTGCCTAGAGTAGTACCTCGCATACGGTGGGACTCACATGTTTGTTGAGTGGATGACTGAATGTCTCCTGTACCTTTTTCCTGGAACCACAACCTGGCCTTGTTATAGTAGGTATGTCCCTGACCGTCTCTTTGAAGTTTCTGTCTTACTAGCATGATCTGCCCCTGACCCCTAATGGCTTGGGCTGTTTTTCTGCTGTCACCATTGCCCTTTCATCCTACCCAGTACTGGCGTCTCTTCCTGTGGCTCGGTCTTGTGACCAGGGCTCCTCTTCCTACCAGTAACCTCTGAGGCTGCCTGCCGGCCGCCTGCCACAGTCAGTTTATATGATCTGATCCCAGGGGTCCTCTTGTCTTCATCTCCTAAATGGCACGGCTCCCTGTTACTGCTCACGATGCGTCTGGCTGCTTGTAGAAAACATGGTCTGCTGTGTGTCACTGTGCTTCTTAGGTGTTGTCCTGGGTGCTGTGAAATCTGCCAACATCCGCCCAACTGAGGTACAACATACAGTCCCATTTAGCTAATTGAGTCTCCACCTTATCTATTGTGAAAAGACATTCCTTTTATCTCTGTATTCTTTGTCTCGTGATGACGAAGATCTCATTCAATTCAAAGGATCATAGAAAGGGGGCAAAAAAAAAAAAAAAAAAAAAAAA
>NW_004955412.1:11766187-11831647 GCF_000276665.1 Chinchilla lanigera | reverse complement strand
TAGTGTATGGTGTATAGGAGGTAGGGAGAGAGCGAGAGAGAGAGAGAGAGAGAGAGAGAGAGAGAGAGAGAGAGAGAGAGAGAGAGAGAGAGAGAGAATCAGAGAGAATCAGAGAGAATCAGAGAGAGATAGACAGAGACAGAGAGACACACAGAGACAGAGAGAGGCATAGAGATACAGAGAGAGAGAGACAGACAGACAGACAGAAGAGAGGAGGTCAGAAAAAAGAATGCATCATTCCAGGTTATGTCCCCATTGACCTACCTTCTCCAGCCAGGCCCCCCTCTTAGCAGCACATCCGGCAGAGAACTCAGCAGGCCAATTCACTCATGAGCACAGCACCTCCATGTTCTGATCACCTTTTAAAGGCCCCACCACCTCTGAACACAGGAGACTTCGGGGGGACACTTTGTTTCTGGGGACACCAGTGATGGCGAACCTTTTAGACATGGGTGCCCAAACTGCCACCCCAAACCCACTAATTCATTACAGTGTCAACCCTGCAATTAAACCTGAATACTGAGGTTTTCATTTAGAAAAAAACAACTCACACAATATCATCTTTTGTCTTAAAAGAAAAATAAATATCATGCATGCCATAGGTTTACCACCACTGTCTAAAACGTATTTGTTCTTTGTGAAATGGTAAAGACAACCAAGGTAATTAACATATCCTTATCTCACAAACATTACCATTACTATTGGTGAATATATTTAAAATCTATTTTCTTGGTAATTTTTAAGTGAAGTGAACAATGCATTATTAATATCTCTTATCACCATAATATATAATAGACCTCTGGTACTTTTTCATCCCAACTAAAACTTTGCTTCCTTGGACCAACATCTTCCCGTCCTCTACACCCTCCAGCCCCTAACAGTCACCATTTTACTTTCTGTTTTTCTAAGTTTAACTGTTTTAGATTCCACATGTAAATGAGATCATGCGGTATTTGTCCTTCTGGGCTTGGCTTATTTCATTTAGCAAAATGTCTCTAGATTGATCCATGTCATAGTAAATAGCAAGACTTCTCACTTCTCCCCTTCTTAAGGCTGAATATTGTTCCATTGTCTTCCACCATTCATAGCCTGATGGTAAGTTAGATCAATTTCATATCAGGGCTACTGTGTACAGTGCTGCAATAAACATGGAGGTGTCAATGTCTTTTCAAAATAATGATTTCATTTTTTTTGGATATATATCCGGTAGTGGGGATTGCTAGATCATATGATAAGACTATGCTTAAGTTTTTGAAGCATCTACATTTCCATAATGGATGTTCTAATTTACATCCCCACCATGAGTACACAAGCCTTCTCTTCTCAACATATCCTTATCAACACTTGTTATATATATATTTTTGATACTGTCTTATCTTATTGGTATAAGATGATATTTTCTTCTGATTTCAATTTGTACTTCTCTGATGATTAGTGGTGTCTGATATGTTTCACATACATATTAGCCACTTTGTGTCTTCTTTGGAGAAGGGGTTTTTCAAGTTTTTTGTCTCCTTTTGACTCAAGTTCTTGTCTCTCTTTGTTGTCTTACTATTAATCTGTAGGAATTCCTTGTAATTGTTGTATGCTAACTTTATATCTAATGTAATGTTTGCAAATATTTTCTTCCTTCCATAGGCTGCTTCTTTACTCTGTTGACTGTTTCCTTTGCTGTGCAGCAGAAGATTTTCATTTGATACCTGTGCTTTTGATATCATATTGCTGGTCTATCCACAGTGTCATAGAGCTTTTCCCCTCTTTTTCTTCTAGCAGTTTTACAATTTTATGTCTCTCATTAGGCGTTGATTTTGTGTAGGGTTAAGGACTCAGTTTCGTTCTTCTGCATGTGGACATCCAGTTGTCTCAAAACCATTTATTGGAGACTGTACTTTCTCCACTGTGCTTTCTTGAGACCTTTTCTGAAGATTAATTGACTTTAAATGTCAGATTTCTTTCTGGGCTTTCCATTCGAATTGCTTGGTCTATCTTTTGTCAGCTTTATACTTTTTCATTATTACAACTGTGTGGTATATTTTATAGAGTGATGTGATGTCTTTGGGTTTGTTATTCTTTCTTGTTTTTTTTTTTTTTTTTTTTTTTTTTTTCCAGTACCGGTAATTGAACTCACAACCTTGCACTTGCCAGGCAGGCTCCGTGCCACTGAGCTAAATCCCCAGCCCCTGTTATTCTTTCTTTTTTTTTTTTTCCCCCCTGTTATTCTTTCTTAAGATTGTTTTGACTACTTGGAGTCCTTTGCCATTTCATATGAATTTTAGGATTTTTTTTTCTACTATAAAAATATCATTGAAATTTTCATAAGGATTGCATTAAATCTGTAAATTGTTTTAGATAGTATCAATATTTTAAAAATATTATTTCTTCCTACCATCAGTATTATATTTCTATTTTTGTGTGTCTGTTTAATTTCTTTTATTAATGGTTTACAGTTTTCAATGTATAAGTATTTCACCTCTTGGTTAAACTTATTCCTAAGTAGCTTATCTTTTTAGGTGCTCATATAAATGTGATTGGTTTCTTGAGTTTTCTTTTGGATAGTTCATCGTTACTGAACAGAAATGGCATTGATCCTTTACACTGATTTTGTATCCTTTAACTTTATTGATTTTTAGGTTTAACAATTTTTTTTGGAGTCTTTGGGGTTTTTCCCTACATGAAATTTTGTCATATGTCAACAGACACAATAATTCAAATATCTTTTTAAATTTTTCTTGTCTATTACTTTTGTTAGGGCTTTAAGTATTATATTGAATAGAAGTGGCCACTCTTCTCTTGTTCCTGATTGAAGAGGAAAAACTTACAGCTTTTTACCCGTATGCATGCTGTTACCTATGAGCTTGTCCTATTACACTGAGGTACATTGCTTCTATATTTGATATTTTTGAGAGTCTCTTTAATCATGAAAGGTGCTTCATTCTTAAATAAGAATAGAACATCATGAGTCCTGAGCTAGTTAGCAAATATAGAAACACATAATAAGAGACTTCTCTCTACCCTCCAAGGAAGAAAAACAAAGGGAGAAATAAGCCTAGAAGAATTAAGCTAAATTTTGAGAACATATGAAAAGTTAAACAAAAAATGACGGATATAACGGAAAAATTCAAGAATAAGGCATTTGTGCAACATGCTGAGAAAACAAATGCTTTCAGATAGGGACAGGAATACAAAGTATGTCAGACAGGTCGCTGCAGTAAAGATTATATGGTGGAGCAGAAAACAGGCCAAAAGCTCCAGGAACTTTGAAGAGTGGTTAAGGCATAGAATACAAGAAGGAAACGTAAGGCTGTTAGAAATTTCAATAAAAACCAACCAACCAACCAATTTGTAAAGACGAGGGGCTGGGGATTTAGCTCAGCGGCAAAGCGCCTGCCTGGCAAGAGCAATGTTGTGAGTTCGGTTCCCAGTACCGGAGAAAAACCAAATAAATAAAATAAAATTTAAAAAAAGATGATTATGATCCAAAGCTATATGCAGCCAAATATGACCTTTAGCAACTGGTGATGATAAAGCATTAAAATAGTTGTGAACAAAATATTAGGTTTCTTCCACAAGTGTGAGAGGGGTTATGGTAGTAGGATCTCAGAGAAGGAAAAATATATCACACTCAACGGCTCTGTGGATAATGACACTTACATGATTACAGTGCAGTAAACCTGGTTAACTGGTGCTCAGCCTGTGTAACGAAAGAGACGACGTGAGATTTTACCATCACAACTGCTGTCAGTCTTGACCACATAAAGGAGAAGCAAGTGTTGACAGATGTTAGGAAGAAAACAAGGGAGAAGAGCATGAAAGAGACAATTACTGATATCCCAGCTCCAAAATGGAGAGCCAGGAGAAATTATCTGTCTAAATAACAAATGGAGGCTTATGTCTGAAGTTTATGGAATAATTACTGAGAGGAACAAAGAACAGTGGTGTAACTATATTGGGAGTCGAAGGAAAGAGAAAGTAGGAGTAGTACAAATAAGCTGTCGTTCATCTCTCACAGCAGGAAGTTACAAATCACCAGTGAAGATGGTACAGCATGAAGTAGTGATTTGTGCATACTGCTTAGAGCTTTGTAGGTGACTTCCACTCAAATCATACAAAAGTGGTTCCCGCTATGGAGAGAGCTCACAAATAGGAATGGTTGGACCAGGTAACTGACGTTCTCCATTGTAAGCCTCTGCTGCCTAATTGTTTATGTATGTTTATAAAGTTTATATCCTGAGGAAGTTTCTGAATCATATTTCCTTCCACTATACAAGCAGGAGCACAAATACTGTATCTATTTATTGGCATGGGAATAGGAATTTTTCTGTACGAAGATACAAATAATACTAATTTGCTTTTGGAAGATAGAGGGGAAAATCCCTGCTATCTGTGGTGTAAGAGAAAATTTCCCTTTAGTTTCTCCAGACTACTTTTAAAAAACCATTCTTTTTATTGTGGCAACATTACATAGCATAACACTTAACACTTTAACCATATTAAGGGTAAAATTCAGTGGCATAAGTTATATATTGTATAATCATCACCAAAATTTTTAATTGTTAAAAACAGAAACTCTATGTCCATTAAATAATAATTCCTCATCTTTCTCTATCCAACCCCTGGTAACTTCTATTCTATAGTCTATGGGTTCCAAGTACCTCATATAAATGAAATTACACAATATTTGTTTTTTCATTTTTGGCTTATTTCATGTGTCTTCAGGCTATCTTTTGACAAGTTTCTGTTTGTTTTGTTTTTGTTTTTGTTTTTCTTCTGGTACCAGGAATCGAACTCACAACCTTGAGCTTGCCAGGCAGGCGCTGTGCTGCTGAGCTAAATCCCCAGCCCCTTGACAATTTTCTGAAACCTCTTTAGGCCTGTGGCAAGATGTTTAAGCCATGGAAACTGTGAATCTAAAGTCATGTACTTCATACAAAACTTTGGTAATACCAGAAAAAATGTGTATTATGTCTGTAAGGAACAATGACTGCTGAATTTTCCAGAATCCAGGCTTGATAACTACTAAAGCTGTCTCTTGCTGGATCACCAGGAAACACATATTGTTAAATCTGGGAAAAAAGTTGGTGGACTGTGGTACCTTCCAAGTATCACTAATACAGAACTGCTAATATGGATAGTTGGCCCCCTACTTCAAACTGTCTGATGGTGTTAACGTCTTTCATTACCTGAGACACATGTTGGTGCTGTATGCACAATTTAATAAGACAAATCACCCAGATCTTACTCTATCTCAGTATGTCTCACACATACCCTGACATTTTTTTCCAGTAGAATTCTTGCCTCTTGTCTGAACATCGATACACTTTTCTTCATGTTCTGCATTTCTTTCTGGGACTTCTAACACTTCCAAATGCATTTATAAGGGAATGGATATGTGTGCTGTAATGTGAATTACAACATACCTAAAAAGATTAAATCATCTCTTGTTATTTGTATTGATTTTCCATTGTCAACTAAAATTAACTTCAAAGGTATAACAGTTTATAGGGAAACCTGAGACAAGATTGATAACAGATGCTTTCTTCCATGCTTTCTTGAAGAGCTGTCACTCTTGACAGATACCCTAAAATGCAGTTATGCACGGAGATGTTAAAATGTCAGCATTTCATTAAAAATAAGTTACTGGGGATAGCAGCGTGACTACTTAGCATACCCCAAAGCACAGGGAATGCCAACATGCTTGCAAGAACGTCCTCCAAGAGCAGAAGAACCAGAGCATCTGCAAAGGATAGGTCACCTATTCAGCATCTGCAAAAGCACAACATGGAGAATATTAAATTTCTCAGAGGTGAGCATTCCTGCCAGGAAATTATAGTTACATTGTAGCTGTTAAACTGAATTGGCAGATCTGATCTCACAAGATAATAAACATATATGATGAGAGAGGCAGAGAGACAGAGACGGAGAGAAAAAAAGAGGGCAAGAGAGGGAGGGAGGGGGAGACAGAGATTGAGATTATGTGTTAGAGTCCTGGAAAGAGTTTTAAGGGGAGTTGCTCCAATGTGAATAGAAAACTGGTAGGGTGGCATGTACAATGGTGACATACAAGAGCTACAGTGTTGGGCTACTTTAAAGAAGTTAACCATTAATGACCATAGTACAAGTATACAAATGAAGATAGTAATGGGTCTTAAAAAGCATGAAAGGAGAAGCAAACACCGAGTCTTAAGGAAGAGACTAAATTTGTACCAAACATTTGAGTTGTGGCAGTCAGTTGATTTTAGGGGAAGCTGAGGTGGTAGAAGTGGGGAGTAGGGCTGGGAGTGTGGGAAAGCCCTCAAGAATGCTGTCAGAATGGCTTGACTGTTGTAGGGGACAAAGACAAGGGGGCCCTACCTAAATAAATGCATGTGTCAGGTAGAATCCATCAGAGATTATTTAAGAGTTATTTAAGTACGTTTGAAGGGTTAGGAAAACATTACTAGTGGGCAAAAGGATTAGTTTGATGACAGCTTAAGGCTGCTGACCTATGGCTCAGAGGAGAATGTAAACAAGGGAAGGTTGCTGTGGTCGAATTCTCATGTGCTGTCTCAAAATGTGTTCTGGTCTTGTGTATTTGGAATCCATTTACTCCTCTCGTGACGGGTAAGAGGAATCGGGACAATATGACCTGGCTCTCTGTGTGGAGCTAGACTCAGAGGACACCGGTACCACCCCACGTTGCAGGCATGACTCAGGGGAACAGAGGTCCCTTACTTTAGAAGGTTCTGAAACAAAAGTTTTGTGATGATTCGTTTGTTTTTCTCTCTTCCACCCTCACAGCTCATGACCGAATTCGACCACCTGCATGTAGGCACCCAGCATCTTGAGGAGTTGGGAGGGATTAAAATAATTCACATCCTTTTAGAGGTCAGGCTAGCCAGTTCAGCATGACCTATTCAAAGTCTAATTAGTGTTTCAGGCCGAAAGCCTTAGGGTCACGCTTGTGTCTTCTCTCTCTTTCATGTTCCACAATCTATAGATCATCACTTTTACCTTGAGAGCGCATCCAGAGCCCAGCCATTTTTCTCTGCCTGCACAAGAGATATAGACCTTGGCCAACATTGCTTTCTGCCTGGGTGGGTTACTAGTCTTCTCTCCCATCCGCTCACTGCTGCCCTTGTGGACCCTACAAGGTCATTTCAAACCTCTGTCTAAAACCCTCCAGTGGGTCGTAGAATGAGTTCTCCGTGTGGCCTCACAACTCACAGGCCTACGTTTTCCTCTTCAGACCCTCGCTGTCCTCCCCAGCCACACTGGCCTGTTGGCTGCTCCTTAAGCCAACAATTTTACTTTGGACTCTGTGCAATTTGTTCCCCTGTTCCCTTTTCCGCAGCCTATTTCCCCGAGTGACTATGTGCTTCACTTTCTACCCGCTTGGGGTCCTTGCTCGCATGCCAGGTGCTAAGACAGGCCCAGAGCCATCGTCTCTAAAATCTACCTCTGAGGCCTGTCTTGTCTTGTCTCTCTTCCCTGCTTTCTTTTTCTGTTGTATTAATCATTATTTATGACACCTTTTCTTATTTTATGTACTGTCTCTCTCCCCAGATAGAGCATAAACTCCTTGGGAACAGAGAGTTTTAAACGCTGCTCTGTGCTTCCTGCCTAGAGTAGTACCTCGCATACGGTGGGACTCACATGTTTGTTGAGTGGATGACTGAATGTCTCCTGTACCTTTTTCCTGGAACCACAACCTGGCCTTGTTATAGTAGGTATGTCCCTGACCGTCTCTTTGAAGTTTCTGTCTTACTAGCATGATCTGCCCCTGACCCCTAATGGCTTGGGCTGTTTTTCTGCTGTCACCATTGCCCTTTCATCCTACCCAGTACTGGCGTCTCTTCCTGTGGCTCGGTCTTGTGACCAGGGCTCCTCTTCCTACCAGTAACCTCTGAGGCTGCCTGCCGGCCGCCTGCCACAGTCAGTTTATATGATCTGATCCCAGGGGTCCTCTTGTCTTCATCTCCTAAATGGCACGGCTCCCTGTTACTGCTCACGATGCGTCTGGCTGCTTGTAGAAAACATGGTCTGCTGTGTGTCACTGTGCTTCTTAGGTGTTGTCCTGGGTGCTGTGAAATCTGCCAACATCCGCCCAACTGAGGTACAACATACAGTCCCATTTAGCTAATTGAGTCTCCACCTTATCTATTGTGAAAAGACATTCCTTTTATCTCTGTATTCTTTGTCTCGTGATGACGAAGATCTCATTCAATTCAAAGGATCATAGAAAGGGGGCAAAAAAAAAAAAAAAAAAAAAAAAACAAACCAGTGCAGAAATTACCGTTAACTTCGGAGGCCCAGGTTGCTGTCACTGCCACTTGGTGTCACTGTTGAAGCATTAGCAGTCTGGCAGGCTGCTGTGACCCTTCTCTACTGATGGGAGGGCTGCGGTTCACTGGTACGGAGTAGGTGGCACGTCACCACTGACATTTGGAAATGTACTTACCATACTAAGTGGCCCCATCCTGTTGGTTCTGGGGATGCATACTAAGGTTAGTGCCCGCTTCCTTCTGTAACATTGTCATTTCAGTTTGCCCCTTTAAAGTGGTGTGGTCCTTTTCTGATTGGCCCCTACAGATTCCAGGAGAAAGCAGTCATCTGGAAGACCCTCTGAGACACCTTGGAGTCACACCGCTGTTCTGACTGACAGAGCAGTCCTGACATTCCAGTAAAGGTGAGTGATCTTGCTAAGAGATGTTCTCTTCTGAAGTGTGATCAAAGCTCTGAGCCTAGGATTGCTTAGTAAGGTACCATCCTTTTTTTCCTCTTCAGAGTTTAAATGACCCCCACAATTAATATGCATTAGAGTCACAAAATGAACTGAAGTAGAGAAAATAAAAGACCACAACCCTGGAAAGCAGTGAGAATTTCTCTCCTTTGGCATTGCCTTCAACTCACACTTGATAATTTTATAAAGTTCTGACTGTCACCCTGCAGCAGTTTCCATACAACTCAGCAAAAGTCCCTAGGCTCTTACGACTCTGACCTTAGGTCATTAAAATGCTTGAGTGAATTTCCAAGTTCCTGTTTGTTGAATAAAGATGACCCTAAGCAGAGAGAGAAACTTACACAGGAGGTGTGTCTCGGTCAGTCATCCACATGCCATGTTAAAAGAGAAGCATTACCATTTTGCAAAGCATTCACATGGACATATTCAAGGATCCCAGGTCCTCCTTTATTTTGATATTTTTCTTGATTTGTTTTTAGTATTTATACACAAGAATTATACAAACACGAAAGTTATATGTTTGTGCTTCTCATACCTTACATGCATCTGAGGGACGTGGGGCAAATCCTCAACTAAACAAGAGTTCTTATCCTTTAAGCTAGAATACCTGCTTCCTAGAGATTTGTTTTGGTTTTATTTTTCTGAAATGGAAGTAAGAACAAAAATAATGGAGAGTCTGAAGTTCTTCATCCTGAAAGGTTCTTTGAATAGGGTTCTTTTGTCTAATGTCTCACTTCTATGGAAACCTAAGGACATTCAGATTTTAATTCAGGTAGATCATGTCAATAGTGTCACCAAAATGACTTTAATAGCCTCCATGCTTAGGTATGAGAGATTGTTAATCTTCTTTTGACTACCAATTCATACATTTTCTACCAATTCCTATATTTTTGGTTTACTTCTTTTGAAGATAATGGTGTAGAACGAAAATATTTTGCATTTACTAAATAGATTTTACTTGAAATATCTATTTCATTAATTTTCTCAATACAAATAGGTCATAACATTAATAACTGAGTGTCATGGGTTGTCTTGCTTTGATGGCAAACTAGGCAATCAAGTGTTTACTGTCATTTTAAAGTTGTTCCTCATGGCTGCCCGGCTAGCCCAGTCAGTAGAGCACAAGACTCCTAAAGTTGTTCTTCAGTCTCTCCGTTTAGCAAGCTCTAACTTTCCTTCTTGATTTTGCAGGAAGGTAGAACAGACACTTATGGACTTGGTAATAGAAATTAGAACTTAGAGAATACATATTCCCAACCCACTCTCTACAGTACGCCCAAAGTAAAACTGATGGAACCAGGTAGCTCACTGAAATAAATTAGGACTGTCAGGATTTCTATTCTGGCTAAAATTCAAAGGACTAAAGCATTTAAAAAAGGCAATAGAGTCTATTTCAAAGTAATAAAAATAAATCCTTTCTCTAAAGAATAAGAACATGAAGCATCTTGATGCTTGCTGGAACTCTGGGTTTGAGTTTATAAGATTATACCAGGGATCATAAACTCAAATGTCTTCAGGACCAGATCAGCAATATTAATTCTGACTTGTGAGAGCAGAGGTGAGCTGGTGAGTTTTCATATCATCGGAAGGGGCAGCTGCTTCTCAGCTCTTGGCAGTTGTTAACATTTGGAAAAGTGGACCTGGCCTTGTCAGAGCTATTACCTTTGCAAGAGAACTATAAATCCAGATCTGTATAAAGAAGTTCCTGTAGCCTTGCCCTACGCTTTCACAGGCTGTTTTATTTTATCTTAGATCTTGTCTCTGCATCTTAAACAGCTATCATCAGGGAAGCAGTCATGTCTTCACATTGATTATGTGAGTCAATAATTCAAACTTTTTCTAAGGGTAGCCAATGGAGAGGGATGAACACATTATTCAGTTATTTTTGATATAACAGAAACTCTTTAAAAATATAACACAATTTCTGAATGAATGTAGCTGTATAATTGAATGATATAAAATCAATTAACCACTAATTGTTAAACTTTGATTAACATGTGCAAAGGATTATATAATTTGGGGCAACATCCAGTGGTCTACATACTATTTCTTGGCCAAATATCACTGTAATTAATAATTAGAACAGTGGAGACCTTGAGCTCATCACAGACGTAGATATAGAACCAAAGTGAAGCCTTTGATTTTGATACCTTTGGACCTAAAATCCTTTTACTTAGAAAAGATTATAGTCCTCTTTTACCTTGGATTCCTCTGTAGTGGGAAATATCTGTTTACAAAATATCTTCATTGATGTACAGGCTCCTATAATTAAATGCATTTTATGCATTTTTTATTTTAAAGAGAAAAAACCAATAACAAAATAACAGCAACAAAGACAAAAACAAAACAACACAAAAACAAAATGATACAGGATTTCAAAACAAGATGATAGGGATTAATAATTGTTGTTATATTACGTATTGTTATCTTCAACGAAGTTGCTCAGATTACCAGATGTAAGAAAGCAAGATTGATCAAACAATTAAAGAGAATAAAAGGTAATAAAAAACATTAGAAATGATACAGAGCTTCACTAAGCAAGATATAGATATTGGGAAAGGGAGAGAAATTGCCCAAAGGGAAGGAACAACTAGGATGAGGGAAAGGAGAAAAGATAGAAAGAAGTGAAAAATATATATGTATATACAAGGATAGCTGGGGTAATTGTACTGCTGATGTGTATTGATTTATTAAAAGGAACAGTTAATACTTGAATTTTTTTTCTTCTTGACTAATTTTTCATGCTCATATCTGGTAATCTGAACAACTAATTTGAAGACAAGAATATGCAATATAGCAACCATTGTTGAATTCCTACCATCTTATTTAGGGCATGCATTTCTCAGTTAATTTTACCTATGCATTCCAAATTCTTAACACAACCTGAATGAGTCAGTTGACTTCTTTTTTGCCTGAGCTCTAACGTATGGGTCCTGGTCTTAAAGATTTCCAAGACTTTTTTCAGAATTTTGGTCATTGTACTATATTCTTCAATTTTCAGGCTCTTGCTCTGATTAGGATACAGTTATTTCATTTTTATACATTGGCGACTAAAAAAGTCTGACATATTTTGTAATTCTTCATGGTTACTTGCCCTTCTTCCTCTTACTCCATCCATGCTCCCCACTCGAGTTCCACACTACATGCACCTTACATACATGCCTACATGTATAGATGCATTTCATACACGATTTTAAATGTTCATGACATTGACTGGAACAAAAATACTACAGCTCAAATTTATCAGTAGAAGCTAATGGGTCAATCTTTGGGTTTGGCTTTAGGGGCTAACTGCGCATGCTAACAAATACTCTCAGATATAGTTCATGCCCAGTTCACCGTGGTTTCTTCTTTAGGCATTGTTATATAAGTACAGAATAAGCTCCAAAAATGGCAGATTGTGGTTATGGCTTACACAATTTAATATAATCCAATTTGGAGTATAGTTAGGAAGTTTTTCAATAAGAAGAATGCTCCTTTTTCCCACAGGGATATTAATCCAGAGAAGAAAACATTGTTAGGTCAAAAAAAATCACTGAAACTTCAGATTCCTTCAGCATCATGCACTAAAATTCCGTAAAAGGAAAATTTGTGCTATAACTTTTATATTATTTATCTTTATGTGCCTAATAAATATAAAGAAGTATTCAAGCTTCTAAGGGTAGAAAACCATAATGCAAGTGTGCATTGCTAAGACGCAAAGGTTTTGTTTAACTTAACGGTGGTTTGACTTTTGATCATAATATGGAACCAATTAGACTGTAAGACTTTTTCCAAAGAAACTTAGATCCAGAATTTAATACCCAGATTTTTCTTGCCTGATTCTATTGACCTGAAGGCATGTAGTTATTACATTCAGAAAGCTCTGAAATCTGCAATTCAAATCTTTAGGATTTGTGTTATTACCAGGGAGTAGATTATTTTAATTTACTGATCAGAAAAGATAACACAGAAACATAGGCAGAAATGGTCTTTTACTGTTTGACCACCACAATACTTATCCATGAATGAACAAGAAAGCTTTTACTTTAATCAACACTAATAACTGTATTTGGGCCTTTTGTCTTCTCTATGAGATAGTCTTTTTAAAAATGATTTAAAATTGATAAATAGTAATTATACATATTAATAGGTGTGCTACTATACATATTTATTGTGTGTTGTTTTGATATACATATATAATGTATAATAATCAAATCATGGTAATTAGCATATCCATTAGCTCAAAATCTATCATTTCCTTGTCCTGAGAAAATTCAAAATCCTTTATTTTACCTATTTTGAAATATGCAATAAACTACTGTTAACTGCGGTTACACTTCTGTGCAGTAGAACACTAGAATTTATAACTTCTATTGAGGTATATTTTTGCAGTCAGATGCCAACATCTATTACCCCATTACCCCCACCCTTCCCAGTCTCCAGTAGCTATTGTTCTCTCTACCTCTGTGAGATACACTGACTAAGCTCTACATATGAGTGAGAACATGGAGACTTTTTCTTTCTGTGTCTGGCTGATTTCACTGAGAATCTTTTGTGTACTAGCAGAGGAAGAGCAGTTATCTGATGCTACTTAACCACTGGGCTAGCTGAGAAGTAATTTATCAGCCTGCATAGCCTCAGAAAGTAACTCACATTCAATCTCATCACGGTTACTTACTATGACTGTAAGATTCTGCTGTAAGATCTAAAACTTGTGAGTCTCGGGAGCTTTTTTTTGTGCTGTCACATGGGGGAAGGGGACAAACAACAAGCAGAGTGTGAGTGTGATTCTCTGTGTGCCTTTTGCATTTTCATATAGAACACAGGCTCTATCTGAGGCCAAGTGATAGGGCAGCCCATTCTATTTCTCTTGGTTATAGAGGAGATTGGCCTTTGCTTCTTTCTCTAATGTGTTTAAAAATCAACCTGTAAAATAGCTTGATCAGATAAAAAATTGTTCTTAGAAGGACTCACAGATAAATGGTTAATAACTTGCCTCTATAAAAGTTATCTGTAATTATTTCCATTGAAAGAAATATAGTTTCTGTATTTTACAACAGATTACATTTAGGTCATTCAGTTTAATTTAAATCAAAGATATCTAAAGTCTAGTCCTTTCCCTCAAAGTCCTCCTGTCTATAAAGACTAACTCACAGACCCAGAGAGCCTTTTATTTAAACATATTTGCAGAGTGGCTTTCAGTGATCTTCTTGAACCTTTGTCTTAGCGTGCTTGCTGTTGGTAGGTAGGTAGAAGATGTGCTTGCTTCTGGCAGTCAAGGCCAGCATTATGGCCATGGTTACCACCATTACGGATTCTGTAGTGAGTAAGGTTCCATTTAGATTTAGGATTATGCCATTTCCTCCGGTGAGGTAAATGAACGCTTTCTGGGTACCTCTGTGTGTTAATTATCAGGCAGAAATCAACCACAATAATCAAAAACTAATTCTTAGGGAAGAATAAGTTCTATAAGGATGAACATTACTTCCCCACTCAGGAAGATCAAGGGAATGTGATAGTGAAAGTCTCACTGAAACAAAACAAATCAGATCAACTCTTCTGCAGGCAGCCCACCTGCTGATGTTTCCCTTTCCATTTCTCTCCTGGTCCTCTGGTCTCCACACCTGTACTCCTGCTTCCTAAATTTGTTCTGTTTATTTCAGACCCAATCTTTGCTATTTATCCAAAAAAATATTTAAGGAACACGTGTTCTCCCCCTCCCCTGGCAGGCTTCATGCCTTGGCTAAGAATCATGGTTTTCAAATCAGATAGAACCGGGTTCAAATCTCACCTGCATCTCTTATTGACCCTGTGACATTCAGCGAGTTTTTTTAAGTTTGGAATTTGTCATTCTCTCCTAAATGTAAAATTTGCCTAAACAAAATCAAATTATTCTTAATAATTACTAGAAAACTGGGCATAACACTTACTTTCTTAAAAGGCTTAAAAACCCAATCCAAGCTTCTGTTTTCTCATCTGTAAAAATGGGGTATATATGAATGTATCAAAGGGTTGTTGTAAACATTAAACCGGGATGCATCACGTTCTGTTTAACATAGTGTGTGGCTGCTGGTTCTCTGTAATTTTTAAATTTTTTTTTATTTTAAAAATAAAAGGAGGAAAACATTAACAGACAGACAACATTTTACAAAATAGCAAAAGAACAGTACAGACAGTACAGAGTTACAAACAAAGTGGTAGGAAATTAACAATGCTTGTTGTATTACATATTGATATCTTCAAAGTGGTTTCTCATGAAAACAGATAGAGACATGCAATATTGATCAGGACTCATTGACAGTTTCTTTCAGCAAAGAAATAGAAGACAGTAGAACAACCATGTTAACTATCCTGTATATACATACATACAAAATTTCTCCTTCTTTCCCTTCTCTTTTCCCACATCCCAATTGCCCTTCACCCTTGAGTGTTTTCCTATCATTTCACAATGTCTATCATACCTCTTAGTTTAAATTAACTCTTTCAGGTTTTATGCTAGTGAAACAATGCAGTGCTTGCACATGCAGGTCTGATTTATTTCACTTATGAGTATGGTCTCTAGTTGTGACCATTTACCTATAAAGGCCTCGAGTTTATCTTTCTTTACAGCTGAGTAATAGTCCATTATATAAACGTACCACAATTTTCTTATCCAATCCTTGGTGGATGGACATTTGGGTTGCTTCCACAATTTAGCAATTACAAATTGTGCTGCTATGAACAGTGGTGCACATATATCACTGTGATATGATGTTTCTAGATCTGCTGGGAAAATACTCAGCAGGGGGATAGCTGGGTTGAATGGGACCTCTAGACCTAGTTTTTGGAGGAATCTCCAAACTGATTTCCACAGCGGTTTCACCAGTCTACATTCCCACCAGCAGTGGAGAAGGGTTCCTATTTCTCCACAGCCTCGCTGCATTTGTTATTGGTTGATTTCTTAATGCTAGCCATTCTTACTGGGTAAGGTGGAATCTCAGTGTTGTTTTAATTTGCATTTCTTGAATGACTAATGATGTTGAACATTTTCTCATGTATTTGTTTGCCATTTGTATCTCCTTGTCTGAGAAGTGTGTATTCATCTCAGCTGCCCATTTTTGGATTGGGTCTTTGAATTTGGGGGGGGCTGATATTTTTTAATTCTTTATATGTTCTAGATAGAAGCCCTTTGGTTCTTTGTAATTTGAATAATATTCTACATTTCTGAATTTTTACTTTATTCATGAAACACTGTTCCATAGATGGCTGTGGTACAGCAGAAAGAGCACTGTGGTCTCCTGGTTTGGATTGGACTCGTCCCTCTGCCATGCACTAGCTAGGCTTTGAGAGGGTCACTTAGCATTTTAGAGCTATGGTTTTCTTATATAAGACAAGAATAAGTGGTGGCCACTGCACTGCAAAGTTGATTAAATATGGTATTTTTATAGAAGGCTTAATCTGTGCTAGGTCCTGCTGAAATCGTGTACACGTCTGCATTGATCTTTTTTTTTTTCCACCCGGTACTGGGAATTGAACTCACCACCTCGTGCTCGCCAGGCAAGCGCCGGGCTGCTGAGCACAAGCGCTGGGCCGCTGAGATAAATCCCCAGCCCCCTGTATTAATCTCATTTAAAGTAGTTACTGTTACTATCTCTCTTGCTCTGATGAGGACACTGTGGCTCAGAGAGGTGATATTACTTGCAGGCGGAGAGGTAAGATCTGAACCAAAGTGTAGCTGACCCTAACACATGTGTCCGGGAACAGCGCATCACGTTACAGGGAAGGGTTTCTATGCTAGCCTGCGGTCCTAGCGAAGGAACTGTGTGTTGTTACATACTTGCCGCTACTGAACAGCTTCGTGTATCTGCTTCTGCTTGCTTCTCAGAGAGACTGTTAACTTTTTCAGAGCATATGGCATGGTTTTGTGTTGGATCTGTTCTCTTTTCCCCATTATCGAGAACAGCGCTGAATTACAACAGATATTTAATAGATTTCCCACTGGTTTAAATGCATACTCTTTAGCTTTCTCTCCTCCCTAGGGTTTTGTTGAAGTCTTTCATGTTTGTGCTAAGCAGTGATATCTGATTACAGTTGCCAGCAACAGCAGTGACAGGATAATAATAACATCATAGCTAAGAGTGGCTGAGAACATGCTTTGTAACTTTGTATCAGGCAGTTTCTATGGATCCGTTAACTTATCCTTCTCAACAATCCTGTGACTTACATACTACAATTTACCTATGGTACAGATGAGGAAACTGATCATTGGGACACTTATGTAATTTGACTAATGTTGTACTATTAATATGATGGAGAGTTTAGAAGCCCTGACCTAGAGCTGTGTGATTCCAGGGTTTATATTTACAACTATTGAAAATAAACATAAGATGACCACAACACTGATTCATCACCTTCTAAATTTTTGTTTTGCAATACTTAACAACTAAAATTACTTTTTGTAAATATGTCTTGGTGTTAAAATATGAATAAAACTTACCATTATAACCATTTTGAGCACACCTGTGAGCTTCTTGGCATCAAGGACATTCATGTTACACAGCTATCAGCCACCACCACCAGCCATTTCCAGAACTTTTTGATCAACCCATACTTAAACTCCCAACCCACTTAACAATAACCTACCTTCCCACCCACCTTCCCCTGCAACTCTCCTCCACGGTATAAATTTGACCTTTTCAGCTCTTGAGAATTTCAGTCTGAGAACGTTTATCATAGAGGTCCTTGCAGATTTTGAACCCCTTTGTCTTATTTATTCAGTGAGGCTCTGGGTCTTGTGACCTTCTCAGTACCAGGAAACCCTGGTACCAGCAAACCTCGGCATGTCGTGCCTGTATTTTACACGTGTCCCCTCTATGTCTTTTATTCTGAATTTTAAAGACAGAGACTGAGATGACAATCCCATTGCATTTCCTGCTGTCTAATTTTAATGATTTCCTCCTTGAATGTTTTCTTAGACATGTACCCCTCTTCTATTATCTCCTACAAATGGATAGTCCTTAAAGATAAAGACTTGATCAGATTCAGGAAGCATAGAAGGTCTCACTGACTTCTTCTGTGGTGTCACCTGCCACTGATAATCATTGCTTCGCTCGTGGGCAAGGGTGGTGAATCAGGCAGAGTGCAAGTCATTTGCCAAGTACTCATAGCAAGCAAGTGGCAGAGCTCAAACTCAACAAGGGGTCTCCTGAAGTCTAACCCAGAGCACTGTACACTGCAGAGGAGCACTGTACACTGCAGAGTAGCACTGAAAGCATAAATGTAATTTCATAGTGTAACTCACACATACTTTTAATTTACTATTCACTCAAGTATCTGATTCTTGCTTTTGTGTACCCTCTGGAAAGCATGAGCTATGTTTCTTTTTATTGATTCTGTAGTTCACAGTATTATTTATGATGGCAAAGATTTTGTGTGAATACAAAGTAGACAGAAAAGACTAACTTCTGGGGAATTCTTATTTTAGAAGGGTGGTACCATTTAAATTCAGTTCTGTATTTAACAAGCACATACTTTGTGCTTGGTTGTATGACTTTATACATAAAAAAAGGATCAGGACCATCTTTGCCATTGAAAAGCTCCCAATTGTTAATGGCATCTTGTTTGGTAGGAACTACTACCAGGTACATAATTAGTGGAGGGGAAAAAAATAGTCTCTGAGCCTGAAGATAAGCATTAAATTTCCCCTGCGTTCTTCCCCAGCTCTTTGGGAATGGGCAGGCGATGTACAGCCGTGAGTTCTAGTTCATTCATCCATAAAACAGGATGAGGTTTAGTAAAATATGATTGTGAAGAGTGAAAAATATTATAGCATTGATACTATTACATAATCCGACTTGCTTATTGCCAGAAAAGGAGAAGCCCTTACTTTTAAAGGAGGGATATTTTTGAGAAACTATAATTTTATGAACTTTTCCTTGAATGAATCCAAATCTCTGACTTTACCTATTGATGTAGGTCATTGTTTTGCAGTATCAATATAAATCCTTTCTCCTGATAGCCCTCCTGATAGATTTTTTGTTTCAGTTTTCTAATGAAAACATTCCCATCTCATTCAATCATTTGCCCAAGGCCACAGTTCTAGACTAGTTTTATTTTTTTGAGTTCACTGCACTGTTTTCTTACCATTAATTTTCTTGGTACATTTTTGGCATACATAAGGATCACATTTATCATAGTGAATTTGTACCTGTACATAATACATTTTAATTCATTTTTTCTCATTCCTCTCCCTTCCCTTCAGTCCCTTTCCCCCTCTCCATTTACAAAATTTTGTTTTCCTTCCGTTCTTTTTTTTATCTCTATTCTGTTCCTTCCCTTCCCTTTCCTTCCCCCTCCCTTGTTCCCTTTACCACTCAACCGTTTTCTTCCAACTTCCCAATATCTGTCACCCGTTTTGGTCCTTACTTACCCTTTTGATTTCTCACACAAAAGAAGCAATGTGATATTTAATAAAGTGTGTCCAGTTTATTTCACCTAAAATTATGTTATCAAGGTGCATCCATTTACCTAAAAATGTCTCAAGTTTATCCTTCTTTATGGCGGAGTTGTAGTCCAGTGTATATACAATTCATATTTTCTTTATTCATTCATCAGTTGATAAGCATTTGGGCTGTTTTCAAGATGTAGCTATCACAAGTTTTGCTGCTATAAACATGGGTATGCATAGAGCAGTATGTATGATGCTTTTAATTCTTTTGAGACGATACTTAGAAGGGGAATGCCTGGCTCTAGTAGTAGAACCTCTAATTTTAGATTTTTGAGGCATCTCCATACTGATTTCCATAGTGGTTGTACCAACTTACACTCTCAACAACAGTGGAAAAGTTTCCTTTTTCCCCGACAGCCCCTCCAGTATGTGTTCATGGCTGATTTTTTGAACATAGCCATTCTTTCTGGAGTAAAATGTAATCTCAGTGTTGTTCTAATTGCATTTCTCCAAAGACCAGTGATGTTGAACATTTTTTCATATATTTATTTGCTCTGTGTTCTTCTTCCTCTGAGAAGTGTCTATGCATTCCAGATGCTAGTTTTTGGATTGGTAGACTAGTAGTTTTTAATGTAGTACCCAGAGGGGAATCACCTAGGAGATTTTAAAAAGCGGCATATTTTGAAAAAGTCATCCAGGTGATTCTTAAATTCTTAAGTACCTTAGAAGCTTAAATTGTTTGGGAAGCTTCTCAAATGTTCCAATTCCCTTCCTCAACTATGTCCCACTCATACAGACAAGTGTTACAGATATACGTAGGCCAGTCGAATCAGTTTGGATATGCTGGGTATGACAACAACAAAGCAAAAGACAGTGATGACTCAAACACAATGGAAGCTTATTTCTGGCTCAGATGAATGGCTCTCATTAAGCATTGGAATAGGGAACCAGATTTATTGCTACCTGCAGTTGTACCATCTTTAAAACATGACTTAGGGTACTTGTGCTCGACTGCATCAAATCTGGGAAAACAGAAAAGTACAGATCATATGGGAATTTATATGGCCCTGTGTCACTTGAGCTCCTAAAAGCACGTGACTACATTAACCGCCAGGAAGGCTGGGAAATGGGCACTGCAGAGGAGGAGCAGTTGGATCTGGCAGACAGGTCAGCCATCTCTAGATCACAGGGTAGAAAATGACTTCTCTTGATATTATCAATATCACATATTAATAAGTTCATTGCATTTAAATTGTCTAGATGGCAAAAGACACAATATACAAAATTAGAAGCTAAGGATGAACTCAAAGAAAACGTCTTCAACCTCTTTGCATTTTAGGCAAATATATCACTCTGCTGACTCATACTGAAGCAATAGTCAGCTAAGCAGGTTTAGTTCTTTTCAAAAGAAATATTAAGTCAGATGGCTCCTTCATTCTACAATCATTCAACCGCTTTTAAAATCTAACAACAGGAATTTATGCAGTATCATATTAGTCCAGGCCCGTCATTCTAAATCTGTCAAGCTATTATTTAGTTAGAGAGCTTTGTACTGCTCTCACCGTGCGCAGAGAAAAGGTGCAGTATGTGTTATATAACAAAATTGGTATAGTACTAATTTCCATGTAGTTAGTGTTTATATTTTTTTCTGGATACTCTATTAAATTCCTTTCTTGCATTGAGACTTTAAATTTTCACACACAAAGATACCATGAAGTGGATATCATTACCTTCACTTTAAAGATGGAGAAATTAAAACTTACAATGGGAAATAATCTGTTCAAATGCATGTGACCAGTACCCACCAAAATTAAGATTCACACTCAGGTGTGTCTTACTCCAAAAAGGAATATTTAATTATTCTTTCATATCACCTCCTACAGATGCAATCTCTTCAATTAAAAACAAAATAGGGACAGGATAAATGTGAAGAATGTAATCTTGGAACATGTTTTGGAAGTAAAATTTGTTATGACCCTAAATAAAGGTAGGGGTTACACAGATAGAAGGGAAGATAAAAAGCAAGGGTTTACTGACATACTGCATTTGCTCTAAGGAGACACAGCCATCTATAACCAGCAGTATTTTGAGCTTTGGCAGACAAGGGTGATAAAAAATGAAGGTTCTGAGGAGTTGGAAGTTCTTATATCAAGTCACTGCAGCGCTGAACACATATGCTGAGACTCTACAAGGTGTGTTTCTTGCAAGATTTTTTTCCCTACAGGTATGTTGTCCTTGCCTACTTGAGGAGACTTAGAAATCCATAACTGAATCTAGGAACTATTCAAGTAGGAAGCCACGTAACAAGGTAAATGTTAAGATGTTATTGATGGACAACCTCATGATTTCGAGAGCTGTGTCTCCACTTGGTGGGAGGTAATAGAATCACAATACATTCAAAAGGATCACTTGGATAGACTAATGATTATAATGTAAATATTATATTTAATGGCTAGTTATAGGGAGCAGGGAAAAAAGTCATCATCACCAACAATCAATATGCAGTTTCCTGAAGTGATCTTTCCTTATTGCAGTGAACTACTTACGATATATTGTTTTCTTCCCCGTAGAACTATACTGTTTTCCTGCATGTACTATTCTGAGCATTGATTGGAAAGCACCAATACTATTCCATTTAAATGCTGTTGTACTTCTCAAGAGCAGTTTCCTTTATTTGACTGTGTATAGTAAAGAAGGGGTAAACTTTAGCTGGAATGATATTGCTATCAATTTAAGGGGTAGGTATGTGCATGGCAGAATAAAATAGGGAAATTTCAAAATTTTTCCACAGATACAAATCATTCACATATATAATTCATATAGAAAAATATCATGGTATTGATTATAGTTTAAATTTTCATCGCAGTTAGGATATATCAGTCCTTGTAGCTTGTATGAATCAGTATCTCCTAATCCCTAGTACAAAGCATGGATTAACATATTATCAGTAACTGGGTTTAGAAAGAGAGATGAGGATTTGTCTGCTCAGAATTACCCATGACCCCTTTGAAAATAAAAACTGGAGCTGGAGATAGAATGTAGTAGTTTCATCACATTAGTAATATATAGTAGCACCAGAACCAAATTTAGGTGTTTTAAAAGGGCTCATTACTCTGCACCCGGGAAAGACAGAAGTCACAGTAGCTTTAAAAAATGATTTTGTTTATTGGGCAGTTGTGGGAAGCAAAGTGTCACTAACTGGTAAATAGTCTAAAAGTCTTAACATTGCTTAAGACTTTAGATATGCAACTTACTTTTGGAAAAACAGATATCACTTTCCCAATGTACAGAGGATGCTATGGCTTAAATATCCCCTCCAAAACACAGGCTGAAATTTAATTGCCATGTTGACAGTGTTAAGACCCAATACCTTTCAGAGGTGGTGAGGTTATGAGAGCTCTGTCCTCAGGAATAGGTTGCTGCTCGTGTGAGGGGAGTGAGTTTGTCTTGAAAGGGAAAATTTGATTTTCTCTCTGTGTCATGGTACTGGCCTGTCCTTCTGGCAAGTGATGACATAGCATGAAAGTACCTATCAGGTGCCTGGGCTATGTTCTCAGACTTCCCAGCCAAATAAACTTCATTTGTTTATAAATTACCCAGTCTGTGCAGTTCCATTAGAGCAGCAGAAAACCGACTAAGATAGAAGATGTGTGTGGATGGGGATGGGTATTTAAATAACTCGCCTAGGGTCACATTGCTATTGAGATGTGGACCTGGTATGACTGGCCCCAAATCCTGTCCTTCCAATTGCTTCATTTACATTCATATTGGATAACTCAGCATTCTCCCGAAAAAGAGTACTAAAATCATATTGAAGCACATACAGATATTACATAGATAGTTAGGTATGTATAATAGGAGACTTATAGGACTTGGCTCTCACAATGATGTAGGCTGAGAAATACCACATTCTGCCATCTGTAAGCTGAAAGACCAGGGAAGCTTGTGGTATAATTTGACCTGAAAACCAAGAGGCCACTGGTGTCAGTTTTGGCTTGTGAAGGTCCGAGAATCAGAAGCTCTGATATCTTAGGGCAGAAGAAGATGGGTGTTCCAGTTCAAGCAGATAGAGCAAGCTTGCTTTTCCTCCATTTGTTGTTCTATCCAGCCCATATAGATTAGATGATGTTCATCAGTTTTGGTGAAGATCATCATCTTTTCTCAGTCCACCAATTCAAATGTATTCACATTATATATTCTGGAAAACATTCTCACAGATATACTCAGACTTAATGTTTACCAGCTATCTGGGAAGCCCTTAGCCCAGTCAAGTTGACACATAAAATTAACTATTGCATATGTCTTGGTTACTTTTTCACTGCTGGGGCACAATACCCAGCACCCACAATTTAAAGGAGGGAAGGTTTATTTTGGCTCACATTTTGTAGAGGTTTCAATCCAAAGTCAACTGTTTCCAAGGCAGGACAGCCTGGCAGTGGGGCATGACAAACAAGGCTTATTCATGGCTCGGCAGGCAAAGCAGGAAGACAGAGCTCAAGGGAGGAGTAGAGGAAGACATGGACCAGGCCACAGCCCCAGTGATCCACCTCTCCTGATCAGATCTCACCTCCTAAAAGCAAATCAGCTATACACCCTCATAATCTAATCACCTATCAAAAGCTCTACCTATGAGTGTGTGAGGCTCTTGGGAACACTTTAGATATAAACCATAATAACACACATCCTTCATTTTAGCAAAAAAGGAAAATGGTTAACAAAAATAAACTCCTATGACTACCGTATACATACTACTCCCTTTTTTTTGTAGTACCTCCCAGTTTATAAGTGCTTTTCCATATATTTGCTCTTCATAGTAATCACAAAAGGGAGACAGAGATACAATGATTGTATTTTACTATAAACTAGGAGGCTGAATTTGGAGAAGTTGTTCTTGAAGACAACTGAGTTCTCTTTGACATGTGATTTCTGCAGGCTCCACAGGAGAAGATAGCTGTCACACCCCAAATTTCCCAATTCCTATCCTAACCTCATCATGGGCATTCTGTGCTGGTAAAACAGGAACAATGTAAATTGGAACACAGAAGAAGTTACCCCCAGTATCTTGCTAATCCTTGGTCTAGAACCTCAAAGGTCTTCTGCAGAAAGACAAAGTGTAAGATAACTCCATACTTGCTGCATCTTGAGTACGTACATTTTTCTTTCAAAGAGAATAAAAAAAATCAAAATAATGACAACAAAGACAAAAACAAAACAACACAAAAAAGATAAAAATGTCTCCCTAGTGTAAGACCCTGAAAGAGTAAATAAAACCCAAAAGGTACAATAAATATTGTGAAATGTTGAGTACTTGGGTTTTAACAACAAACATTTGGTGACACTTAGCAAGATACAAATTCCAAGCTAACTGTGAAAATAGTAACTTTAAGTCTCTTTAATTGTTTTAGAATGATTGTCAGCTACATTTCTGAGCTCCTACTCTACTCTGAGATATGTGTACAGTGGGCCAGTTCATAAACACTTTTGTTTGCAAACAATTTGGTTTGCAAACGGAAGAGTTTGGCAAAATTTTGTTTCTGTTTGCTGACCGTGCATTGGGCGATGAACACCACTGCCGCCATCTTTCCCACACAAGCATGCATGTGGCTATCTTTTCCAGAATCATGGGACGAATTAAGTTTGTGAAGTGAGGTACCACAGAATTTATAAATGTGGGTCCAATAAACTAATGAATGACTCTCTAGTACTATATGGAAGACATGATGTGGTAGAGGGACAAGTTTGATACTTGCTAGCTGTGAGACTTGAGGCAGATCTTTCCATTTTAGGGGGGTATTGGGTATTGAACTCAGGACCTTACATATGCCAGGCAGGTGCTTCACCACTGAGCTAAATTCCTGGCCCCAGATCAGTCTTTCCTAATAATTTTTTTACTTTAAAAAAAGATCAAGTAATGCCTATTTTATGGGGTTTTAGTGAGGGATAAACATGACACAGGTAAAGGACTTTTTGAAGAGCACAGTGTATAGCAGGAAATCAACAAACATGGATATTTATGAAACATCTTGAGTTGCCTGAAAGAATTATATTTTAAGGGAAGGGATCAATAAACTCCATTAAAAACACTAACGAAAGACCTATTTAAATATTCTAACAATACACAGCATCATCCAGTGACATATTTCAGTTCTCAAGGAACTGAGTTGTTCTTTCCATAATGAAAGGAAGTTAAGTTTGAAGGCAAAGCAAATCCAGGCTCTATTATTTAATGTCTCTATGACATTGAAGAAGCCACATAGATGCTTTGAGGTTCAATGTCCTCATCAATGAAATGGGATTATCCACTCTTAGCTGTGTGGTTGTCAAAACAAATTCGTTTCTGAATGTGAAGGGAGTTCTTGTTCTGTTTGTGGGATTTTTTTTGGTTGTTTTTTCATAGTCTGGTTTTGAATTTCAGATCCAGGAGAACAGTGTCTGCTTGACAGTTTGTGTAAAGGAAAAAAGTGGCATTTTTTTTGAACCCCCTATTTTCCACTGTCTTGTCCTTTTCAAATCCTCTGCATGTGACGCTACTTCCCTCACATCTGCTCTATCTACACTTGCTGTTGGAGGAGGGATGGGCATACTTAGTCTGCCATCTGTGTCTTTCTTGGGTTGGTACTGATGCTGTAATCCTCTGAGAAGGCTTGTGCTCCTGAGATGTCCAGGGCACTCTTTCAGTCCCAAAAGTAACAGTCTAGATTGAATTAGCTTTGGTTCTTCCACTACTAATTAGATGGCACAGCAGGCCTGCCTCGGGGCACAAAGACATTGATTTAGTTTCTGTAATAAGTCTAATGAACTGCCTTCACCATGCTTCAGGATGCCAGTTCTCTAAAAACTGCCCTGAAATGTAAAGTTTAAGAAGTCCTGGAACTAGGCAATCAATTTCAGACACAACAGAAAATAAGGAAGTATATCTGACGTTTAAAAATGTATGCTTCCATTTTTCCTAACCCTAGGTTTGAAGATGACCTTGACATAGCAACTAATGTATCCTCAGATTCCACAGCAAATTGTGATGGAACCATGCTAAGAGTCAGAATTTGTTCTGAATTTTAAAGTACTGAAAGTGCCACAATTGTTTTGTAGTACATCCAGCTACCTAACAGTTGTTACTATCCTCATTACCATGAAATACGACTTTTATTCATAACTGAATATCACCCATTTGCGGAATACTGCCTCCATCCAAGAAACTTCCATAGTAAGATGACAACCAGATAGATAGAAATGAAAGAAAATTAATGGGGTGCTGTAAAATTCTCAATATAAACTTGTATTTTATATAGCGCTATATATTTCCCAGAGCATTTTCACATCCAGTTTCTCATCAGAAGGAATCTGCAGTGAAGTTCATGGACTTGGAACAATAGGCTGAAGAAAAAATCATCAAGGAGTAGACATTAAGGAGAAATAAGGTACATATTCCCAGCCTTGCAGAGTTGAAAAGAATCTGAAGTTTTATCCAGTCTGTCTTCTGTCCCACATATGACACATCCTGCATGCCTAATTGGTAGTTTGTCAGCTCGTCTTTAAGCGTATTTGATGCAGGGACATGTCTGAGGTTAGGAGACAGTGCTGTCCATCAGTGAATGGCTCCATCTGCTAGGACATATTTCTTACACTTAGCTAAAGTCTGCCTCTGTAACTCCTTCCACTCCTCATTTGAGGTGGGTGACAAGAATACAAATCTGCTCTTGACTTGCATGACAGTTATTCAAAATTTAAGTACTAGAAAGATGGGTCCACCATGTAACTCTTCTCATGCTAAATAGTCCAGTAAGTTCAGCAATGATCATGGCTTGATTTTTAGGCCCCCAGTTTGCCTGATATAGCTCTACCATGGCATTTAAATTCTTTGCTATTTATTTATTTATTTATTTATTTATTTCTGATACCGGGAATCAAACGCATGACTTCGCGCTTGCCAGGCAGTGTTGTGCCACTGAGCTAAATCCCCAGCCCCCAATTCTTTGCTATTTAGAAAGAGCTCTGTGCCCCAGTGATATTAGCATGACCTGGGAGTGGCTATAAACAAAGACTTTCACTCAGAAGGCCAGACTTACTGATAAGATGGTTTGTAAGGGTGGTAAAGTTTGAGAAGCTTTGTTCTAATTTGTTGGACAATCTCTTAAAACATAGCAACTAAACTGCGTAAGTCCTGCCAGGCTCGCCTCCCCCCAGGACCACAAAATGTACTGAGATTATTTACCTTGCCCTGTATATCATATCAGTATATTAGCATTAAAATCTACTGTCATTTTTATATTTTTATTCATTTACATTTCAGCTGATGTCCTAGAGTTAAAACTAAGCATATAAATAAAGATAAAATCTACATTTTTTCAGATAAACTGTCACTTTGCTTCTTATAATTATATAATTGATATTCCATATTAAAATATGTGCATATCATCGTATAAACTTTATTCTTCCAGGAAGAACCAATACTTCTACTCTTCTGGAATAATTTTGAGGCTTTATTTTATCATCTACTATTTGTTATTTCTCTGAGCTTATATCCTTTTAAAAACAAATGAGCATGTCTCCACTTAAGACAGTGGTAAAAATGGCAAAGCAGAGATAAGAGCAGAATCTAGTAATATTCTTCAAGAAACTTTCTTCAAAGAAACAAAATAGGTTCCACAAATGTTTTTTGGAAACAAACATTTTTGGGGAAAATATGCTGCATCATACACCTGAAAATCTAAGAGAATCAGTTGACCTTCCTTGACCTTGAGAAGTCCACCATCTACAAGATTCTGGATTCCAAGATCATGTGAGGATATCTCTTGCCAGGGCTAGTCACTTCATTAGGCTAATTATTAGAACAGAGTCCATGTCTGTATGCCCTGAGGCAGGTCTGCCTTGCCACCTAATTAGTGATGAAAGAACCAAAGCTAATTCAATCTAGTCTGTCACTGTCTAGACTGAGGAATTATCCCAGACATTGTGAGAACACAAGCTTTGTCATGATATTATCAGAATGGACAACCCGTGTGGAGGGATTTGAATTTTTCCGGAGGAGTTTATTGAATCAAAGAGCAAGTGTGATGTTCTAAAATGTATATGTTGGAAGGAGATAAAACAAACTTAGCAGATATTATGTATGTGGTGATGTCTCAGACTGATGGCACAAAACAATGTTGAGAAAGATTCTGATTTCTGACAAATTTTTGTATTAGTGGGCTGATATCGTAGAATTGATCCATCATCAATTGTAAAAACTAAATTTGAGATCTAAAAGAAGTTACCAAACATTTAGAACATTTACATTGGGGCTGGGGATTTAGCTCAGCGGCAAAGCACCTGCCTGGCAAGCGCAAGGTCGTGAGTTTGGTTCCTGGTACCGGAAAAAAAAAAAAAAAAAAAAAAAGAACATTTACATTTATACTATATAAAGCAGACATGAAGAAAAAAATTTAAATATCCAATTTAAAAAATGATCATTTGAGCCCTTTACTGAATTTTTAATAATGCTGGAGTCTGCTTTGCCCCACATACCCCTTTGTCAAACTACTTCTTTTTACAATTCACTAGCATCACCCTATACCATCAAGGGCCCTAGCATTCTACCTAAAAGCCGTTCAGCAACTGTTTATTAAGTGCCTTTTGTGAAACAGAGTTTCAACGAAGTTGCATTCTAGTGTGAAGAAACAAAATAATTACATCAGTGAATAAGTGAAGTAGTTTTAGTTATTGATAACTGCTGCAAAGAAATAATGGTAGGCCATAAGTGATGCAGTGGTCACTTCATCATTTTGGATCAGTGAGAAGTCAGCATGGTCAAGTTCTGAGGGAAGAATGCTCCTCACAATGGAAACAGAGTTTGACTCTCTCTTATTTATTTATGTATTTATTATTTTAAAGTGAGTAGTAAAAGAAGAAAAAGAAGAACAATAGCAGCATACCAACATCACAAATACAAACAAAACAAAGCAACACTTAAAAATCAATAGCATTCCTGTATACAAGCAACAAACAGACCTAGAGAGAAATTAGGGAAACTACACCTTTCACAATAGCATCTAAAAAGATAAAGTACGTAGGAATCAATCCAACAAAAGAAGTAAAAGATATACACAGTGAAAATGATAGTACTCTGAAAAAAGATTGAAGAGGATTTCAGAGAATGGAAAGATATTCCCTGTTAATGAATAGGAAGAACTAACATTGTGAAAATGGCCATACTCCCGAAATTGTTGTACAGATTCAAGGCAATCTCAGTTAAAATACCATTAGTATACCTCACAGATCTAGAGAAAACATTCCTAAATTCATCTGGCACCTGAAGAGGCCTAGAATAGCAAAAGCAATCCTGGGAAACAAAGAAAAGGCGGCATCACAATTCCTGACTTTAAATTATACTACAAAGCTACTGTGATAAAATCAGCATGGTACTGGCAAAAAAATAGACCTGAAGAACAATGGAACAGACTAAAAGATGCAGACACAGCTACAAACACACTCAGCCACCTTATCTTTTTTTTTAATTTTAAAAGTAAAAGGAGGAAAACATTAACAGACAGACAACATTTTACAAAATAGCAAAAGAAGCGTACAGACAATACAGAGTTACAAACAAAGTGGTAGGAAATTAACAATGCTTGTTGTATTACATATTGATATCTTCAAAGTGGTTTCTCATGAAAACAGATAGAGACTTGCAATATTGATCAATCAAGGAGTCATTAACAGTTTCTTTCAGCAAAGAAATAGAAGACAGTAGAACAACTATGTTAACTATCCTGTATATACACACAGACAAAATTTCTCCTTCTTTCCCTTCTCTTTTCCCACATCCCAGTTGCCCTTTACCCTTGAGTGTTTTCCTATCATTTCACAATGTCTATCATATCTCCTACTTTAAATTAACTCTTTCAGGTTTTACACTAGTGAGACAATGTGGTGCTTGCACGTGCAGGTCTGATTTATTTCACTTATGAATATGGTCTCTAGTTGTGGCCATTTACCTATAAAGGCTTCGAGTTTATCTTTCTTTATATCTGAGTAATATTCCATTGTATAAAAGTACCACAATTTTCTTATCCAATCCTTGGTTCAGCCACCTTATCTTTGACAAATGGGCCAAAGCTGTTTGGTGGAAGAAGGATAGCCTTTTTAATAAGTGGTGCTGGAAAAACTGGCTTTCCATATGCTGAAGACTAAAACTAGACCTATGTCTTTCACTGTGCACTAAACTAAAGTCAAAATGGATCAAAGACCTAACTATTTAAACAGAAATACTAAATCTCCCATATTTAAATAGTTCTAAGAGGAAGTCTTTCTCCCCTGTTGTTTGATGCCTCACCTAACTTCCCCTTATCTACCTATACTTCAGCTAGGTATGTGCCCTACCTCATTTTCAAGGGACACATTAGGTCCTCTGCATGGTTTGGGCATTTTATTAATGTTATTTGCAAATTATTTCTTTCCTAAGCTTTGTGGGTTGGAGACCTGGCTTAAGGTCTCCTTTAAGTTCTACCTCCTTTAGAGGCGCATACCCTGGGTCTGTCTCCCTCCTCTGATTAGCGCCCAGGAGTTTTTACTGTGGGGCTCCTGTGCTTTCCTTTCTTCTAGAACTCATCAGGCTATCTTGGCATTTAGGTGACTGTTTTCACCCCTAGACAGCAAGTCCTTTGAAGGCAGGGACTGACTCTCCTGTTGACTGCTCCATTTCCTGGTGTGAAGCTGACACACCCTGTGCCCTTAGGCCTTGGCAGTGAGGTGATGAGAACTTTCAAAGTGGTTATTCATTCATATTTTAAACTTTTCCTCATTTGGCTGAGTCAGTATACTTTTCTTGATGGTGTTAACTACCAAGAGTGATTTCCTGTGACTATCTTTTTCCTTTGTCAGAAGTCTTAATATATTTTGCAATTTAAATGCAATTCTACTGCACTTAAAATATTAAAGTAGCTTTGGGTAACCAGTCTTCGGGATGCTATAAAATCTAGGAATCTTTGTGGCTGTGACAGTGTGGATCTTGAATGTCCCTTGAAGGTCCCTGTGTTAAAGGCTTGGTGATTTTGGGAGGTGGTGGTACCTTTGGAAATTGGGGCCTGGCTGGGGGAAGTACATCTTGGAGGGTGTGCCCTTGAAAGGGGATTGTGGGACATCCTTCTGATTTCTTTCTTTTTGGCTACCGTGAAGTAAGGAGCTTTATTCCACCATACCCTTCTATCATGATGTACTGCCTCACTGCAGGCACAGAAACAATGGAGATGAACAACCATCAACTGAGATCTCTAAAACTCGGAGCCAAAATAAATTCTTCCTCTTTTGTTTTCATCAGCTATTTTATCACAGTGATGGAAAGCTGACTAACACAGTGGCAAGAGAGGTACGCATTTCTGATTCACTCCCGGTGGATGTTTTGCTTGATCTTAAACATTTGTCAATAAAGCATTGATGTTCACATTAGGAAAAGCAAAGTTCATTTATTGAATATTTATCTATTGGATATTTATTTATTTAATATTAATGTTTAATTTTTCCTATAATTATGTGCATTTATTCTCCAAAATCCCTCTTGCAACTTTTTTTTTACCATTTGCTTTTGATGCAAGAAGAAGCCATAATATTGAAAAAAAAAAAAAAAAAACCAAATCAGTGCAAAAAGGAAATTTTAAGGTTGGCTTAAAGCTCAGAAACAGCAATACTCTTATGAGTGTAAATGATGAGGAAAATAATGTGATTTGGGGAAGGAAAGAGTACTCGTGTCTCTCCTCAAATGATGTTCTAGCAATGGATGTTTTTTTCCAAAATTTTCCATATAAATTTTTTTCTTGTTAAAATGCAAATTCCCTCAGGACGGATTAAACATTAAGCCTTGTTCACATTGAAATTTGAGTGGCTAATATCCGGATTTTTCCCTGAGGAAAAGTTAATAGCTTGTAAACCTCTGAGCTTCGGAGAGTGAAGGAAGGGACGGAGAAAGAACTGCAGAGAGGAAATGAATGTTATCAGAAGAGAAGTCAGGAACCCTTGAGTTAAAACTACCGTTTTCACAGTTGTGTAGGTGTTGATCTCCCCAGCTGAGACGGCCCCAGGCTAAGCCTGAGAGAACTGGCTGCTCTGTCCCTTTTTGTAAATTTTTTAGATTCAGGACTGCTAAATCTTTTAATAATTTCCGGATGGGATAGCATAAAATGTGAGGAATTAAATCCTTTTTCTATTTCAGAATTCAGAGTGAAATATTCTCAGTTAGCTTTGAGTATGCAACTGATTCTGGTCAGTTACTCATTAGTAATGGGCAAAATGATTTTAAATATTCAATCACTGTGCTCTGCCCAACTGTATATTTACATATGTCTTCATAAGATTCACCAAGGGTAATTTTACACTTATCCATTCAAGCTCTGGCCAGTGTTGAGTTTAGCATTAAATTACTCACAGGCAATTTTTATCTTACAGTCAAATGAGGATTCCAAATTGTATGCGTTTGTCAAATACTAAATAATTCAGGTGATTTGAACCAGCTCTTCCTGCAGATGCTGAGGGTGAGCAATTGTAGTTAAAAGAGAAGGTAGTGTAAAGCCCAGCAGAAAAACAACAGTAAAAAATAAACGACTGTAAGTGGTTACTAAGGAAGCAAGGAATGAGTTAAGAGAGATAACTGATCATCTTGATTTCAAAGAAAAAGTTGACTTTTGTTGATGATTGGAAGGATAGGGGTAAATAAGAGCCGTTAGCGTTATTGAGTCGGTGCCTTGTTCTGAGAGCTGTGATAAACCATTTACTCACATTGGTAGGCCAAAACTTGAGACCACTATACTCTATTGATGTGGGTCATGATAAAGGCAAGAGCAACTACTGATCTGCTTTTGATCACCATACATTACTTTGCATTTCTTAGAATTTTATATAAATAAAATCACAATTTGTACCCTCTTTGTCCTCTTTCATTTAGCATAATTATTTTGAGAGTCACCTCTGTTATACATATCAATAATTCATTTTTTTCTCTTGCAGAAGAGTTTTCTATTTTATGGATGTAACATTTTATTCATTTATCTCTTGATGGACATCTGGGCTGGTTTTAGTTTTTAACTATTACAAATAAAGCTACTGAATATTCATTGTGGGGAGCGTACTTTTATTTTTCTGGAGGAATGGACGGATTATACGACAGGTGCTCTGGTTAGAACAATGGCTAACCCCTCAATTCATACACTGAAATCCGTATGCCCAGGGCGATTGTATGAAGAGGTAGGAAATTGGGAAGAGACTAGGCCACAGTGGTGTGAATGGAATCGGTACCTGAATAAAAAGCCCCAGTGAACTGCCTGCCCCTTGCCCACTTGTAAAGATGCAGCAAGAAGGTGTCGTCTAGAACAAGACACTAGATCTACCTTGTTCTGGGGTTTCCTAGCCTCCAGTACAATAAGAAATAAATTTTTGTTGCTTATAAAATATTTAGTTTATAGCATTTTGTCATACTAGCACAAAGGACTAAGATAGTAGGATATGCTTAACGTTTTTAAAGCCAAACTTTTTTTCCAAAGTGGATATACCATTTTAGAGTCCTACTAGCAGAGTATTAGAGTTTTAATTCCTCTAGAACCTTGTCAAGACTAATGCGGCCTGTCTTTAGTTTTTAACCATTCTAGTAAGTGTATGCTGATATCTCAGTTTAGATTTAATTTCCATTTGCTTAATAATTAATGAAGGTGAGCATTTTTTCGTGTATGTATTCGTTATCCATATCTCTTCTTTACTAAAAATGTCTATTCAAATGTATTGGCTATCTTTAATGGATACTATGTTTTCTTATTATTTATTTTGAAGTACTTTACATATCCTGGTGTGTGTATTTATAAACCGCCTTAATTTCAAATGTTTTTTCACAGCCAATGGCTGTGTCTGCTCATTATTTTAACTCTGTCTTTTCCAGAGAAGTAGATTTTGATTTGATGAAGTCCAGTTTATCAGTTGGTTCCAGTCTGGTTAGTATTTATATTGGGGCAATTTATGAATCAAAGCCTCTTTTGCATAAAGACTTTTATTATTCCAATACCATTTGTTCAAAAGCTTATTTTTTCTCAGTTGAATTACTCTTTTACCTTTGTTGAAAGTAAATTTTCCATGTATATGAGGATCTACTTATAGATTCTTTGTTCGATTACATTGGAATGTGTGCCAGTACTGCATTTTTTGGATTAGTATTGCTTTATTGTAAGTAAAAGTTTAGCAGTGTTAGCACTAGCCCTAAAACTTTTTTTCTCCCAAATTTTACTAATCTAGATTCTTTGCATTTCATTATGAATTTGTCAGTAAATTTGTAATTTTCACACACACAAAAAACCCTGCTGGGATTTTGATTAGGAACACATAGAATTACAGATCTTGGGGGAGAAATGAAATTTAACAACTATATCTTTTATCCATGAGCTCAATATGGCCTTTCATTTATTTAGAATTATTACACTTTGTTCTGCCATGTCTTACATTTTTTTCAACATATAGGTATGACACATCTTTGGTTAGATTATCTCAGTGAATTTCATATTTTCAATGCCAATTAAATAGTACTAAAATAGTTATAACATGTGTTGCTAGTAGCTTCTTTGTAGATTGCATTGGATTTTCTATAGAGATTGTCAATGTGTGTGTGAATAAAGGCAGTGCTACTTTTCTGTTTGCAATTTGGATGTTTTTCCTACTCTTTCCCTCTCCTTGTCTATGTCCCTCTTTTCCTTTCTACTTTCCTCTCTATCTCTTTCTTTTTTTAAACTCTTCCTCATTATTTTTTTTTCTTTCTTATTTATTTATTTATTTATTTATTTATTTATTTATTTATTTATTTATTTTTCTGTATCAGGAATCGAACTCAGGATCTTGCACTTACCAGGCAGGTGCTTATGCCACTGAGCTATATCTTTGGCCTTAATTTTTTTTCGACATTGCATTATTCAGAACCTCCAGAATAATGTTGAATGGCCATGATGAGACCAGTTTCCTCTTCACTCAGCCTCAGCTAATTTCTTCACACACATCGATTTGCCTTTTGTATACTCACAGCGTCTCCCCTCCAGGTATCCAGAGCTGTCTCCGTGTACTCTCACCGCTGGCACTTGTTTTGAGCAACTCAGCTTTGGTCCTCCCTGGCTCCTAACTCTGTCTCCTGACCTCAAGGATTCTGCCTAGCCCTCCTCCCAGAAACTTCTCTAAGACACCTCAAGGCTTTAGCTTGGGCAGTGGTAGAATTCAGGTGTTGCTCTCCTTCATTGCTTAATGTATAATGTCTCACCTGTGGTTCCATATGCATTTTGTTTCAATCAAGAGAGTAAATCCTCTTCCTATTAATTTTCACTCAAGTAGATATACATACACTGATTAGTCAGATTGTGGTACAGTGTTTACATAAAAAACCCAATCAGTTGCTACCTTCAACAACCCTGATAATTATCTCCTAGAATCAATCACTCTAAACTTCTTGAATGATTTCTTTTAGAACCTATCTCCATATTTCTACTTGCACTTATCCATTGATTTTTAGAAAACTTGTTTTTCAGCTTTAGTCTTTGGCTTTTAAGTCCCCCCAGCCAGTTATATTCCCATATCTATATACTTTTCTTCTCATCTCAACTTTCAATTTATGTATATCATAATTTTGGGTTAAGAATAAGATGTTTTATATTAATATAGCCCCTTAAATATTGCTTATAGTTAGGCCACAGAGTATAAAGGAAATTAAATGCCTTTATAAATAGAATTTTTTTCTTGGTGTTTAAAATCAAACTCTGTATTCATATCAGATCACTTAGACAGCTTTATAAGAATATATACGTCTGGGTTGTACTGAATTTGAATCTGTAAGCTGTAATCTTAGAGAATATATTTTTAAAAAGTGCCCCGTGGGTCACCGTTTCAGCTGGTCTTAGGCAGCTTGATAATAATTGCCTTCAAGAACATCTCATTTAAGAAACAGTGCGTCATTGTTATAACGGTAATAGGGTCTATCATATCGCACTGAAGCTCTGCTGTGCTGGGTTTCTCTCTGACGGTGCCTATCACTCATATGTCATGATCTCATCTGTCAGCCGGCAGCACGCCCCTGCACTGTGCCTCACTAGCCATGGGACTGTGACTGCACCTGAACCTCAGAACCTCTGGCGTGGCGTTCATATTGCTGGGGTCACTGAGCTGAAATAAGGGTCGCTGTCTCTTTTGAGAAGTCAGTTATGTGGACCGACTCACTTGTTTAGGTACATCTATGTCTTAGTAATATTATTTTACAAAATGTTCTTGGTTAGGGCCAGTCTTGAACACAGTGTGATGTGCAGATTATTACTAGCAGCACCTTTCTTCCCATCAGCTTCCACGGCCTAACTGATGTCTACTATACTGGGGAATATTCAGTGTGTAAATGGCAAGATTGTATCCTGCTTAGCTGTCCACTGGGAATCACCAGAGAAAACAACAAAGTGAGTGAACTCTCTGCCCTTGCAATCTAGAAACAATAGGCAATAAATAATAAGTTAGAAGTCGCTTCCAGACATATGAATTTGAGATTGCTCCTGGAAGATGTTGCAAAGTTTTCCAGTAATTATCACAAATGCTAAAGGAGATACATTATTAATAAAACATATGCACATGTTGGGAGTTATAGAACAGTAAATTTTGGATTAATGATCAGGCAGTCTCCAATACGTATGTGATAAAGTCTCCAAAGATCTGTGTTACATCACTTACTTCCATCTTATATCTTTTGAAAGAGCGTCTTTGCCTCGTAGTCTGCCTACATAAGTTATTCCAGTAGTTTCAAAGCCAAAATGTTCTGTGCAGCTACTTCCTTCAGGAAGCATACTATATTTCATTAGTGAAAACAGGTCTCCAACATTTGATTTGCAGAAATACCATAAAATCTCATGAATTATATCAACCACATTTTTCAACTCACTTTTCAATTTAACCTTAAAGAAAACTCTGCTCTGGAAAGAGACTATGTGCCCGTCAGAAAGCACATTAAGTACTTTAGGAACTGGTAGGACTCTAAGTTCTATAGGACAAAGCAAACTGGCCATTACCTTGTTATTATACATACTCACTCATCTCTCCATTCATTCATTCAAGGACTACTTAGCACCTCTCTTCTGCGTGCCAGGCAATACTGGGCTGGGAAGTACTGTGAAGAAGAGTGACGCTGAAAAAGTAAACAAGTTCTAAAATGTACAACAGATACTGTGGAATAAGAAAAATTGTTCAAAAGGAAAAAGGAGCTAGGATCGGGGAAAGGAGAAAGAAAAGTAGGGAAAAGGGAAAAAATGCAAGTCAGTTATACTATTGGTGTCTCTTAGGTCATTAAAAAGGGTCTGTGCTACTATTGATTGAGAAATTTTGCACCCATATCTTACACCACGAGCAACTACTTTAAAAATAACAATGTGTAATACATTAACAATCTCCTTTTATTTTTTATGAAATTTTGTTTTGCCTTTTTTCTATAAAATAAAAAAATGAAAAAAGAAATAAAAAGAATAACACACAGCAGAAAAGAAGGTAGCAGAAGGTCTGGAGATGTGTGTACTACTTTAAATACAGAAGTTCTTTTGGTGAGGTTTTCTTCTTACAGAGACCTGGATGGAGTGAGGAAATAATTCATAGAAATATCTAGGGAATATGTTCTGATAGAGAAAAGATCAGGTACAAATGTCCTGTGGCAGAGGCTGATAGGGTTGTTTGAGAAATGACAAAGGAAGTGAGAATGAAAGGGGTAGGAGGTGGGATCAGAGAGGCAGGAAAAAGGCCAAGCTTTCCTGTGGATAAAAAATTTGAGCATCATTTTAAAGACATGAAGGGAGATTGTTTGCAGGTCTTAGAGTAATAGCACATCTGATGTGGGTCTTTAGAAGATTGCTGTGACTACTGTGGGGATAGTGTTGGTGAGGTTGTGGTTAAGGGAACTTCTGAAGAAGGTAGAGGCAGGGATTTGTGGCTACTAGGACCCTTATGCCAGTATTATATATATGCCAATAAAGCAGAGACAGCAGATCTTCAAAGACAGGTAATATAATATTGATTTACTGCTACAGCTGTGAAACCTTCAGGAAAAAAAAAATAAAAAAACCACAAAACAACCCCTGCATTACTAGAATTCAGTTGGGCAGAAAGTACTACAATAAAATGTACCATGTTCTCAAAACCAAATTCCTCTGCCCTCCCTTAAGAAATAAGAAAGTAAATGAAATCTTCCCTTTTTTATTGCACACTGGACAGAAATTGTAACTTCTCCCGAGTGAGTAGGAAAGTGTTATTTATAAGGTAGGGAGACATTAAATGTTATTGCATGGGGTCTCCAAGATTTGATTTTATGAGAAAATTTCAAAGAAATTATTTGGGAGAAAAAATAATTGAGTTTTTTTCCTGAAAATAAAATAAGTAGGAAGCACATAATTTTAATATTAAATTTTATGAAAACATAAACATCTATTTTATATTTCAGACTCATGGGCCCAATCCCCAGAGGTATCAAATCATAAACTTGGGGTGATGTCTAAGGATCTCTGTTTTTAACATGATGTACAGAGATGAATATTTTGCACACGCTTTAGTTGTCTTTAACAATGTTTCTCAAAACTCAGCCTTTGCTAAAAATTTAACCATATATTTGAGATCACAAAGTTGGTAGGTTGTATTCTAGGCAATGTAGGAACTACTCAGATTCCATATTTTTCTGGAAATTTCTCCTTCCAGCCATGATAGCATGGCTGCTGAAGGAGAGCCATTTCTGTCAATAAGATTATACTTCCGTTCTTTCTTCTCCTATCTAGTTGTTACTGATTAGTTCTGAGATGTTAAACTGACCTAAGCCAGGCTGATCAGAGCTGTTTTCCAATAACAGAGAACTGAGCCTTTTGGTTAAAACCGTAACCTAAAAAATGTGAGTTTTTTAAAAGTATATTGGAGAAAGCTTGCTATCAGTCATGAGTAAGAATTAAGGCTATCCAGAAGGGAAAGTAGGAACAATATAATAGTCCTGATAGCATTTTTGTTCTGATCTCAATGTTTCCTAGAACCCAAGTACATTCCTACCCTGTAACTCATCTCTGTAGTAGCAATTGCTGTGTAACCAATTTTTTCCAAAAGAGAGCAGCAATGGTGACTATACTTAATGCGATATTTCAAAATTGCTGAAAGCATACATTTTAAATGTTTCCACCACATAAATAACAAGAGCGGTGATGCACAGGACAATTAGTTTGAGTTAATCATTCCACAATGAATATGTATCAAAACATCATATTCAATATAGTTATTACTTGCCAATAAAAAAGAATTAATTGATTATCCCTTGTGATTTCTACAGGTCAAAAATTCATACATGGTCTAAGAGGAATGATTTGCCTCTCTGCCATGGTGGCTGGTGATCAACCTGGAAGACTCAAAGACTAGGGACTAGAATAAGCTAAATTTCATTTATTCACGTATCTGCTGACTGAGGCTTTCTCTGGCTGGGCGGCTGGGTGGAGTACCTACACATCGGCTTTCAGTGTGGCCTGGGCTTCCTCATTGCATGGTGGTGCAGCCTTGGCCAGCCACTGTGGTTTACCTGGCACTGAGTGGCTTCCCAGAACACAGGCTATTCAGTGGTAAAACCAAGGAAGCCTCTGCCAAGTGGACATGACTGTCCACAGCTTCTGCCATGCTCCAGTCATTGGGCCAATCATAAGCTCCAGCCCAGATTTGAGGGGACAGAATACTGACCCTTCACTCCATGGCAGAAAGTGTTAGTCACATTGGAGGATGAGCATGTAGGAATAGATAAACACATTAGTGAGACCGACTTGATAAAGCATGGCTGGCCATAACATTCCCCCATAAAGCTTCCTTTACTGTAAGTTAGTTTACATTTGGGGTTCTGTCACTAGTAAAATATTTTTTTTAAAACCTTTTATTCTTACCAGCTAACATTTGAGCAATTGTGTGAAAGATGGGTTGGCATGCAGTTATGAGTATTAAGATGTTGGTCCATTCCCGAACCACTGGTTAATCTGCCAGCTGCAGGAAGAAGGCTGAGGGAAAGAACTACAGACAAAGCCCAGCTTTTTTCGGAAAGAGCTCAGTCTGCCCTAAGATGTGAACAAGCATATTATGAGGGCCCTAAACATTCATGCCACAAAAGTCTGTGCTGAAGAACTATTTTCCTAATACAGCCATTAAAAAGCTCCTTGAGCCCTCTTCCTCCTCCCCACCAATAGAACCTCACAGAACCTCAGTTAACAACAGTTATGAAATTTACCTTTACATAACAATGACCAGCTTACCTTGAATATGTCTGGTTGTGGACCAAAAGGGAAACAATCTGGGAAGCTGAACAGCGCAGTGCCCTAGGGATGAGTTAAGCGTAGACTGCAGAGCTCTGGGGTCCTGGAGAGCTGAACGAATCACAGCTGGCTAATTCCTTACTTTTCTGTGGTATAGCATTAGTAACTTGCCCGAAACAATGTTGTTCTTTGGGAAAGTTTCTTAGCTTTCCAGAACCTCTACTGGAAAGAGTGGAAAAAGCAGCGGAGTTCTCTGTTTGTTCTTTAGAGAAGACTGTTAAGAGAATGGGCTTCAAACTATTAATTGTGTCATAGGCTTCCCCCACTGTTGTAATCACTCCTGCCTGTTACATAGGAAATAAGTCAGGAAACTCAAGGTCATCACACTTTAAAGAAATAGTTCAAAATGAATGATTAAAATGAAAATCTAAGAATAATAAAAATGCATTAAGTGATACAGTAAAACTCAAAGCTACATCAAAGTAAAATTTTAAATGATCAACATTATGTGAAGAAAATATTTAAAGAATAACTTCAATCAGACTTAAAAGTATAAAGAAAAAAGATTAAAGCCAGCTAAAGTAAAACTGGAAAGTATAAAAATAGTTTGTAACATAAAATAAATTGGATAAATTTGAAAGATAAATTGCAAAGAGAATTATAGCAGGACAAATTAGAAACAAGATTTTTAAAAACCATGTAAATATGCAAAACTGCAATGAGAATATGTAAATATTCTCAATAATAAAGCATAAAATCATAGCATTCAGATCCTCATAATAAAGAGCCAACATTAAATCATTGGCCGTTCATCCAACCTATTTGTGTGTTTTATTCATTTTTACATCCCTAAACCTGGCACACTATATATGTACGTGCTTAATATTTGCAGAATAAATGTTTAGTAGATATCTATTATATGCAAGATACCTCCTGAGAGATGATTATGTAAATCAGCTCATTTAATTTTCATGTAACCTCATGAGTTATTTCTACTTTCAATTTATTATAGAGTAGCTGACACTGAGCAAACCTCAGGATCTTTGTCCACAATCCTAAAAATAAAAAGTGTTAATTTCCCATTAGATCAGAAACTTTTGGGTAAGACAAATACATACACACATGTATGGGTAAACGCGTATACATAAACACACACAATGTCCATATCACAGTGTATTTTATTTAGTGACTGTAGGATCCTAAGACTATTACTTCACTCACGGGAATCCTCCTTTTAACTGTACAAAAATATCAGATACTAATTAATTCTCCAAAATTATTCAGGGACATTCTAATGTAGTCAGCTACTTTTAGACTCAAGATATGAAAATTTTAGCAGATGGCTTCTCCAGTGCTGAGGTAAGTATGTGACAGAATTTCAGCTCTGGTGGTGTACCTGAACAAGCTAAACAAAGAAAGCCTTCTGTTCAAGCTAGGAGGTTGTATAGATATTGTATCAACAGGGTAGAGAAAGAAAATTGGACTCAGCTGAGCCAAGGTCACAGGGACAGAATATTTCCTCACAGTATTATGGAGATGATCAGTTCTTTCTTCCTGTGCTGCAGAGTGGTGGTGAGGATCGAGTAAGATCTCAGTTTGGAAGACGGTGTGTAAGGCACAAGGTTACAGGCTTTGGGGTCAGGAAGGTTTGAAATTGAATTCTGGGTTTGTCACAAGCTGTGCAACCATGATAATTTAGTTAAACTTCCTAGCCACACAAAGTTTTCATTTCTACATGGGGACAATAAAGTACTGCCTGTTTCACAGGTTTGCTGTGAGGATCAAATAGGCTTAATGGATATAAAATGTGGAGTTGACATGGAGGCAACACAGGGATGAAACTACAATAGTATTTTAAGGACATTCTAGAGATGAAAGAAGTGGGACTACTGTCTGGGGCCCCGGTGCCTTCTCACTTTACCTCTGGGTGTACCTGGGACACTACAGAACCTCAGTGAACCAGTGGAGACATGGGGTGAGTTAAGGAGAACATTACTGTAAAGAGAGATGAATCTCAATGGTTGCTTCATCTCTTAATCTTCATTAAATACTGAGTGAGTTCCCTAGAGGTTGTGTCTCATACTTCATCTGATCCTCAGAAGTGCCTCACATGGAGTACGGCCCTAAGCTGGTCCTCCATAAGCAGTTATTTTAATATTTACTGCAGTAGTTGTGGATTTCTGGCTTTCCAAACTCTTGAGGGACAATTAAAGCATAAGACAGGACTCTAGGAATCTAGTTCTGGTCTTTCCTCTGCCATCAGTTTAGCAATGCACATTGGGTAAATACAGTCTCCCAGGGCCTTGTGGGTAGCCTATTTTCAGGTTGATATTGAAATCAGGGAACTGGACTAGGGATGTGTGGGTGTATATATCACCAAAGAATGACCTCTCTCTCTCTCTCTCTCTCTTTCTCTCTCTGTCCATTTTCTCTATGTCTCCATATCTTCCTTATTCCACTAAGATTAACATGTTTCCTTATGTAGGAAAAATATTGCATAGATTAAATATGGATTTAAATTTCCCTCCTCTGCATTTCCACACCAACCTCCAAGACTGTTTTCATGTCTGGATCCTAAGGGTAAACTGTGTTTCATTTTTACTTTAACTTAATTTCACAGCTGAACCAGTGGGCCTTAAGTTCCTGATTATAGGCAGTGTAACTTTGGCTATGGGACAAGAACATTCTGCTCAGCACAACAGAGCAAGAGTCTACTTGCTTGTAAGATACTGTATCTGTCAACCAGGTACAGTAAGATACAGTATCTGCTTATAAGATACAGTGTCTGACTTTGACAGGGACTGGAAAACAGTCAATTTAAAGTTAAAGTCCTAGGCAAGGACAGGGACTCTGAGATTTTATTTGGCTGCCTCAAAGAAAATCCTTATTTATTGGCTGTTTTCATCTTATTAGGATGAGCTTTGGGAAAATAAAACGTGTTATCTCTATAGAAAAGGATTTTTCTCTTGTTTGATTCAGGAAAACAGTATCTAGTTAATCCAAGAAACACATGGAGTTACTTAAATATTTGGAGGTGAGGAATATAATATCCTTGGAATCAGGTTAGCAATACTGTATCCATGCATAATAAATAGGATTAGCCATGGGAATGAGAAATCTACTGTAAAAGTTGAAAGAGTTGGGGAGTTGTAATTTAGTAAATAGAATCATAATAAATTACATTTTTATTATTCAGAGAAAGATTTTTGAAAAGGTGTACACAAATATACACACACATATGTACACTACTGAGTGGATCCATTCTCAGCTGACCAACAAAATCTGGCCTCATCCAACCATTGATAAATGGGATCTTATGAGAATGTTGGCAACAGGCAACTGATTTTATGTAACTGTTAATTTTGAAATGTCAGTATTATTGGATTGCAAAATACCTAGCAGATTAGTAAACCATGCTCCTGGGTGGGTCATGGAGGCATTGCTTTGGGTAATACATGGTCCCTCACCCAGTCCTGTCTTATACTGTTTCACTGCTCTGCTTCCTGCTACCATAAATTATTTAGCTTTGTTCTACCACACCCTTCTACTGTGATGTTCTTGCTTAGGAGCCAGCCCACTGCAGACTGAATTCTTCAAAACTGCTAAACAAATGGAACCTCTCCTCCTTTAAATTGTGGGTGTCAGGTGTTATGTTTTACAACAGGAAAGCTGACTAAGAAAGAAAATTGGCACCAGAAGAATGGGGTCATTACTGCGACTGTACCTGACCCAGTAGTTTGGAAGCCTTTGGAGCAGGCTGATGGGAGGAGTTTGGGAAAGTTTGGAGGAGTGGGCTAGAGAAGCCCTCAAATGCTATTATAGTTAGAGCTGGAGGGGTGATTCTGAGCTGAGATCAGGATGCTGATAGGAATGGAGATAATAAGGATCAGTTTCAGGAAGTTTCAGTTGAGAATGGCTCCATTGGCAGTTGGGTTAGAAGTCATGTTTATTACACTCTGCCAGAAAATTCAGCTACATCTTGCCCACGTCCTGAGACTATGCAGAAAACTGAGATTAAGGGTAGTGGATTAATTAATCTTGTGGAGGCAATTTCAAGGCACAGCAACATTCAGACTGTGGCATGGGTATGGCTGGCTGCTTTTAGCCAGACTTAGTGTGAGAGTCAAGGGCAAAAGGCAGAATAGAAAACTTGAAAAACTTCAATTTTGGTCCAGAAGGAATCATGCATAAAGTTAGGGCCAGAAAAGACATGGTTGCTAAAGAAATTGGCACCCTTAAAAAGAATGCAAGTACTTTGTACAGCAAAAAGAAAGATGCCTTGAAGGCATCTCAGGAATCAGCAAGACCACTCCCATTGCAGATTCAGGGGTTCAAAAGTGTAAACCTTTCATTTGAGAAGAGAGTCCCTGGGATACCTGCTGAAGGAAGGCCTAGAAAGGAATTGGTTCTAGAAGATTTATTTCACTATCCTTAGCAATCCAGCCACTCAGAGGTTGCTGCAGCCATTGTCCTAATTCACCTGATCTTGGTATCATCCACATGATAATGGTTTTATCTTCTGAATGCAACAGTTGTGGAATGAGGAAGTCAGGGAGGCTTCTACCCAGATTACAAGGAAAGCCTGAAGGGTCAGGCAAAGAGCCCCTGAGAAGACACTGGGTGAAGTTGTTGGAATAAAGCCAAAGGTATAGTAGACATCCCACGAAGTCAGAGATGCCAGAAACAGTATTTTTGGAGAAAAGTTGCAACCCAAGAGTGGAGCTAGACCAGGAGAGAAGCTGTATAGGCTGGAACTGGCAAGGCCATAAGGTGGGGTTGCCCAAGCCTTGTAGAACTCATGTCTCACCACCATTTGCTTTGGATGGCAGATATGGAGACAGAGGATATGATGTTTGCCCTAGTGGGCTTTTAATTTTGCTTTGGTCCGATTCTTTTCTGTTCTCCCTATACTTTCCTTTTGGAATAGAGGTGTTTACCCTGTGCCATTGAACTTTGAGATTCTACAATTTGATTTTGATTTTCAAAGAGACTCACAGCTAAGAGTTTGCTTTGTGTCTCACGAGAGACTTGGACTTGGATTGTTGGGAAATGCTGAAATTTGGGGAAGGGATTATTGAATTTCTGAATGTTTGCATGATAGCTGTACTACATTAAGCAGAGCTATGAACTTGCTATTGTCTCAGTTTGGAGATTAAGCATGGTTTAAGGGAATATGTTTGGGTATGAGACTGAAAAGGGGTCGATTATGACTATTAATCCTGATATGTCAACTTTATTGGATTAAGAAACACTTAGCAAATTAGTAGAGCACACTCCTGATGTGTTCTGGGTGAATCATGGCCTTGCGTATTATATGTGGCCTCTCACTCACTGCTCTCTGGCATTGTTTTTCTGCTCTTTTTACTGGCCACCGTGAATTGAATAGTTTTGTTTCACCAGACCCTTGCACCATGCTGTACTTTGCACCATGCTGTGCAACCATTGAACTTTGAGATTCTACAATTTGATTTTGATTTTCAAAGAGACTCACAGCTAAGAGTTTGCTTTGTGTCTCACGAGAGACTTGGACTTGGATTGTTGGGAAATGCTGAATTTGTGAGTAGGACCTAGCACAGATAGGCTGAATACCTGGAAACTGTGAGCCAAATTAAATCTCTCCTTCTTAAAGTCTGAGTGTCAGATATTGTATCTCAGTGACAAGAAGGTTGACTAATATATTTAATCTACCTATTCATTTGCGCAACATGCTGTGATATTTAAAATTTCAGTAAAAGCAAAAAAAAAAAGGTGGTCGAGGTTCTGATTGATAAGATTTGGGCTTGGAATATGATAAATTAGGAGGTCTTAAATGCACATTTTGATTCTGAGTGTTTATAGAATCAAATGGTGATGACAGATTTTTAATGTTCCCAAACCCTTCTGTTTTTAGCTATTACCTAAACAAGGTGAAAGAATATAGTAATGTTGGCATGTTCCTAATACAAATTACTGTACAGAGAGGTAGGAACTTCAATTTATGAAGAAAAAGACAGTGCATAATCTTGTTGGAGTATCTGCAAATCTTATGAGCTTATCCATTCCTTCATCCATAGGGAAGGAGTCATACTTGAGAGTCAGTGAGAGCTCAAAGTTTAACAAAGGATGAAGCCCATCATCCAGAGTAAGAGTAGCAAAGCCAATTGCTGTGGAATCTTTCAGTAAGTCTCTTGCAGTAGAACAGACAACATTCTCTGAGAAGTGGTTGTAATGGTTTAGATCTAGACTGTCCGCCCAAAGCCTCATGTGTCTAGAGGTGGTGCTTTTGGAAGGTGACTGGATCACGGAGGCACTAAGCTGAATGTGATGAGAAGAGGTGTTCAGAACAGGTAGGTAAATGGGAACGTGACCCAGAAGCATATATTTTCTCCTTGGTTCTTTGTTCTCTGTTTCCTGACCACAGTCACACAGCACTTTTTCTCTGCCATGCTTTTCTGCCTTGGAGCTGGCTACTTATGGACTGAACCCATAAAACACATGAACCTAAAGAAACCACTCCTCTGTGCTCTAGGAATAGGGTATTGTGTCCCAGCAAGAAGAAAGTAATTAAGACAATGGTAGAAACTAAAAAGTCTGGACACATTATTCTAAGTCATGAAAAAAATCTCTCCCATACATTAAAGGAATCCTGTATTTAAACATTTCAAAGAGAAATGCATTTGTATTTTATTTATTGATTTGCTAAGTAAGTACTGGGTGTTAAACCCAGAGCTTCTGCACTGAGCTACATGTCCAGTTCTTTTTTATTTTTTAATTTGAGATGGGGTCACGATAAGTCATCAGGTGGCCTGCTCTGGGCTTAGACTTTTGATCTTTCTGCCTCAGTTTCCCAGAGTACCGGGGTTACAGACACCTACCACCGCAGCTGGCTTACATTTATTAATAATAGTATTGCCACATCTAAGCCTTACTAAATTTGTCATGTTCTGGGTTTTTCTCAAGAGATAGAAAAGGAGTGATATTAATTTAATAAATTTTGGGACAGTTTCTTCTATGTCTTGCTTGAGATGCAAAAACCAACATAAACATGTAGTGATTTCTCTGCTTGGAGTTTGTCTATCTATCTCATCTCCTTAAATGACTATGGATTCAAGGCACCTATAATCCTGTCTTCTAGATCTGACAGCAAATTTTCGAAGATGAGATTTATTTAATTTTTTGATCAAACACAACCGATGGACTAAGTGAGTGCCACATAAATCTCAGGGACAAAAGATTATAAACACTATGGTGATTTGCTCTTTTTCTATTACTTACTGAAGCCGCAAATTGGAGGTTTGTATTTGCTAGGTAAATTTGGATCTAGTCTAACAGTCAACACTGATATTGAAAATCAACCTTCACTTGATCAATATTTGGAAAACAGCCAATTGTACGTCTCTTGGCCTTGTTTAGCTCACATGGAGACTGTCCATAACTGCTTAACATGGGCCACTGTCACCTCCCATGAGGATTGATTCCAGGGTAGTAAATTTCTTTTTTTTTTGAGACATGGTCTCGCTGTGCAATGCAGGCTGGCCTTGAGCTCACTTTGTAGCCCAGGCTGGTCTCAAACTCGCAACAATCCTCATTCTTCAGCTTCCCGAGTGCTGGGATTATAGCTGTGTGCCACCATGCCCAGCATGAGTAATTTTCTTATACATGACACATGTGCTGTGTTCACAAACAGCACTACTTCATCAAAGCATTCTTTGCTATTGAACCGAGAGATAGCGTCAACATTTCCTTGATGTATCAATTGATTGGCGTTTGGATATAGGTTGAAACTTATGTGCCCTCTCTGAAAAAAGCACAAAATATTCTTGAATTTTTATTTAGGCTAATATTCCTTAAATATTTAATTATTGATGATATAATTGTGAGCAGATGGCAGCCTACAAGTTATCCACTTATGCTGCATGAGAGAAAGTATGATTTTACCAATCCCCCCTCCTGGGGTGTATGGTGATCAGTACCTAGACACTTTTCCATTTTCAGTTTTATGAATGACCTCCTTGCAGGACTCCAGTGCAGAGCTTATGTGTTTTGGTGGTATGGGGGGAGTCAAATAAATTGGAATCAATCAAAGAGATTTGTGAATGGATACTGACTTGGGATATTTTAGCCACTTTTGAAAAATTGACTTAAATATGGTAGTAAATTCAGCAGCAAAAAGTACCCTTTTCACTGTTGAAAAAATAAAAGCTGAGTATTACCTAAAATATTTACAAGGGGTCCAGAATTCTGGAAACTTTTGTCAGAGGCACTTTTTTAAAACTAGAGATTTATCCTGGGGCTTTCATACTGAGCTCTTTTTATATATTTTTATTTTGACAAGTTATCTGTTAAATCACTAAGTTGTCCAGGCTGTGCTTGAACTTGAAATCTTTCAGCTTAGCCCTCCAGAGGGCTGGGATTTTAGGTGTTTGCCACCATGTCTGACTGCCAGAGGCCTTTTGAATATATATATATTTCATCTTTTTGAGACAGGGTTTCACTATGCAGTTCAGGCTGGCCTTGAACTCATTTTGTAGCCCAAGCTGGCCTCAAACTCACAGTGATCCTCCTGCCAAGCCTCCCAAATGCTAATTATGTGTATTTATGTGTTTTATTTTTTCTGTACAATTAAAATACTTAGAAAATTACTGGGTTAGGTGTAAGATCAACACCTATGTAGAACCTGAGGTTTCACTCCTGCTCATTTGCTAAAGAAACTATCCATGGGGTACTGTGCTACATCCATTTAAGCCCAGGTGGTTTGTGCCTGTTATTATCCCTCTGGACCCAATGAAATAGTAAGATCCTTACTAGGTAAAGTAGTATGTGGGAAAGCAGTGTTGGAGAATATGCAAGGTCATCTTCCATGAAGATTATGTTACTAAATGTCTAGATTACTAGACATTGTTTAGATTACTAAATGTCTAGATTACTAGACATAGATTACTAGATTATGTTACTAAATGTCACAAATGGAAGTAATTTTATTAAAAGAGCATGATAAAGTGCTGATTGTGTTAAATTTTCCTCACTTTCAACATGTGATCATTTAATATCCAGTATTTTATTCTGAAGAATGACTATCTCAGTGCAATTATCCTGGTTCCAATGGCTGAGGAGCTGTTGTTCTAGAAATACAGACAGTAGAGAATCAAAGCCACCAGCTCTTTGCCACAGATTGATACAGTCAATCTTCATAGTGTAATTTAAATCTGGATCCAAATCCTGGTATCACTATAACCTTATGAAATTCTACCTCCAGACAAAGCTTTTTATTAATATTAGGTAGTATGAACTTCCTTTCCCTTTAGAAAAAAGTGTAACTTTGTGAAGAGGTGTAATTTATGTTTCTGCCTGTGGATTAATCATCTCAATTCCTTATGTCTCTGGGAAAATTCACCATAAGCAAATGCCATAGGTTTTAAAGAACACCACTTAATTCAATAACTAATCTAAAAATATATTTCACAGTTTATTTTACCTTTCAAAAACTTTTCTGGAGCCAGTTAGAGAAATATATTCAAGAAGCCATATTTAACTTTGTTAGTTTTTCTTTTTAAAACCTGTATCTCTTTATACTTTAATCTGGAGAAGATGTCCTTATCACTTTCCCCAAGCTAAAAGCTTTTAGTCCTTCCTCACCATTCCATGCAAAGTGCTCCAAAAGTTACACTTTGCTGTAAGCTGCTGTGTCTATATGTGAAATTGGCTTCCTTACCTTTTAATCTCCACCAGTATCCCCATCTTACCCCCAGATTCAAATCCTACAGCAGCGGCAGCCGCATCCGAGTGACTGGTAGCTATAGAACAGTCTGTATGAGAGGGTTGTGAGGAGAATACATCAAGAAATAAACCCAGACTTCTTGCCATAAAATATTGCTATTTTCTTTTCTTTTTTTTTTTTTTTTTTTTTTTTTTTTCTCCGGTACCAGGAACTGAACTCACGACCTTGCCCTTGCCAGGCAGGTGCTTTTTGCTGCTGAGCTAAATCCCCAGCCCCTATTGCTATTTTCTTAAGGAGATAAAATTTAAGTAGAATCCACTGACTACCTGCAAAACACACATGGACTTTTATGGTTTGTGTCTGAATGTCCTCCCAGAGCCTCATGCAGTCATGAGGTGGGCTTCCAGAGTTTATCATTGATTTATGAGTGTTAGCTACACCCTCCCTGGGGTGGGTAGATTGCATACAATATAAGAGAGGGAAAGAGGCTTGCTACTTCTCCCTTTTTGCTCTTGTTGCTTTTGCTATTTTCTGCTACCATGAATGGTTGCCCTGTGCCACGTGCCACTCTGCCTTGGAGCCAACTGAGCATGGACTGAAACCTCCACAAACTGTAAGCTAAATAAACCTTTGCTTCCTTAATTTTGGATGTCCGGTATTTTGTGTCAGCAATGAGAGAAAAGTAACCAAGACATAGACACACATATATGTCCCATAAAAATTGAACACCTGAGTATGTACAGCTAAGTATGAAGATTAAACAGTAATTTTTGTTTTTAGATGGCAGAACAAAACTTTATAGCATTACATACACACACACACACACACACACACACACCCCTACCTGATGAATGCCTTTCTTTTGGCAATTGTTACAAGGATTAATCTGCCGACTGTCATAGTGAGAGATTTCATTATGACTGTTTCATTAATTTTACATGATGCGCAACAGTAAGTTTATCTATGTGCTGTTAAGTATTCTTTTTTTCTGTTAAGTATTCTTGTAATTAAACCTCTATCACATTTGTCAGAATAAATGAATAGAGCTCATTCTCCCTTATGTAAGAGCCTTTATTTTTAATCTTTTTTTGGTTTTGTTTCACTGCATATTCATTAAAACACAACTTCACAAACTACAGTAAAGACAGCCTAGCTTAGTCTGTTGCCCAGAACTCACACTCAGTAAGTGTTTGCTAAACACAAGTATACTAGAAAAACAAAATGAAATGACAACGTCAAACCAGTATGCCCAATACTTAGATGAGATAAAGTAGTATGTTCCACATTATGCATTTCCTGGTGAAGGTCTCCTAAGTTCAATTAGAATTTGGAGAAAGCAGCTGGAAAAACAGGCATCAAAAACTCAGGAAAGTCCTACTAGTGGAAAGGGATGACCAGAACATAATGCAGAACAACTGAGTTTTCTAACTTTGGGAGGATTCAAACTGTTGGAAGATCATAACACACAAAAGGCTTGAGTGTACCTCAAAATTTGGCTAACCTCACCTCCATCGTTAAACCATGAAAACACAGGGCTAAAAATACCATTGTTAAACTACAGTGACCCTTGACATTTGCATCCTTGACTGCATCTCTTTATATTTTTAGATTATTATTTGAAAAGCTGTTTGTGTCTTACTAGTAAAATGTAATTTGAGCAATCCAACTTTCACAAAATCATTGAGGCTTTTCTCTTTTCTGCCTCATTGTTGTAAAACATCAGAATAAGTAGCAATGCTGGATGACATTCTCAGAGAGCTAGGTCAGGGGCAAAGAAGTACTGGCCTGAATTTTAGTCCCCTTTACTAGCTAGAGAACTTGTGTATGCCTCCCCTCCTGAGCCCCCTGCCATAGTTTCATTATACCCCTTATCACTTTTCAGGAATTTTTAAAAATTTTTTATTTCAAAAATTAAAAAAACTGACAAAACAACAATGAAAACAAAATCAAAACAACATAAAAACAACAAAAATAATACATGACCTAAAGACAAAATGATAGAAATTTACAATGGTTGCCAAATTACATACTGTTATCTTCAAAGAAGTTCCTCAGTCCATTAGACATAAGAATGTAAGATTGATCAAACAATCAAAGACATTAGCAAGCAAAATAAAAATAAAAATAATTTAAAAAATTGAGAATGATGCAGAACTTCACCACACAAAATGGTAGGAGTTCAACAATGGTTCTTATGTTGCACATTGTTTTCAGAGCAGTCATTTGGTCATCTTTTCTCTCAAACATAACTTCTGTCTGTCTATGGAATGATTCGTGTATGTTCTGCTATTTCCCATTTTGATTGAAACAAAATAAAAGAAAACAAAACAAAGCAAAACACCACGAAACTCTAGCATGTCTTCGTATCCCTCTTGGTGATATCCCTGCAAGCCACACTTCTGGAAAAAGCTACCTGTGCAATTTTTTTCTTTTTTCTAATCTAAGTTCTGCCTGTACCACTCTGCTAAAATTACTGCAACAAACATCATAGCAATCTCACATTCAGATGCAGAGGATGCTTTTCTAGACTAATATTTCACTTAGAATATTTTCCTACTTAGTTACCCAGCATCACATCCTTCTGCCGTCCTCATGACGAGACCATGCCCTGTCGGTTTTCTTTGCTGGCTTCTGCCCTCTGCCCACACTCTCTCCTATATAACCTCATCCCATTTCTGCAGCTTATGACTATTTTGGGGGCTGGTTTCTACTCTTCCCCACAAGATTCTTTCACAGATCCTCCAGTACCAACAGAATGTTTTTATGAAGATTCAAGCTCCAGGTCATGACCCAACTTCCAGCTCTACCAATAGTGGACACTGTAATCTCAGGAGTGTACTGGGTGCTCCATGGAGGAAGCAGCAAAGTCAAGTAGTGAAGTTTGCAAACTCTGGGATAGATTGCCCAGGCTATGTCTCTGCTGCTATGTAAACTTACAGTGTCTGTCTCTTTTACTTGTGATAGTGGGCTGGTGGGAATAGTAGTAACTGTATAACAGCACCATTGGAAAGATGAGTGTGACACGTCCAACCCCTACCAAGCCCGTAAATCCTGGGTGTGTCTCTGGATTACTGATACATAGGCCAGCAAAGTGAGGGGAAAAGTCCACTCCTGATGTGTTTGGCACAGCAAATAGGCTGGCAGCGTAGACAGAATAAAAATGGAAAGAAGAAGGAAGTGTTTCCCTTTTTGGGAAAAGTACCTGTTTTTGCCGTTGTCTGTGGACACTGGTCTGCAGACTGCTCAGCCTTCCAACGCAGTCTCTTCCACCTTCCAATGCAGACTCACGCTCGGGGCTCTACAGTGAGTTTCAAAGGCTTTGACCTTTGTCTTCTACGGATCCTCTGGCGCCCTCTGTGCGCAGATAACCATTTGACTCTTCCGCCTCTAATCATGTGAGCCGATATAAGAAATCCCATTGGATAATTATGCTATTACAGTATATTACATTTAACAATGCCATTCAATAATTATACAGTATGTTTTATATTGATTCTGATCCTCTAGAGAACTAGAGGGACAGTTAATAAGAACAAAGTGCTTAAATGAACACCTAGCATGTAATAAGGTCATTTTTGAGGAATGATGGAGAGAAAGGTCTGAGATTTACCTCACGTGGAAGTTAACAATTTAGCATGTTATTGTTGCATAAAGGTTAGCAGAATATGTAGGTCTTCTGGGTTAGAGACAAAGAACTCTAATACTCAGGGCAGGGCAAACACCATGAGTATCGAGTGTGGATCAGCTCTTCTTTTCCCTCAAGTCTCACAGGACTGATATAGAGGGGACCAGTGGATGTTACTCAGATTTTATAGCACAGTTTAAGAACCCTAAGCTTAGGGCGTCTGACTCCTCTAATAGACCACAAGCATACATACCTTTTGCCATTATCTTTAGAAGAATGTAAGGAAATCTGTCTTTTTCTTAGGATGAAGACACTAGTTCTGTCTGTAAAGGTTCCTTGCTATAAAAACATTCTTGAAAAGACAGTACTGAAAAGAACGGTGCCTTACTGACAAAATGTAAAGAAACATGCAAGACCCATGGGAACGTTCCTCAAAGCCACTATTGTCAGAATATATCGCGCCATCTCCTCTGCTGGATATTCCCATTTGCTCTGGGGAAAATTCTTCACTCTTCCTTGCATTCCTCAATAGCTTGTGTACACTGCAAATATGTTATATTTAATATGGCATAATTTGCTTATATGTCTGTTTCTCCTGTCATATTGTGAGATTCTTGAAAGCAAGTAACACAGTTTAATCACCATCTATATTTGTGTTCCTACCCCTTACATTTCAGCACCTAGACAAATTGTTAAAATAGTTGGCATTCAATATATGTTGAGTTACTTGTAACTGAAAAATTAAAAATTGCTATGGTTGGGAAGACTTTTCTTTCGAACTTGTGATAAAGAACACTCATTATTCAGAAGGAACAGGCAGCACCAGGAAAGTAGAGAGACACAAGTATTATTAAGCAAATAAAATGTTTGACTTTCAAAATAAATAAAGTTGAGTTTAAAAGGCTGGTGGTCCAGTGCTAATTTTTAAAGAAAAAGTTTTTCATCTGTAGACTGTCTTGGTAAGTGATACATTTAACCCCTAAAGCCTTGAGAAATTCTCTGTAGAGTTATACTATTTTTTAGTTTCAATTTTTTTCTGTTTCAAATGAATACTTAAAACAGTTATTCCTCTTTAGAGCTGTCAGAAAATTCTTCAAGAGTCTGAGAAACTGTGTCCCCAGGAGATGAGAAGACACCTATATATAGATAGATCTTGGTCCGCAGTTGTAATCTGCTTTGGAATCCATGAGGATGACAGGTGTTAAAGAAATGCAAGCTGATATTATGACACAAAGCTGAGCTATATCATTTTGCATTAATCATTTGGCATCAAGAGAGTAGGATTTAATCTGAAGTGTGTGTGAGTTTGGTAAAAGACTGTTGTATGCTTATTCTCAGTTTAGAAGGGTGTCAATTTGTGCCTTGAGAGAAAAGCAGTTTTGGGGACTCTATCCTGATGATATACCTGATTATTTATTTTTTGGTCTGTGTTAAGAGCAATATCTAGGCCCAAGGTCAGATTTGTTGATGAGGGCTAGAAAATAATTATCTTCAATTAAGCAGATCCAGGAAGAAAGAAAATAACAAATCAAAAACAATGCTATTGTGGTTAAAGGCCACACACAACCTTTTCTCTGGGGGAGAAGTCATTATGGTTTCAAGATCTACATGTGCTATTTCTTTGCTGTATAATTTTGCAGAAGTTGATAAATTCTTGTAGCTTCAGTTTACTTATATGATATTTACATTTTAGACTTCTTGTGATGACTAAAATAGGCAACACAGATATACTTATTGGCTTAGTGCAGACAGAATATGGGAGAAATAACATGTACCTCACATATATATTTATTCAAGAAGAATTGGCCCCAAGATTAGCATATGTTTATCTAATGGTTTGCCTTTAGCTGCTAAAAATGATTTAATTTCTGACCGAAACCCTATGGCCAGAAACCCTATTAGAATTGAATTCTAAACCCTATTAGAATTATATATGGGTCAGAAACTCATATACACAGAAATCCTATTAGAATTGAGCATCATGAAACCCTTTGTCTTAGATTTCTAATTGCCCTGATGAGCAGGGCATTTTGATTATATTTATTTATTTATTTATTTGTTTGTTTGTTTTCTGGTACCGGGAATTGAACTCATGACGTTATGCTTGCCAGGCAGGCGCTGTGCTGCTGAGCTAAATCCCCAACTATTTAAATGAGATAGTATGTAAAATACATCTAAGATGATGTGTAGCTTGAGTTCAGTTCTCTGTAATTGGTAGAGATATTATTAATTCTATATCCATACATTTTGCAGGTACTTCCTTTCTATTTGGAACAAGCTTATTCACCTAATTCTTCCTTGTCCTTTCTCTTCAAGTGACAGAGTCCACGTAGCTCAAGTTCTCTCACAGGTTCCTGAATACTGTTTCTCAGAGCCCCAGTAAGAACCTACTGAGGGATCAAAGGTGTTCAACACTCCCATAAGTATCAATGTCCACTGCCTGCTCCTCTCTCTGGTGACGGGTCAGTGCTCCGGTTTCTGTTGCAGCCATTCCACTTTGGAAAAAGAGTTGAGCATCATGGTTTGAATGTCTTTAATAGTTCCTTGCCTTGAACCTTGGTAAACTAAACTGACACTCTCTTCCGAGATTTCATGTCTGGCTACTCTGTTTGTTCCTGGGAATGGCAGCTTTGAAAGTACTGCCATGGATCAAATTGAGTCCAAATCCATGAGACATAAGGTATGGTTGCAGATACTCGTTATAACAATTTCAATCATATCCGGCACAAGAGCACAAATGCTCCCTGAGGAAAAAACTCTCATATAGAATTATATTGTCCCAAAGCAGGGATCAGCAAGGACACATACCAAAGAAACTTCTACTCTTTAGGTCACTGTGCTGTTTCTTCAGTGAAAGTCAGTCTTGGAAAGTTTGCTTTAAAACACATTCATACAAGTGATTGTTAAAATTCAATGTGGAAGTTTAAGAGAACATAAGGGCACGTGTCTTTCTGCCCACTTCATTGCACTCACCTTGGGGAGACTAAGCAGTGTGCAATACACACAGTGAGGGCTGAAAAGGTAGGAAGATGCCAAGGAGAAGAAAAGACTAGAGAGCATCAGAAGGTGGGAGAAAGTGAGGTCAAGCGAGATGACCGAAAGACAGATTTGAAGGGAGGAGTTAGGAAAGAGGAAGAGAGGGAGTGAGGGAGGGATGGAAGGAGAGAACATGCCAGAGAGAGACTGAGATTGACAGAAAGATGCTGAGAAAGGGAAAGAGTGAGAGAACAAGGTGGGAGAGGAGAGGGACAGAGATTGCTGCTGCAAGAGGCAGAGAGACAGAGACTGAGGCAGAGACAGATTGAGAAAGAGACTTAGAGAGACATTTAGAAAAAGAGGGAAAGAGGGAGGGAGGAGGGAGGGAAAAATGAGACAGACAGAGAGAGACAGACAGACAGACAGAGAGACGGAGACAAAGACAAATTGAGAGATTCTGAATCCTAAAGGTTAGAAGAAAAATAGGAGGTCCAAGAGTAGAAGTCTTTAAATATTTTATTAAAGGTTCACCACCTAAAAGTATTTTTTGCATATGTGTGTACTTTAAAGTAGACTTGATATTTTATTTAATTTAATGAGAGGAAAGTACAGAATAAAGATTATAAGGGGCTGTAGGAGTTACTGAGTTTAAATTGAGCTTCATGATTATGTATAGACGCTGTTATTTCTAGTCCTTTTGGAAAACGTATGCAGTGAAATTCCCATACAGTGCTTTTGCAGACGGGCTTTTTTCTGTTTGCGTCTCCCTTTCATTTTTACTTTTTAACAGTGTTTACACAAAGTACGCTCTAATTTCTGCCTGGAGCAATGCAATTCTCTGCCTCACCTATATTTTGCAAAATGTAAACTACTGACGGGCTGGAGGGATATTGTGCTAACCTTGGAAAGCCCGTCAGCACATTCCCTCCCCAGCTCCACCGGCCAGCTGCCCGATGGGAAAATGAACAGGGAAAGGAGTTTAGAGGTACATTTAGTCATGGAATGCTGTAATTCTCTTGTCCAGAAAAGCGTGAAATGGAGAGGTAAAATGCGATATTGAGAAAAGAAAGCCGTATGTTTCATACATTTCTTAATATCAAGTATTTAGTTTTAGTGATCAGATTTGTGTACAAAAAGGAAACAAATTAAAGAAAACTTACTTTTTTTTTTGGTCTTTTTGAGACAGGGTCTCTATGTAATTCAGGTTGGTCTTGAGCTCACTTTGTAGCCCGGATTGGCCTCAAACTCGCAATGATCGTCTTGTCTCAGCCTCCCTAGTTCTGGGATTACAGGCATGCACCACCACGCCCAGCAAGAACACTTGCATCTCAGGAGAGCACTTACAATGACATTTTCCACATTGGGTGCTTGCTGTTCCTCACACATTCATTTGGTCCTCATAATAATCCTACAAGGTTTATAGATGAGAAAAATTGAGAACCAATTTTAAAAATTCAGGCAACTTTATCCATTGTTCAGAAGGAAATTGAAACCCAGTTTGATCTGAGCCTCACTTCTTACATTTTGCTTTCAAACCTTGGTTAAAAAGAAATATAGGAGAACATCAGAAATGGCAGGGTCCAGAAATAATCCTTGTTTCCTGCCCAGTAAATTTAATGAGGATGAAGGAGAAAAACAAGAAAAAGGTACCTGGTTAAAGCATTTCTAATTCATTAATTGGAGGAAGTCTTGGAATAAAAAGACATCTGGTTTGAAATGTTACTATGTATTTAAAACTAAAACAGATTTTGAAAAATGTAGAAAATCAGAGAAAAGACAATAAAAATCATTAGCAAGCCTATTGTATTTGTTTGTGCTAGCTGCTATATAAAGATACTCAAAATTTGAGTTAAATAATATAAACATTAATTTTCCTTCTAAACATATTCAAGTAGGGTTAGAAGTTCCATCATCTTCCATATGTGACTTTGAAATTATTGTAGCCATTACCATTCTAGCCAGAAGGAAGAAAGGAAAGAATATTTGGGCAAAAATTTATGAGCAAACATCACTCCATTCAATTCTATCATCAAAACGAAATTACATATATGGCCCATCCTGGACATAGAGAAATGTAGTCACCAGATTACTTTATCTTTTAGAGCTAAGGAGGAAGATTAGTATCTTAATCAACTCAAGTGGCTATAAGAAAATACCTTAGCCTGGTGTGGTGGTACACTCCTGTGATCCCAGCCCTCCGGGATACCGAGGCAAGAGGATCACAAGTTTTAGCCCAATCTGGGCAACTTACTGATTCAGTGAGAGAGTCTCTTAAAATAAAAAATAAAACAAGATCGGGGATGAAGCTCACTGCATTGGGGACGTGGCGCAGTCCCCAGTACAAAAACAAAAATGAACATTTTAGATTGGGTAATTTATAAACCACAGAAGTTTATTTGTCACAGAGCTGGAAGCTGGGAAGTCCAAAACCAAGGAACCAGTAGGTTCAGCATCTGGTGAGAGCTTGCTCTTTGCTTCCAAGATGGCCCTGTCTTGCTATATTCTCAGACACTGAACATGCCATCCACCTCCCTTATTCTCTTCTATAAAGACACTTACCCTGTTCACAAGAGCAGAGCTCTTATGACTTGATCACTTCCTCACCCCCCGCATTCTTAATATTATCACACTGGGTTCCAAACACAAACTTTTGGTGGACGCCAACTCTTACATCATAACAGATAGGAGAGGGTTTCAAAGGGAAATCACTTCCATCTATTAATTACTATTTTTTATGTCTTTATAGACTCTTAATATAAATATCTATGCCTACATGATTTAAGAACAGAATTAAGAGCATGTTTCTTAAATGCTTAACAAAAAACCAGCTGTACTAAAGACCGAACAGAGCAACAGCAATAAGAACCACAGACAGTTTAACAAACTCTCTGGGTAATTCCACACATCTTATTTTGAGGATTGCTCAAGAACTTATTTCAGGGAGAAATTGATGTGTTTTCAATATTTTATTAACTGTAGACATCTGTCATTCAAAAGTGCTTGTTTTCTCCACTGCTACTGCCATGGAGTAGCAAGAGCACGGTCCACCATGCCTTGAGTTTGGCTTGGATATGTGATTGGAACTTGCCCGGTTGTCTGGGCTGTATTGTTTCTCAGATGTTGCCATGAGTATAGCTTCCATTTGTGGTATTTAGTTCCAGGAGGATGAGGCAGGCATAGGTCTCACCACCAGTTTGGGGCTGCCAACCTCAGGCCACTCTATTGCAGCTACACGTGTGTGAAATCAATGCTCTAATGTTGTACACTGCTGAAATTTACTGACTGCTTATTATGCGACAATAGCTCATACACAGGTCACAGACCACATCTGCGAGAAACAAAAAAAGGCCAGTTGTACATGCAGAGCATCAGGGACAGGATGGCCTACCCTTAGGTCTTTGCACCATTCCTTTGCTCTCTCTGGGTAAGGGGCTGTCCCTTAGCTTCCAGGTGTCAGCATGTGACAGAGATCATGTTATTCTATGTTTGTGCCATTTCGGTCTTACATGTTTTGCCATTTTTACCTTCTTTTTGCTCAAGACCTTAGTCCCAGTCCTGTACAAGAGGCTAATAGAGAGTGCAACAGCTTTGGCTTCTAAAATGTCAAAATATAATGAGAAACGGAGAACAGTAACAGTTATTAACAGAACAAGTCACAGGTACCCATGGGGCGCATCCTTTTACACATTTTATAAAGGCAGGATAGTGAGATCATCAGCAGTGCCTAAATATAGGAAATATGATTGCAGCAGAGCTACCACAGCTTCTTAAATGCTTAACAAAAAAGTGCAATAATATTATTTTAAACCCTAACAAAGTAACAACAGTGAGAACTATGTATAGCTTAATATACTCTCATTGGCAAATTCCAAATATCTTATTTTAGGGACTCCTTAATAACTTAGTTTTGGGAGAAATTTATGGTATTTTCCACATTTTCTTAAATCATAGAACATTTGCAAAACCATTCCACAAGTAATACTTTTTAAGACCACAGATACTTCACTTGTTCATTCAACATTTATTGACTATGTGACAGGCCTAGAACAGAGTCAATAACTAGGATCTAAGGATGACCATATACATTCCTTGTGCCCAACTAGTTCATAACCTAGTAGGGAAAGAAAGTGATGACACATAACTCTAACTCTGCTTTTAGAGTGTCAGACAGAACTTTGAACAAGGTGCTTGTAATTTCAATCTTTTTTTTTATTTTAAAGAGAGATCTAAATATTTAAACAGAAAAACTAAATCTACTGGAAGAGAAAGTAGGTAGAAATCTTGAAGTCATAGGGGTAAGCAGAGAGTTCATGAACAAAAACCAAACTACATGGGAAATGCTTCAAAGAATCAACAACTGGGATCTCACCTTAGTGAAAAGCTTTTGCACATCAAAAATTTGAATCTTAAGTGTCCTCCACAGGCTTATACGCTAAAGGCTTGATCGCAGCCTGTGACACTATTAGGAGGTGATGGAATTTTTAGGGGGAGGAGCCTATTGGAAGGAAGTTAGGTCACTGAGGGCATGATCCTTTCCTTTCCTGTCTCACTTTGTTTCCCAGTCACCATGAGGTAAGCAGCTTTGCACTACCATGCACTTTCTGCCATGATACTCTGCCTTGTTACAGGTGCAAAAGCCAGGGAACCAACCAAATATGGGCTGAAACCTCTGAAACCGTGAACCAAAATCTTTCTTCCTTATAAATTTTTATCCCAGATATTTTATCACAGTAACAGACAGCTGACTAACAGTGCTACCTCCAGAAAGTAGAATGAGGTAAATTTAGGCTTTAATCCCATGGCCTGTCTCCCACTATAACAAATGATATCACATTTCAAACTATACCTTTGGAGGTTGGTTTTCCATTTTTCATGACCTCTTATCAAACAAAGCTATATATCAGTTTTCCTACTTGCTCATGTCCTACCTTCCTTAATAAATTGTTTCCATCTTTGTGACCTCTGGTAGAAAGAACTCTATCTCCATCCCACATGTTTTTGCCTCCACCCTGACATCTCTGTCTGCTATTCACAGAGGTTGAGATTTCTTTGATAAAGTTTATAGAATTTTTGGAAGATTGCAATAGAGTTTTGTCCATCCAGAGGAAAAAAATCATTCAGAAGTAGTTAAAAGAGACTATTACCTTAGGACTTGTCTGAGAAAAGAGTAGGTTTTTTTTTGTTACATTAATCTAGATCTCAGACGTGATAAGTGTGGAGCTCTTGATAGAAAATTCAACTCCATTTTTTCCTTACTAAGGAGCTCTTATTCCGCAGCAAAGGTGCAGATTATTCATTGTTTGTCTCTGTATTTCTTAACAACAATGCCAAGACTTTCTAAGACTGAAACCTTTTAGGAGGAAATTGGTTAATGACTTTATTTGTTACAAAATTGTCAAGGGTAAGGGTCTGCTGATTAATTGAGTGAAACTCTCACCACCACCTTTATATAGATTTTGGTAAATAAAGCAGTGAACTTCAAACCAGTCATATATAATCAGGATCACCTGGAGAATTTTTATAAATAAAAATTTTACCCTTTCCTACTCCTTTGCAGAATGGACTGAGAAACTATTATGAAATCTCTCAGATGATTTTGATAAAGAGCCTGACCAGAAAATTATTTTAGAGAATCTTTCCTGGGAAAGCTATAACTTTTGAAACATTGATTCCTTGCATTAAAAAAAAAGTTCTCCACTTCTTTAACTTCTGGTCAGGATAGAAACTATGATTCTTTTATCTTAGACTACAGTAATAGTGGAAAACGGATGCCCAAGCTTCAAGTCTCTGCAAGATTTAAGGTTTTTAGGTCCACTTAAGTCTCAGCATCAGTGACAGATTTAAAATTTTTGTCTTCTGTAAATATCTGTGTAGTCAGGAAGGCTCTAGCTTTATAGTCGCACTCCTCAGGAGGTTTTGCAAAGGGGCTTCCATATTAGGTAATTCCAGGTGACAAAGAACCCTTCCTCTACTGCAGCTGGTGATCCTTGCTACTCCCACTCCCCAGCCCTAGGTTGCTAAGAATTATAACAATTTTTGACCTCTGAAGGTTATCTTGCTCTTCTTATGGTTATAATTACTCCTGGTGAGGGAGGTGCACCAAACATAAGTACTCAAGACTAGTAGGGGTGCCAGGCATGATGGCACATGCCTATAATCCCAGCACTCAGGAGCAGGCTGAGGCAGGAGGATCGTTGTGAGTTCGAGGCCAGCCTGGGCTACAAAGTGAGCTCAAGGCCAGCCTGAACTACATAGCGAAACCCTGTCTCAAAAAGACAAAGAACAAAACAAAACAAAACAAAAACTAGTAGGGGAATTTATCCTTGACATCTATGACGAAACTTTACAGTTCCTTACAGGACACTGACTCATTAAGCTTTTCTTGGCAGGATGACTTGCAATTGCATATTACCATGGTGAGTGTACAGGTCTTGCATTTCTGTTAGAGATTAAAAGGTAGAAATTGAGGTCAGGGAAGAAATAACATAAAAATATAATCACAAGTATTGTCTGGGCTATCCAATATGGAATCTACATGACATGTGCCTGTGAACAGGTGCTGTTGGAACTATAAAAGAAATGTGTTCTCAAGAAATTTATCAGAATTTGCAAAGATTAACACATTTGAAATAATATCAAAATCATAAAGAGATGCATATAGGGAAGTACTAAGGGTATGAAAAGAACTATAACAAGTGTTTCGTGATTCTATGGTATTATCTTCCCTGCGTCATGGAAAAGTGAACAGAAACAAACTACCCCAGAAAAATGGAACATTTGCTTGAGAGGATTATGCTATTTTATTAAAATGCCTTGCCTTACTCTGCCAAGGTTTATTATCTTATCTGCCCTCTTTTCTTTTGTTTGCTTTTCTTTTTCTTTTCTTTTCTTTTTTTTTTTTAACCTAGCAGTTAAGCATAACAAATGTAGAAAAACTAAATAGGAAAGTGGGCAAGCTGCCTCCCTTGTTTTAGAGCTTGACAAGATGTGTTAGCTTTTACATTTGGAGCTCTGTAGGATGTCAGGCAGTCAGAGCAGGGGTGGCATCTATCTTTATGGTGCTGGAGGCACAGGCATCCTATTTGGATGAAATCATCCTTTGTTTCAGTTTTTAAAAATAGGATTTGTCAAAGTCCCCAAATTTCTCCAAAGAGGCAATATGTCCTCCCGTTTCATGCGTGTGCCGGGGCGTCCCGCTGCCGAGCACCGGGCTCTCGAGCAGCGGGCTGCCGACTGCAGAGGGGTCTCCCATGTGCAGTTGCGTGAAGTCAGGCTGCACAGTGGGCCTGTCATTCGGGAGCTCATCACTGCCTTTTCCTCGGGCTCTCCAGGGACTCGGCAGCAGGAGCGCACATTTCCTGTAGCCCCACGCTACTTGTCATCACCATTGGAAGCTCTGAAATCCCCGTTTTCATGAGACAGTGGCTGCCCATGGGATCATTTGGGGAAGTGTTAAAAAGTACTGAAGCCTGGGGCCCACTCCCGAGATTCTGATTGAATGGCTGGGTAGCACAGCCTGGCTCTTGATCTTTAAAGGCTCCCTGGGTGATTCTAATGTGCTGCAGCTGAGGTTGAGTAATGCGAGGAGGCAGAGGGTTGAAACTGCATTGTGGGAGTTACAACGCAGGTGAGGCTCAAATAGAACTTGAAAAGGAATCATGTGGCAGAATGTGTACATTCACACCAGTGTCCCTCTCTGGGAACTGTCTGTAGGGCCCACTTCGTAGTCTCTTAAACCTCCGTGTGGAAACCGAACTTTGTGCCTTGAAGTGGAAGAGGAGCTTGGAGATAGCTTAGTGATTATTTTGAAATCTAATAATAGGGCTGATTATGAAATGATGAGACTGATTTGTTCCATTCGCTTCCTCAACCATCTGCTGGAATTATCTTTACAAATTTAAGTCACATTATATCACTTCTTTCATTGAGAACTTTTAATGACTTCCCATTAGAATAAAATCCAAATCTCTACCCCACCCCCAGTGCCGGAGATTGGACCCAGATTCTTGCACCTGCTAGGCGAGTACTCTACCACTGAGCGACACCTCCAGTCCCAGAAAATTCAAGTTCTTGTCAAGGTCTCTGACTTCCATGTTCCTTCCCATTGCACTGACTTCATCTCCAGCTCTTCTTCCTTTTATACACATCAGCCACACCGGCCTCTTTTCTATTCTTTGAGCTCACCAAATATATTCCCACTTCAGGGATTTTGAATTTGCTGTGCACTTTTTCTGGAAAACTCATTTTGAAATAACCAGGGGTCTCTTGTTACTCAGGTCTCAGTGCAAATGTGAACTGTTCAGTGAAGCTCGCCCTGCCTGCCCCATCTGTTCTAGTGATTTCTCCTGTGTTATCTGTTTTCTTGTTTCCATAGACCTACTGCTATCTGAAATTAACTTGTTTGGTGCTACAGTCATTTGTTATGGATCTCCTTTCACCCCAGAAAGTAAGATCCTGGAGACTAGGATGCTGATGTTCATTATGATAGCTCCAAAGCCTACAATAGTGAGTGTGCAGTACCAATTAGGGGAGCAGTAGTTATCAGCAGGCCTTGGTCAAATTCAAATATCCGGCCTGGTAGTAGAAACTAAATCAATGAACAGACTACTGAAACATCCCAATAGTCCATGTAGGCTATTGAAAATCTATATTCACAAAAATGTATGTAAGCATTCTTAAATAAGAATTTATGGGAGAGAGCCCCCCGCGCCTTGCGCCCAGGCAGCGAGTTCTCCGGGAGCTGCAGCGCTCCTGGGTCCGAGTGTG